>NW_026535322.1:4439887-5039887 GCF_026225885.1 Hylaeus anthracinus | reverse complement strand
CCAGGGCGCAACAAGTGCCCCCGTGTCAAAAGACGCGAGCATTAGCGCCCCTTCGTTTAAACAAATCGTTTCTCCAGGACCTCTTCCGGCGTTCCGACGTACCCCTTCTTTCTTACGCTATTTTTCCCTCTCACCTGCATTTTCCACGAGAACAGTACACGCCCCATTATCCCGAATCTCGGCGAATCGCTCACGCGTTGTTCCCTCGGCCGTAAATCTTGGGCGTCGAGCGAATATAGTCACCCTTACGGTCCTGGGCCGTGCGAAAACAACTTTAACGTGTTTGCTCCGTGAACCTGAATCAAGATTATCAATGCTGGCAACGGAGCCGAAATTGACCTACCGAATACGTCATGCTGGCCCGTTTCGCAATACCGATTCCAGCCGATTGCCTGCTTTGACTTCAATCCCCTTCGTTTCTGTGCTTAGACGCTGTGAATTTTATTTCGCTCTTCTAAGCGAACGATATTTTTTGATTTAATGGTAGTAAATGGGTCTTGAGAAAACTGAGCGGGACTGGTGAGTTTCTGGTTCCGACTATCCTCAAAGAATCTACCGTCAATATAAGAGGAAGACATTACTTACTCCCCACTGTATATAATTCTTACTCCATGTACAATATTGCAGTGAATATTACAAATTAATTTCCTCTCCATCTTCGCACAGGAAAGTGATGGATATCTCAGTTTATAAATATCTCGTTCCTTCACTTTGCTCTAACGGTCCGCGTAATCATCCAATTAACTGCGTGTGCGTATAATGAACGATAAAAAATAATCTGCTAATAGTGTTTGGAGAAAAGAGGAACCGTTAACGGTCGTAACGCACGAGCCATCGGCTTGGATTCCCGTGTACGTAACACGAGTTTCCGTCGCGGGCTGGATAGAATCCGTGTGTGCGGAGTTGCAGACGATGGAGGCCGCACCGAGGGGTCGTTAAAGCTCGTAAACGAGATGGACTATCGGCGGAATTTCCTTGATCCTCGATAATGCGGTGGAAACAATTTGCACGCGTCCGTTTGCCAGGACGAATGAAAACCGGGCTACGAGCGTGAGATTTCGAGACGTATCGATCACGTTCGAGTAATGCCACATATATTTTTTTTTTTTTGTGAGGAAACTATGGCTAGCATAGACATAATTAACCCTGTATCGTATAATCAGTGCCATTGGGAATCTAATGAAAATTATCTTCAAAGAATTACCTAATAAAAAGAATCAGTATCAAATTTAAAACAGCTTTTCGTTTGAAGTTCACTTATAATTGAATATCACAGGTGTGTGTGTGTGTGTGAAGTGAGATTTTGTTGATTATTACAACGGAAGTGTATTCGTACATTAACTCGATCTAATACAATAAAAATTGATGGAGCGGGGCGCGTTGAAAATATTTAAACGATTCGAATCGAACAACTTCCCACTGGGCCAGCAGAGTTCCCAGGATCGTGACTTAGGGTAAGAGAGCGACGAACTTCGGAATGCAGGGAGCAAAAGTACATATTTGCCTCTCGAATTTCGAATGGCGAAGGGAAAAGGAAGGCGAGAGGGCGAGAAGAGACGGAGGCACGCACTTCCTAAATCTACGGATTCCGAAGGATTCTCCTTAAATCTTCAGCCGTCAGGGCTAATCCTCGGCCTTGAGCTCGAGGCTCCTCTTTTCACCCTCCTCCTCGTTCCTTATCTCGACCGTCCCTGTCGTCTTCGATTTTTTAAATCCCCCCCGCCCCCCCCCCCGAATTCCGCGAAATTTTATAATCGACGAGAAAAACGATTCGAGGGATCCCCATTTGAAACAGATTTTATAACGACTATATTTTATACTGAATATATTGATAATGATTTGATTTGATAATGCAAAATGCTCATGGTACGCGCCAATATAATAAAATTTTTGAAGCAAATTTGATATTACAATAATTCCAGGGTAAAATAAATTCCAATTTAGATTCAATTATTGTAGGTAATTGTAACTTATAATTGTAACCTATAGGTAGCTCATTCCTATTAGATATAAAACTGGACAATTACAATTTTCAATTACACTACCACCCGGTCGATATAATTCACCGAACGGATTGTTGGTTAACGTTAAATCGAGATGAAGCTTTTTATTGATGCGACGATAACGTTTCGAGCATGTCAAGTCATAAGCCGAGATTAAGATTAAGTCGGTAAGATCTTGAATCAGTTTTGCGAACATTACGAAACCTTTTTCACGAGACTTCTAAATTTAGAAGACTTCTTTCAAACGAAAAAAAAAAAACAAAAATTTACGAAAATCGAGAATCGATTTTTGAAAGCGTTCGTGTGCACACTCGAAGTAGACAAGGAGGGAATTTGGAAATGTCCCCTTCTCCGATCGCCTTGGAAGTACGACAATTGCGACTTAGGGTAATGGGGTGCGTGTGCGTGTGCTTGTGACATACCTGTACGAGGGCCTGATGCATCGGTGTGCGTGCACGTAAGGGAGCGGAGCACGAAGAGGGGAGGATATTGTGACCCTTACGAACTAATCCGGATTAAACTCGAATCCCTGGCTATGTGGCCAGGCGATTTGCGAACACGTGGAACGCCGTCTTGCCAGCACACGAGTGAACTCGTTACGACATTTAACCCTTTCCACGACTCCATTCGGATCGCTGCGGGACTGGAAACCGAACTTTTGATCCTTCACGCTTTTGTTTGGCGTTCGTCGGATCCGAATCGCTTCGCTCGAGGGTCCCTAACGACGCATTACTGTTTAGCCGCTGCTGTTCGGCTCACTGTGACGAAACGATTAATATCTTATGCGATACTCGGCCAATAAGATTTCTTAAAAGGTCGACTGCTATTACTTTTTTATGCAATACTTGAACCTCTAATACCTCTAAAACCTTGAAATACTAAACATAAACGACGCAATAATAGTAAGATATTCACAAATTCTGAAGGACCCTTTCCTTAGAAAGGATGCTGATTCCTCGGATGCTAATTCCTCGCATTCATTCAACGTTCATTATCGAAGTTTTACATTGTACGGTTACACGGAGCGCATGAGCCAGGAGATAAATTATGAAGTATCTTCGGGAATCATCGCAACGAGCATCATTTATCTTTAACTCGGAACACAGCGGAACTTCAACATCCACTTAGAAAACACTTACGACTCGGTAAATGCGCACTGCACGCGTAGACTCGTGATGTCATCGGTATCATTAAGAACGCGAGACGGTTCGTTTAACGCTCGGTTATTTACACTCGAAGCGCCGAGGCTTTTCGAAACGATCCTTAAAAAAAAAAAAATAGTAATAATCAGGATTCTTAACTCTACGTGAGATCATCGTGCAAAATTTTCATAAGTGTTACAAATTAATTCCATCAACGATTGCACTGAGTTGATACATTTGGGGCGGCCCCCCCCCACCCACTCCTGGACGCATCCATTAAATTGTTATTTTAATAATTAAAATATGACGCGAATAAATACGCTTGCAGGATTACCGTGGCTGTTAATAGATCTTTAGAGATGCTAATCCTCGTCTGAAAAGGAGCATATCTGCGATTAAATTATTTATCCGAAATTGCGTTCCGTTTTCGCGAGATCTGTATTCATCAAATACCATTGAAATCGCTCGAAAATTTCCGGGAACTTTCAACGGTTTATCTGAACGATAAAGCGCTTTATTAGCGGGGCGTGTCGTTAACCCAGTAAATCGGATGGGGGTAGGAAGTCCGATATAATTGCTACTATAGAATAAACACATATAGAGATTTATTTATTTCTAGGATAACCTGGGACAAGCTTATCGCCCGGGCTCGTTTGAGACCACCTCGAGCTTAAATTTTATCGGGTTGGATATAAATATGAAAAGTTGCTAGATGCAGTCTTCTCGGTTGCGAGCAGTATAATAATACAATTATCCTTGAACTTCGTATCTCTAATTTTCGTAAATGACTTAATTCAATCGGTCGAGACATCAATAAACCGATACCATCAACAATTTCGACACAAATAATCACCTACATGTTCGGTTCGTATGCATTATTAATTTCGCTCGCATCCTTAACGTAAGCCCGTTCCCAACCTCGCAATTAAATACCCGTATACGTCGGTTTTCAATTTGTTCGCGGCGTCGCGCTGTCGAATCTCCTCGAATACGTTTCGAACGTCGAATGGCGCGGCAATTTTTCGTTCCACCGAGTATACTTATCCGTGGAAAACGAACGAGGAGTCCGCCCGCCCCCGTGGCGGATTCAGGGGCGAACGGTGCACGCCGAATGTCGTCGAACACACAAGATACGCCAAGAATGGAACACGGGTAGCGCCCGAGAGCGAGATGCGCGGCGTGGAGAGGTCCGGGGGTTAGGATTAGCTGAGTTGTGTGCGTTGGATTTCCGATTTAGACGGCGGGCGGCGCACACTCGACCAATAATCCCGGATTAATCCCAGATTCGACTGTGTACGTATACAAGCGTACCGAATCACGGACGCGCACAAGCGGAGCGACGCTGTATCCTCGCGCAGAGCGAGTTACCAGTACATTCGACGCCAACGAGCAACAGAGTCCGGTCAAACCGAGTGACTGGAGTGTACAGTTACTCGCTTCAACCCATTTAGGCTTGCTGAAAAAATTCGCCGAATTTTCGGAACTAATTCTCCCGAAGGATAGGTACAAGCTTCGATGATCCACAAAAATTGCTTTCGTGACGTTTTTTTTTGGAGGTCCATTTCTCGTAAGATACACGTTTCTCGAAAGATACAGAAAATGTTGTATTAGATTTTGAGAATGGAATATGTGGGGGTGTTAAAGTTACAGGGTTGAGGGTGGAACAGCGCTGGGTTAGCAGAGTTGGCGAGGAAGACTTCCCCAGAATGCACAATGGAGAATGACTTTCACACTTGGACTTGTTAATGCTCTAGATGGTCCTGCAGTAACAGTGGTGCTATCATACATGCACACATAGCACGTTTAAAAATAATCAAGCACATTTGTAGCGGCAGCGATACCCACTTCTGTGTTCAATAATAAAAAATTAAATTTTACCTTTGGGAATACTCGTGCAATTATAAAGGTTCTACCACGCATAATATCTCGTTTCGTCATATTTACAGGCACAGTAAACACAAAACTCCAAAGAAGCAAAGAGGCAAACTTATATAGACAGCAAATCTTGCCAAGCCCGATCCCCAATAACAGGAAAAAAGTGATCCTGCTAGTAGTGTTCCTAAAAATAAACCAACACGAGAGTACCGGTGGTGTACGAATATTAACGTAGGTAACTGTACGTGGCCGCGTATCGCACTCGCGCGCACAGGAACGAGCCGGTGTGCCCGCGCGTCAGGACACGGGGTGGAGAACCAGGCCGCGGCGCCAAAGGATTTGGCTACACGCACACAAAGCCGTCCCGGCGTGGAGCATACATCGATGCAACGGCCGAAGATAATCCCCACGAATATAGAACCTGGATAATCCCCGTGTAGGGGTGGTATATACGTTGGTCGGGATCGCGTATGCGTGCACACGTAGCAACGCACACGTACCGAGCTCGCGGATGATGGTCCGTTCGTACAAAAGGGTGGCGCAGAGAACCCCGTGATGGTGGGGGTGGATCAAGGGTGGCGGCTGAGAGGGGAGAAGGACTATGGCAGAGCACACAAGGTTTAGAGGCTAAGCGGCTCATCCCCCAGGAAGCTTTACATCCCGCCCTGATACGGCGGGAATTTTACGAACGATTCGAAAGATATCCTCTTTGTGTGCGTGCTAGTGGCGCGCAACGGGGATGTACGCCGAGCGTCGGTTTCAAGGGAAATATTGGACGGCGCGAAAGAGTCGCGACGCAATTCCGGTGCTCGACGCCGTGGCCGACGATCGTCGAGTTTGTTTTGTGGTTTCTGTTTATTTACCTGCTCTGGGGGAAGCGACCGGGTCGTATCTCTAGGGGAGGATTTGTGTCCGGGATAGCAGCGGCAAAAATGACCCCCGGGAGGAAAGGTACTTGGTGCTGGGGGTTGCCGAGGCACTCGTGTCTGCTCTTTGTGACGTAAGAGAAAAGTGATTGATGCCTGATGGACTCCCTGCATCTGTGACTTGGATGGAAAGTGAATTGACAACCGGAACTGAACCGTCAACGATGGCTCTGTCTATATTACGGTAGCTAATTTGTGGCGTTTGATTTGTGGTTATTGTTTTCTTATTTGCTTTGGAAGCGTCAGGTTTACGTGCTTGGGGAATTTGTACTTTGAGGAGGTGAGAAGACGGCTAGCGTGTCTGATTGGTAACGGTACGATCTCCTTGATTATGCTACAGAATTGTATATTATAATTTATACTGTACAATACAATACAAATATCGTGTGCTGTATTTTAGAATTATTATAGAATTATGTTAAACTATATTATGGAATATCGTAATACTAACAGTGCTATACAGAATACTGCATTCTGTATTCTAAATACTAATTCAACACTGCAGTATGCTAATGTAGAATTCTATACTGCCATCAAGGAGATTATCCCATTAGTAATCAGACGCGCCGTCTAACTTCTCACCAGCAATGAACCAAAATGAATCCTTCCTAACATTCCTTGACACCTGGAGCCTTCGTAACCGATCCATAACGACTCTAACCAAACTAGCAGAAGTGAAATTTGTTGAACAAATCATGTACATAGTATGCAAAAAATAATTAAAGATGCAGAAAATGTGATTTGGAACTTAATTGGTGCCGTTCGAAGATAAATCTAAAATATTTATAAAACCTTATTCCACCGCGGAACAATCTCCGTCGGTGCATTAACTCACGGAGTCCCCATATGGATTTTATCACCGACGTTTCTCTCCTCGCTGAAGAAAAATACGAGAATACGTTCGCGAGGGCCCTCCAGTCTGTGACCATAATCTTAATCCTGGATTAAATGATCTGGGGTTTGTATAATCCCGCCATTTTGTCCCTGAAACGAATCTCGGGATTAGAGAGTCTAAAACCTCGCAGTCGTGCCACGATGATAAATCCGCGCGATCCACAGATTTATCATCGAAATGCGTAATCTTAAATACATAGTAATAAACGACGCGTAAAAAGTTGACCGACCTTGGAAAGATTAAACGACAATTTCTATTTGTGCCATTTGAAACAAAGAACGAATGTGCTTTAGAAAATCTCTCGGACTTAATCGAAACGGTCTGATCAAGCTCCAAATGAAATACCTAAAGTGATATAAAAAAAATGTGTCTGTACAATGCGGTGTAATATTCATTAAATTAAGTAAAATAAATCGAGCAATGATACAAGAAATGCGTTTGTAAAATTCTGGACAATACTAGATAACACACAATAATTTCAATTACAAAATTATGCATAATAATTCAATTACAACGTTACTACACATAATTCTGAATATATCATCAGAAACGTATTTCACCAGAAAATGATACATATCGAAACATACGATTTGGACCTAATCAGGATCATTTTACCCGACTCCACGATGTTTATCGATTTTCGAGGAAACATACTCGCACTCCGTTGAAATATTTTATTCGGAGTTTGCCCGTGTTCCGGAAACTTGTCGACAAATTGTTGCGGCGCGTTTCTCGTGTCAGGATCGCAGAACACGCTCCAGGATACGGTCACGTGGTGGTCCTTCTTGGCGCGTATCCTCGCAGGATCGTTTCCCCAGCCTGTTGCATCCGACGTCTGCAAAAATTGACAAATGGTTAGAGGGGTGGGGATTTAAGGTTTCGTGTTTGAACGGGTGGCAGGCAGGGTTCCCTAGGAAATGGCGAAACGACCCTGTCCGTCGATGGATTTTACGGGGATTCTGGTAATCTTCAATGGGAGAATTGGGATAAGGAGCGGACACGGACATCAGGCTCGCAGGAGAGGCAAAAGTAGGTCTCGCTAGTCGCGCGAATGTCTGATCCTCGCGAATTTCCACATCTACTGTTGTCTTGGAACGCGGGTCGTCCTGCGACCCTTGTTCTGCGATCCTAATGCTCAAGGGTCATTCCCTACCCTTTTTTTCCCTTCCCAAACTCCTGGAATACCTTGGGCTACCCGATTGACAAACATCGACGAAGGTAGTATTCAGGTCTCAGCTGGAGATATTTTATTAGATGCTCTATTCTCCGTGTTATTCGCCATAGACCAATACATTAAATTATAAAATTATCTACTATGTTCGATCGTTCACCACGATCACAACAGGAAAATATTTGTCAATTCAGTTACATACATTAAGCCCCAAATAATTTCCAGCACTCTTCGTTTACGCGACGAAAAAATTCAAAGTCTATGGGATTAACAATTAAGGCAATGTAAACCAAAAAAAAAAAAAAACAAGAAGTTTCTACCTTCAATAGTTCCGAAATTAAAAATTCGTAACTACAGCCAGGGTTGCGTAGAAAATGATAAAAACTGTGAACTTCGATGACTCGTACTTTTTAAACGATTAGGAACCCGAACAAACTCTCTAATTTAACATAAACTGCAACATATTTCAATATCGTTAATAGTCCCCGTGTAGAGTTACAAAAGTTATCGATTCGACTCGGAAGTGGCCCAATTGAGCCGCTTTGGATGCACAGGCGCGCTCCCAAGTGCCGGTATCGATCTCAAGTCTAATAATTTGTAGGCCTACTAGACGTCTCCTGTATTAGGCGCTCACGCAACGCCAGAAAGTATCGCGTCCTTACCCGCGAATTCACCGTTCGAGGTGTCCGAGCGGCGAACACCAGCGTGGTCGAAAAATATGTAAATGAGGTCCTTTGTTCGATACCTGCCGCCTTATTTTTGCGGACGGGGTTGTAGGAGTGACGGGTAGGTGTCCTAGGACGCGTGTCCTGTATCCTGGAAATGGCTCGTGACCCAAATAAGGGCTTTTGTAGAACCCTGACGACCAGGATAGCAGGATCGCTGGCTCGCGTCGTCCTTACGCACGTGCTTCGCTACGCACCCTATAATCTCTCTCTCCCTCTCTCCAGTTTCAATACTGCGTTGTTCTGTCTTTGTCCGTCGCTTTACGATCCACTGCTCCCCCCCTCCCCTCCCCTTCCCTCCCTTCTCTACATGCCATTCCGCTTTCGCGTCCTCCTCCTCTGTCCTTTTCGCACTCGCGGGATGAATCGCAAAGGATCGTACGAATGGCGATACAAATGGAAATTGTAAGTAGAATAAGACACTGAAAGAACGTACCTGGTCAGACAATCTTAGTAAAATATAATCGTGTCTAGTTGAACACTTTGACTGGAATGAGACGCTAAAGGCGTGATTGATTAGATATTTTAAGTAGAATAATACACTATGTACCTCACCGAACACCTTAAGTAGAATAAGACAGTGAAAACTGTACTCGATCGGATATTTGGATTTCTCCAGTGAGTTTGTCGTTCACCTAATTGCTTGCACATGAATGTTTTTTAAATGTGATTGGGAGTGTCTGTCTCGGTGACTTTTATGAAATAATTATTTCATATCGAGAAGATACTCAGGAACCAGTTTATTACGTATCTTTTAGTGAAACACACGACAGCACGCACTGATATTAAACGAAATACTAGTTTCCCACATACGCCTAATCCCACTCTAAATAATCCTCCGGATTATACGTATAATCCCGTCATTTGAGACTTGGACTGACTAATCCTCGAAGCGTCTTTAGCAAGCAAAACGTTAAGATTGCATAATCCAAGGGATTATTTAATCTATGATTAACGGAGACAGTTGGAATCATTACGCAAAGTCTCATTTTTTTTTTGGTGGAACGTTTCCAATATTGATTTGTTTCACTCGGCCTGGTCTCAAGCTGTCTTTAAATATTCTCGAGAATTTACCATCTTAATTTTTCTTCTGAAATCTAGATCTCTCAGGTCAGATGTATTTACAATCTTTACTTTGTTCTAAGAGAGTCTTCCACAACCACAATGATCTAAATCAACTTCTACTTTCAATTGAGTGGTCTTTCCAAGCAGGTCTATCCAAAAGTTTAGTCGACCGTCTTACCTGTCCATTTCTTCAGAAAGATGATCGTCGAGTCCTGCGGGAAAACCTCCAGCAGACCTCCACGGTGTATGAGTCGCTTGTGAATGACCTTCAGACTTTCGAGGATCTTTGGCAGAAGCTGGTGGTTCCTTGCCGATCCTCCCCGATGATCCTACTCTCCTGGGATAGAGAGGTCACACGGTTGCCTTACCTACATTCCCATGCGATAAGGCGGGAAATCCAACAAGAACGACGTCATCCACCACAAACGCGACGACGAACGGCGCGTGCAACCTTCGACTCGTGTAGGGATGCGTGTCCGTGCATGGAGTCGATGGTGATTCAGAGGGGATGTACGTAGAAGAGGCTGCCAGGATCGCAGAACACACGAGGACCAGTACAGATCCTTGCTCAGACGTTGGCGCAGGTCCTGGTGACGCGGCTCCTGGTAAACCTAGATAAATACGCGAAACCATGCCTCGATGGAATTGCTTGGAAACAAACGAGGAATATTCTGAGACTTTTATTTAATTTTGTATTATATAACATTCATAAAGTATTACATTTCATAATATATATTTTGGAATTTGTATGAATGAATGATGAATCCCACGTTTCTTGCATTATGTGAGGTCCGTGTTTAATGATCCACGTCGATGAATGTGATGCATTCATCCCCATTTTTCACGATAAAAGAATGACTGAATGCAAAATAAGTGAAAAACTTGTTTAATTCGCACATGGTTAATGGAGTCCTAAAAAGTCCTGCGTAGAATCGAGCAAGGATAATCGTCTAAATAACCATAGGAGATAGGATCGACGATTTCTGTAACTCTCATAGGCTCCTGATAATAAAACCCCTTACACTCCGTCTAAATCTAGGATCAGCGTGATCCTGCGGCTCTCCCGCGTCCTTCGTCCAGCGACGTAGGACGATATCGCAGCTCCTGCGTATAGAACCCTGGTATAGAAAGCCCTTTGATTTCAACCGAAACAGGACATCCCAGCAACCTGCCGTCCGCAGCTTTTCGGTTTCTTTTATAGTTTCCTGCTGACTTAAGGATTCGCTTATCCTTGAAAGCCTGTGACGAGTCCTGATACCCGTTGCTTCATTTTCCCTCATACATTTAAATTCCTTTTGAGGGAAGCCACCGTAGGATGAAAGGAAATTGTATTATTCAATTTTCTGACGTCGTGCAATGTATTCTTCCTTTTCATCGTGTTGGCTACTTAGCAACAAAATACGAACGGTACAAGTTCTGCTGTGTCGTAACATTTTGATAAATTGGTGAATTTGTAGCATGCTACTTCAAAGGATTTTACAAAAGGAAACGGATCGTAAAGGATACTAGGAATGGTGGAATTAAATTTTAAGTAGAATGAGGCACTGTGAATGTGTACCTAGTCAGACATTTTGAATAAAACAGGTATGTCTGTAGACAAAAAGTACAGTAAGATATTAGAATAAATAGAGTACACGTTCGGACATTTTAAGTAAAATTAGACAGGACCTGGTCAGACGTTCTAAATAGAACGAGACACTACGAAAGTGTACCCAGTCAGACATTTTAACTAAAATAGATACTAAAAAATAGTAATTCTGCTAAATGTACTGAATAATTCCCAGCTGTAATTAATATCAAAAGATCCGGTTAATATTCTGAGAGACTTTGGAACTTGGCCACGACACTTCACCAAAAACTATTACATCGATCACCCAATTAAAATTGAAATCCCCAAAGAGAGTTTCCTCTTCTTTAACGCAAGCCATCGCTCGCAAATAAGTCGACTCTTCCTCGAATTAATCTCCGATCCTCGAAGCAGGACGAAATAATCTGAGATTAAGGCTTCGTCCTACGACATGCCCGAACAAACGAAGCGCGCACGGCCGTTCGTGCGTTTCCGACGAACGAAAAATAGAGAGAAAAAAAGAGAGAGAGAAAGAGAGAAAACACCAAGGGAAACGGCAAGAAGACGGCGATATAAAGGGGTGCGGGGTTGCGTGGAGGGTCGAAGAATCGCAGATGCGAGCAACACGGTGGAAGCGAGAAAGAAGTAGGAACACGATCTTAACTTGGTCGAATAGGGGGATCGCCACAAATCTCGATCTTCCTGCTTAGCCTGGCGTTGCCACGACGAACGAGGAAACAGGGCTAGGGGAATGGAAATAATTTCCCTAGGTCGACCTGGTTAAGATTCATAATTTACGATCTTGGAAATAATCCGTGGCGCAGAATGGTCGGAGGGGGGGGGGCGGGGGGGGTGCGCGCGGAAGGGAGGAAAAAGCGTGTGTATAAAAAAAAGAGAGCGGAGGTAGGACTTATCCTTTGATCCAGGATTTATTTAACTACGGTCCCAGCGCGAGCTTATCCCGGGGGAGGTTTTAGCCATCGAGGGGCCACGCTATTGATTTTTAGCTCAAGGATTAAAAGCGCACTTCCGTGATGCTGTGTGCAGGCTCCGCTATCCGTGCCCGTTCGCGAGCCTGTGTGCGTTGCAAAATAATCATGGACATTCGTGTAAAAAATAAACCAGGTACGTCCGCACACCGTACTTCAAGTGTCCATTATAACAAGCGCGAGTCGTACCGGGGTCACCTCGGATAATCTCGTGATACTAAGAACTCTCTTCTTTTTTTTTTTTTCTTTCGCTGCCCCCGTTGGAAAATAATAAGGAGCGATGAATCAGGTTGACGAAAATTGAGCGATGTCGGGAATAAATTCGTGGTCGGTTCGTTCGTACTAAGGAAATCTGATATATTCAAGAAATTAAATACCAGAGATGTTTCTGGATAATTTTCGTTCATATCTTGATTTTCTTAACATAAAACTGAGTGAACTCGATTCTGAATTAGTTAAATGAAATGCAATAAAATTTCCTGCAATTTGCAGGAAAATAGCATTTTTAAAATATTCAGTATTGTTGTATTATATCTGATGTTACGAACTATGGGTACAAAATTCTTACATTTTTCATTATTACATGATTAATGATTATACCGTTACGGGAGAATGTTTTAATTAAAAAAGGATACATGGTTAGTTACCTGCGTGGCCCGAAACGGATAATCGGCACGCGATGAAATTATCGTAGCTGTTTACATTTTCTGTTTATTGGTTACGTTCAATAGAAGGAGGCGATTTACGCGCTGCGAAGTATTATATATTACCTCGTAACTTCGTAATAAACTGCGCCGGCAAAGTATAATCCGTAACCCAGTAACGAAACGATGGTTTTAATCTAATCCCAATTCACAGTGCTGCAGGATTTATAGGGAACAAAAGATCGCGAATTCGATAACGAAAATTTCTCTTGTATTCATGATCATTGTCACTCTTAATATTCATTATATCTGCGGATCATCGACGAGGCTGGAAACAATACTCTGCATACGTAGTGAATTTTCAATGATTCGTGGTATATTTGCCAGAGCTATTTAAAAATTCTTCTTTGTTTCGATAATAAAATTTTGAATATAATATGTCTCCGTATCGTTAGTCCCCTTTGAGATTTACATTTTCCCTAAAACGATCAAGAAAAAAAAAAAATCTAAAGAGAACGGTACACTATATTCTCAATTTTCAATCATTCATACATTAAACACTTGCTTCTTCTACTGTTTACGAAATTAATATTTCCAAAATGAAAGAATCCAAGCATTCGCTCTCCGCGCAACGAGTACTCTCTGAATATCCCCAACGAACACTTGCCTACACGTTACAAAGGACTTGCACGGGGGCAACGATTTAATTTCACTAGGAAAGAAAAAAAATGAAAAGTCGTTGTTGACGAATGCGGTTATCTAGCGAGCGATTCATCGGTTGTGCAGGCAAGGAAAGTGCAACGAACGGCGCATCGGAAATCCCAAAGCCAGGCGATGGAAGCGCGAAGGGGGTTGATAAAAAACTCGCGGCTTACGAGGAGCGCATGGACGACGAACCGATCGACGGCTTTGGGAATATAGTGGCCAAGTTATCTTCACGGGTCACCGGCCACGGCTGCCGGCTTAATCTTCGGCCCGAGAAGAGGAACAAGACGAAGGAGACGCAGAAGAAGAAGGGTCGACACTTATCTTTATCCGAGCGGCTAACAACTGTTGAGTGCCGCTCGGCTTCTTCGCGTTCGCTCGTACGATTAGCCGCTATGTTTTAATCGATGCCTCCGAGCAGATCTTCGATCCAAGAGTTGCCAATTTTCGCGATGATTTCTCCTCTCGATCCCCAGCTAGAGTTACCGATTCTCTCTACTATCACTGAGACTCTATCAATTTAGTCGTGAGGTATTTCTAATTTTTCTTTTTTTAAATTATTAACAATGCCTCTAAAAGAATTAAATTTTTCACCAGATTTACAGCGAATCGCACACGTCCTGTCTGAGTAATCCTTCCTGGCCTTTTCTAGATCAGAAGTAACGTAATCCATAGGCTCAGCCATGGCGCTCGAAAACCCATGAAAAAACATTCCTCATTATTAACAAATTCCTTTCCTCTGGGGCCTCGATCGACAATAGCACGACGCAATTAGCCACGGTATCGTTCGTAAAAGTCCTTCCAGACACATAAGTCGCGGTAAGGTGCGGACTCGCGAATGGCTATGGGCGTCAGCGAATAATATGTGCGTCCCAGCGAGCACGAGCTGTGTAAATCGTATTAGGGATTATTGCACGATCAAAAATATCCCCGTAGGATAATCCCCGAAGGTGGGAACGGTGTGTGAGTGGCATTAACTCCGGTGTGTACCGTGATGCGTGTAGGTATACACCGATCCCCCTCGCCTTCGCTCCTTCTCGCTCCATCGTATCTCGGTGCTACGTCTCTCGGGTTTGTATCGGTCGGTGCGCGTTTGTGTGCGCTTGCCCCCACGTTAGCCTCTGCGAAAATCCACGCCTCTGCATCCCGTTTTCGATTTATCTTTCTCCTCTTTCAGGCTCGCAACAGGGGCAGGTGATGTCATCGACGGGTGTCCCCCCCCCCCTGGTCCTCTCGCGGTAATCACGGTTCAAATGTTTATTCTCGGATGTCTATTGGGTTAGGCGAGCCTAGGTAAAGCTGCGTTTTCGGCACGGATCATCCGAAAAGTTTATCGGGCACTGTTGTGCAACAGGACCGGTACAGTTCGGTGGTAAACAAGGGAGATCGATTTTATCGATGCTTTCTCGAAGATCGATGACTTAGGAAGCGTTACTGTGGGAATTGAAAGGTTGGCGTGGTTTCAGGAGATTTTTTGTGAACGAGGAATTCAATTTTGTATAGTTAACAGTCTATTTGAGGATTTTGGGAAGATAATGAAGCTAAGTATGTTAGATTCGTCAGGCAAATCCCACTGTATTATGGTGCTTAAGATAGGTAGATGGCTTTGTACCATTTTTTATAACTTATAATGCTGATGCAATATACATGTACAGTTTTCTAAAAATTCGTGGGTCGTATATAATGGTATATATTAATTAATTGTGTAAATGGTATAACAGTTTCGTCAAACGACTACCGATAAGTATAAAAGAGCGACGGTTGAAACCTGTAATCAAAGGTAACAGAGAACGAGTCCCTGATAGGTATCTCCGTGAAAAGGCAAAATTTGGCTAAGGAATGGTCTCCGCGGAAGCCTTCTTAGAGCATTTAAGGCCAGTCTAAAGCAGATTAGGCGGAACGTAAAGGAAGCTTCCTGGCAGGAGAAGCCGAATTCTCGAATTCGCTCCCTTTTTAATTATCCCGAGGCGGAGTCGCGACGCTTCATTGTACATTCATAATAGCCGCGACCAAAGCCTTAATGTTCTAAGACTCTTATAAATATAGATGTAAGACGGCGTCGAGAGCTCCGCTCGCTGCACCGTCGATGACTTTCAACTGTATGTATTTTTAATAGGATTTTGTTAACTGGTCTTGCTCCGCGTCGCGATGCACACGAACGAGCGAATAATGCTTTGCATGCAATCCGTGCCGATGTCACAACGACTTCCACGAGTCGAATGTAGGGCTTGAGAATACTACAATTATTTATTATTCGAGTAATTTAATAAGAGAGTGCTTCGCGAGTATTCGGGTGGCTGGAATAAAGTTTGAATATGGAAGTGGTCGAATATCGTTCGAATATCACTACTCGAATAGTAGACACTATTCGTTGTTCGAATATTACCATACGAATCTAACTATTTCAACCTCATTACTCGATTATTTTTATTTGAATATCGTTATTCAAATATCACAGACAGCCAATCTCAACAATAATCACACTTAAACAATTACTCCTAACTTCTTCCACAATCAAAATCACCAATTTCCCACCCTTTACGTTCTCACAGCATCAAAAAAAAGCCTGAAACTGTGCGTACCATCTCTCACCAACGGTTTAAACGGCGCCGAACTACGAAATCAGATCGAATCACGTGACCCAATGAACGCGGCGAACCGTTTCGTTTCAAATCGAGCCTTTCTCACCTCTCGCGGTGGACGTCGATTCGCCATCGAAAGAAGGCACCACCGATGCGAAAGAAGACGGAAAATGGCTCCGTCACCTTCGAACAGGGGCAGGGCAATCCTATTTCTTTCTTATGCAAAATCTTCGTGCGCGTAGCCGTGTTAAGGGATTAAAAGCCCGCTCCGCGGGGTCAGCCGAAGGCTTAGAACGCCTAACAAGATTAGCTTAAGACGCCGAGTCCGCATACCCCGAGGATTACACATTATGTATTCACCTGGATGTATTCACGCAGAGATCTAGTTCGAGTTCCTGCCCCGCGTCGAAGACGATGCATACGAGAGCGCGGCTTACCCGAAACGTCGATGACCGACCTGACTCTGTTTTTTGCATGCCTCGAAACGCTCCTGGCCGCACACCTTCCGTTCAACGGGCGCCAAGAACCCCTTTCGCGATCATCGCTGCTGTAGAAGATTGGGGGAGAACGGGAACGACCGGTGACACTGCTTGTTCCGCTTTAAATTCATTACTTGGTTGGGAAGGTTGGGAAAAAATCATTTGGGAGTGTTAATACTGCCACCTCGGTTTATGTCAATATTAGTTACTTTATATGTGGACACGTAGAAGACATTCGAAGATCCGAGCGTTTTGTTTCGATGGAATTGTGTAACAAAAATGTATTTATACGCAATATTGACGTAAATCGAGATGAATGAAGATTTCAGGATGGTGTGGCAAAATACAAAGTTTTCAATTAAACGGATAACTTGCCGTATTAAATGTTGCAACAGAGCACTGTTGTATCGGCTCAAACATCAGGAGGGTAACTCGGAGACATCACCTGCAACATAAAAGACGCCAGATGAAAGTAAAGTTCAGAAAAATGTCGTAGCTACTGGGTCGTTAATCAGAACTGTCAATTGAGAACAAATTGCCCCCATACAAAAACAACCTAGAACCGGTTCAGATGTATGGAATGCAACTCTGGGGATTTGTCAAGTCAACCAACGCGGACTTAATACAATGGCTTCAATCAAACACATTGCGTATCGTGTTAAATGAACCATATCAGCAATTACATGATCTACAGAGATCTTAATGTATTCTATCTACGTATAATCTTAATCTTAGTGCGTGCTACTAATACGATACACCGTAGACAGGACGTACCAGTAATTGCAAATGAATGATGTACGTAACCGTACATCAGTCGTACTAGAGAATAATTTATTAAATAAACTAAATTTAAATTGAATATTCTAGCTCAGAAAAATTCAGAAGGTTATGCTAGCCATCAAATTATCTTTCCAGAGGAACCAGAAGCCAGCTTCTACGTGTCCACGCGAAATCATTCAGACAGCTCCCATAGGAAATGATATTTTCGTGCGGTAAGCCGGTGCATTAAACCCTCGATCCGTTAAGGTTTATCTGAGGCCAAGAAACATTTTCCCGTTTCATAGGATCCGACGTAATCTTCCGTGGGAGAAGAAATCGCACGCGACCCGGCTTGAATGTATTGTAATAATAGAGTGCGTTTAGACAACGATCCCATAAGAGTGCAAGAAAGAGAGCAGCGCCAAGGGGGAGCCTTATCTTCCCTGGTTCGACTAGAACTTTATTTCGCGGCGAGATACGACTCTCTCGCCGCGGCGTTTAATGTCTTTTCTCTCCGTGTTTTGATTAACAGAGCCGCGCCGGCCCGACAGCGGCACCCTGGGCGAGAAAACGAAAGGGAAAACGAGGAAAGAGACCGGCTGGAGATAGTGCGCGCTCGGGAGCTTTGAATAATTGTCGACTCGCGGCCGTCAAGTCGTCAAAAGTCATCTTTAACGCGCCACCGTGACGATTAAAGATCGAGGTGAACCGCTGTGCTCGTTTTGCGCGGCGATTATTAACCGAGATAACGACGATTGAATGGAGTACGAAAAGCATGTGCGCAGAATACCGTGTGTATTCGAAATTTTTTGGTATGCATAAAAAAATGCATAAATCTATAACATATAAAAAAATAGAATACACGTTACGACATTTAGAAGACGAAATGTCTGACAAGACCTTTTAACCTACGTTCCTGTTTATATAAAACAGCGAATTACCACAAGAATTCTACCTCGATAACTTACACTACATCGTCCAATAATTTCAGATGGCTTCTCGTTGATTTGTCTCGTACGAGGCATTCCTCGGGAGCGTCTAGTTAGAAAAGGTGCAGCAATAAGAAGTTTCCTAGGCAGATACGACGGATACCAAGCGTGGATGGTACGAGTAAGTGGTGGTTTTGGCAAGGGGGATGTCCTGATGCGATTTCACGCTGGATTTGCCTAAGATCTCCGCTAAGGAGTCCTTTCACCCTCCCCCTTTTACCCTACCCAGCCTTCACCCTTCCATCGTCGATCCCGTGCTCGTGGCTGGTGTCTTCCTTCCACCCTCTCCCTTCGCCAACCTTAGCTCGCTACGACCAGCGTCACTTCCCGTGAAACCCCCGAAGATTACGTGCCTTAGCACAATGTCGCCTAAAACGCCTTCATTGTTTAAAAGAACCGACGAGACTGTTGTGTTTCAATTAACCCTCACCACGCAGCACAACGAAAGCTGCGAGACAGCTCTGACTTCAGGTGTCGCGCCGTTCGACAGGAAACTGTTTAGAATTTTTAATATATTTTCTGAACGGATGATAAGGTCTTCGACTTCAAATTAGAAGTCTCGAAATTGATAATTTCGACAAGTTTGACTCCGATCGCTTTCTACTCGAACACAATGTGCAACAGCAGGAATACGTTCTCATTTCGATCTTCAAGGTATCGTTGTATGAAAATGAAACACCCCAATTTATGTCGGATAAACTTTCATGGCACCCTAGAGACCATTACCTATCTTGTACCTGACTTCTATTGATTATAATTTAATACTCTATCCTTACTAGTCTACGCGCGATTTCTTAGATTTAGCAGCCGTCCGAGTTTAATCACCGACTACGAAAGACTCCAGCGAGTCGAGGAGGTGCGCTAAACAACGCGAAATGATCCACCCTGCGGCTGACAACCTGATTTAGAAACAGGATGGAGTCTTCCACGAAATCCTCAGAAGGAAGAGAGCTGATCCTTCCGGCGACCGGAGAGTCCTGCAGAATGACGTAGTAATCCCGCGGGAGAGCCTCGGCCTTAGCCTTAGCTTAAGCCATAAGGGTTTGCATACACGCGCAAGAGAGACCGGCACAAATCAGGATACACACACAGGCCAGGACGCGCCGGCACACGGGCGGTCTGGTCTGCACGCGTCCTTAAAACACGGATATACGCGCAACACGGACGCTCCTAATCCACGAGGGTTTCAGCAAAACCTAAACCTCTGCCGGCCGTGGAACACTCTGGATTTAGCTATTCCACTTGCTCGGACGATCTGAAATATTTAAGGGAATCGATGAGAGCCCCCGTGCGCGCCGAGGTAAGATCAAAGACGATCCGAGGATATGCAGAGGACCTCGACATTCCGCGTTGCGTGGATGTCGTCGAAAAAAATAACAAAAGTAAAGTAAACGGTTGGAAAGGATCCTCGGGTGTACAACCGAGTCGATGCGTCGGTTGGTTTTCTCGAAATTTCATTCTCTGTCGTGGGAGCATCGCAGAGAACCTGAAAAGCTCTTAAACGGGGGTTAAGAAATTGGATCATCCTAAAATTGACAGTACTTCGTTAACGTTTTACTTTTAAAAATAGAAATAGTGCCAGTTTGAACGCACAAAAATATAACAACCTCGCCCACGACGACTATGAAAATTTCCAAAATCTACATTTCGGAACCCACCAGAATTCGCTAATTGAAATCAATCTAGACCCCCTACGAGGGTGCCATTGACTATAATTTAAACGAGCCGCCAATCTCGTGTTTCCTGTTCCGCCGTGGAGGCACCAAGGTGACTGGTTAGATAAGAAGGACGATAAGAAGTTCGTCGTTGTTACTCTTCCAGGATCCAACGAATAATCCATCCATCGCCTGCCGGTAATAGACGACCGGAACCTGTCCTTGGTGCCACCTAAATCACGGCCCCCTGGCCCCCCGCCCCTCGAATGAGTTGCCGCTTACAATAACTCGTTACCGAAAATCCAAATTAAGCTCCTTAGTTGAGAAATTTACGAGACGTCCACCACCCCCTCTCCCACCAGCCTCCTTCTGGTATCTTGCGAGGACCTTAACCGTTTCCTTTTCTCTCGTTCGACGCAGTTTACCCAAAGTAATTTTAATCTTTCGGGGGCACAATGCGTGCACACAAACGTCACTTAACTCCCGGGTACGCGATATGAAAATCCGCGGAGCCGTGTGGAAGTGTTGGAAAACAAACTCCCCGTTTGGCGACGTGTGCTCATATCTGTGCGCCTCTATCGCACGTGTGTGTATGCATGTGTACGCGTGCTAAAGGCTAGAGGGACGGGCGTACCAGAGAACGACGCCCTTCTCTTATTCTCCGTCTTGTATAAGAGCTTACTCTCTAAGCGTCTTAGGGCAAGTTTTCACCCTTGCCTCGATTTAACAGCGGCACATACTTCGAGATTCGAGAGAACGAACTCACTGCTATCGAGTGAAACGCGTTTCCCGGCGTTCGAGTGGCCTGGCGAAAAACGAAAGGATCGCTACTTCCGCGCGATTTGTCCTTGCTCGATGAAGCAGAAATGGCAACCTTGTTGCGAGCGTCGAGTTTAGAGAACTGGACTTCTTGGGCTCTTTGGGTATCAATTTTTAGAAAATGTAGACGCGGACAGAATATTTCTTGAATATTAGGAAATTAATTTTGTTGGCTCTGTTGAAATTGCTCTGCAGATGAATATTCTAGGATGTTGTAACTTCGGACTGAAATAATGAAAACATCTCTGAAAATTTTCATTTATAACAAAATATCCTGTGCGTGATATATTTCTATTTCTCGCTCGCTCTATATAGTTAACTGACGCTGCAAGTTCATAATTGATACAAGGAATGTACCCTTTGTTAAATAAACAATTATAGTAAAACAATTCTGTGCAGCCTTGAGAATCGAGAATGATTCGTGCGTTTTTTTTTTTTTCGCAGACAGTATTGAGATGTGTTGTTCAGCACGATGCGTGATCCGGTCTCTAAGAATCGGCTAACACTTAGATTTAGAAGGTTTCGTCGCGTGGCTGGTGATCTTATAAGCTACACTAGCTGCGAGGTTATCTCATTACGTCTTATCTGGTGCTTTCGCCCCAACGCGAGCTTAGCGGTGCCGTAGAGCTTAAATCGCACGCAAGCTCACGGACACGGTTTTTGCCTGCACGCAAATGGAGCACGACCGATGGGAAACGAACTTCTAATACCATGTGTCGCAAACTTTATGAAGAATCGCTAACGATAAACGTTCGTTGTAACGATAAATCAGCGCTAGATCGAGGGATTTCGTAAAAATCGCCCGCGTTTACAAGCTTGGCACGGACGAAGCGTTATGTATATCTTTCACTTAGTCGAACAGGCTGTGAAATTTTATTTAAGAAGAGATTTTACTGTTCACTGCGAGGAATTGCGAAGAATGATGTTGGAATAAGAAAATGATGAGAGTTGCATGCGAGGATTATAGAAGAATTATGTCCTTAATTAACAACTGAAGTGGATTCTAAATATTCTGGTAAATTTCTTGTAATAAGCAAAAATACTGTGATATCGTATAAGAAAAATTTCTGAACTTTTCATCCAGCGTGTACTGACGTATAATATTGAACGTATGAATTGATGGGGATAGCGGAAAATAAAAACGCAACGCGGAAGATGAGGAGACCGGTCGAAGGAAAGAGAGAAAAAGAGAGAGAAAAGGGAGGTCGGTTGTAGCAGATAAAGAGTTTGAAAGAGTTGGCCGTTTATCTGTAAAGGCCGGCATCCGCCGGATCAGCCTCAGATACCGAAACCACCCACACTTTCCTTCTGGTGCACGCGCTTAGGCTAACTTCCAAGAGCTGCTGACTTCCAGGGATCGCGAGTTCCGTCACGCGCCAACACAGTCACGGGACCTTTCGTACATTTATCGGTATAACGTTTTAATTATTTAACGTATCGCCCGTTTAGTCACTGGAGCAATATATACGTATTATTCGGTAATATTCGTATGCTTGGAACATTTGAGTATCACGATGCTACTCTGATATTATTTGAATACTTGACTATTCCAATAGTACCACGATATTATTAATACCTACAAAATATTCAAGTAGTCTCCTTCCTACTCGTCAGTAGAACCACGAAATAATTCACCCGCGAAGAAGCAAAGCTTCCAGTGATCGTTGAATTTGTATTCCAAGGACGCAGTTTGGAAAAACAGGAATTCCAACAGCCTCGTTCTTTAGGCTCGAGGCTTCGGGGCATAGCTTGATTCGATTTCGCGAGATTAGGCGGAATCGTCTTGGTGACTCGGTAATCCAAGACGAAGGGGAAACCTTAGGATCAAAGTCCCGGTCGTGCTGCGACTTATCTGCATAGCGTTCCTCTTCCGGAAGTCGAACGTTAGATTAGGTGTAAATTCTTGTCCCCGAGATCCAGCATGCGCCGGCCATGCTCGGGCTCGCGGAAAATCCGTACCGATGTGTAATATTATATTAATCCACGCAACGCTGCCGCGCATCATTTCGGATTAAGCAGAATTTCAAAACGCTTATGAATTTCGCTCGTAAATAACGAAATATTCTAATCGAATAATTTTGCGTATTCAATAAAAGCTGACGCAAATTGCTAGCGTCCTGTGAAGGTTCACGCGTATTTATATTTCTGTTGATTTACCTATGTATTTTCTACTTTCTACTATAATTCCACTGATACTTCCGTCCATACTTATTTATATTTCTGCTCAAAGTTTTATTGGTGTATTGGTTTGTCTACGTAGTACACCAATAACTATTTAATTATGGTATCATCTGCTGGAGAACAGAAGTCGAAGACGCGGAACGGAATTGTTCGGTAAAGATTTTTCGTCTCGTTCTGTGGCAACCCCATGCGCGACTAAAGAACCCATTATCACGACAGCGCGAAGAGGGTGATCACGGCGTGTCGAAAAATATGTTCCAACTTTTTATCTTGTATCTGCACCGCTGAACTTGGCAATGGGTGCAGGAACCAGTCCGTTAATTTATCGAGTGGGGCCTTCGTTAACTGTCCGAAGTACATTCAAAGGGAACTGACAGCTTAATATAATCGTGGTCGAATTAATTTTACAGAATAATATTTGTCGCGATAGGAAATACAGTAATATTCAAATACTTGAGTACTAAAGTATAATAAAATCCAAATCCTTGAATACTGAAATGCAGTAATATTCAAGTGTTTGAATATCAATGAAATACTCGACTACTAAACTACTACTAGACTAGTCGAATACCGAATGATTCGACTGTTACCCGCGTCATCTGCAAAGAAATACAGTGGATGGTTTAATGACGCGAAAGCGTAGCGGTTCTCATGAACGAAAGAAATCTATCAACGGAAGCCTCGGTTTCGCTTCTTCAAGGGTTGTCCTTAGGATGAATCTTATCTTGCAGCGAGAACTGTCAAAGAGGAACCGTCCTGACGCTTCCGTCGTACTTCCTTCGCAGCGTAAACGGGGAGATAACCAGACCACCCGATAGGGCCTGCACCAGAAATGAGAAATGTCTTTGCGGTTGTGGAGATTAAAGATTTCGCGGACGAGTGGTTGACACTTTTCTTCTCCTGCTTCTTTTTAACGTATCCAAGTCGGAGGAGGAACACATCTGACGGTTCATTAACGGTGCAATTCATAATCTTCATTCACGGACCGATACATCTGTTCCGCAATGTTGATACGATCGACATGTACGAATATTAATACATTTTATACGACGTGCAAGTATCGTTACACCAAGTACAAGATGCTTTTCACGTTTTTGTAGCCGAAGAGTATTCGATTATTTGACTGCCCCACAGTGTTATATATTCAAATAGTTGATTAGTTGAACTCTATTCAAACACTTCACTACTCAAAATCTCTTCAAACACTATTTAATTTCCACGATCTCTAATGAAAACAGCAAGTTCTCCAGATAAACTATCAATTATATCTCTCAACGAATATTCGCCATAGTAATGATAATTTGGCTAGACTACCAGATCTATAAAATAAATAAATAAAGTGGTCTCCATGACTCCAAAAATTGTATCGCGTTTTTAATAATAAGCTCGGCCTCCTGATTAATTTTTAAAGGTTCCTTAAAGGTCAACAACGACGGAATAAATAGATTTAAAGCGTTCAACAGTGCCGAAAGAAATACCAGAGCGTACTCGGGAGGGTTAGGCGAGGGATCTTTGCGCATCAAGGAACGTCGCTAATAAACAGACCGCATAATACGGTTTCCTGCGGCCAAATCTGCGGAGTAAAAGCCTACCTTGGACCAGCTGATCCCGGTACAGAGACGACGCCAGGGCCCGGGGCACCTTAATGAAAACTATACGTCTCTGGATTAAGGTGGCCACTGGTCAGCCTTCGGCCTCGCTAGGCACGACCTGTCTTATGCAACCTGGGGGCAGATCCTATGGTGACCAACGTATTAGATGGAAGTTTAGGGTATTAATACCTAATATAGCGCCACCGGCAGTAAATCCTTTGTTGGTCATCTTGCCGGGAGACTTAGCACCTCGCATCACCCGAGCATCGATAACGTCCTCTAACAGTTTACGCTATAACGCGTAAATCGTTTTGACATGCCAACGACGAATAAAGGAAATTATTCGCGATTATTTGACACGGACTAAATCATGGATGTTAATAGCACGGAGTATTCGAAGTTCTGTATGAAAACGAATTATATTTCAAGCCTATTCAAATATTGATCAAATATATTCAATTACTATTGAAATACGTTCGCTACACGACAGATTAAACAGTGACGCGATAAGATAACATTCAGTAAGACAAATTTATATATTTTCTTATTCTTACATAAATAAAATAGAACGAGCAAGTGACAGCATTCAGAGTGAAAAACGCAAGCGAACCTAGACACTTGATGAAACAATATCACCAAAATGTATTTATATGCAACACAATCGTCTGCACATGATCCGAAAGTCTCTCGTATCAACGATTCCCGACACAGAAGCGATCGTTAAGCCGCGAAGACACGTGTCCCACGGGGGCAAACACAAAACGCATGATTTACAGAGAGCTTTGAACAAGCAGATAGCGTTTCTTCTTCGATTACCAGACGCGGAGGATTTTTCGCTAATAAGTATTTCGCCGTTCCCCGGAATGGAATCGTCGAAACCAAGTTTACCCTTCCTTTCCTCCCTTCTTTCGTCCCGTCTCCCACCTCGTTCTCCATTTCCTCGGTTTCGCAGAAGTCTGGGATTATGACCTGGAGTGGGATAGACTCCGGGACTTAAGTCAGGGTTACACAAGGATCGCAGCTATTGTGCCACCGCCCGGCTCTTATTGTCTCGGGATAGACGAGTGGATCTGCATATGCTTAGCACGAGAGTTAGACTTCTCTCGACGATCTTCAGGCCCGCGAATCATCTGGACCCTCGAATTCAGATCGTGAAACGCGAAAGCGCGCACCTATTGTCAGTCGAATTGTGTAAAACCGGAACTAGCTTGATTCTTCGAGTGGTCTTAGGGTACACACCGCCCGCAGCGAATCCGTTTCGGCTTTAGGCGCGTTTTATGAACGTCGAATCGAACAATATAAATGATTTGAGGGATCGAAACGATTATCGTTGGGTCGGACGGGCTGTGCTTGAGAGGAAGAACGAAATAGAAGTGACTAAGTCGCGTTACTTTAGGATAGATTGCTGTGGTAGGGACTGTTTTGATATTTTAATCGAATAAAGTGTTTTCTGAACGGTGAAATTATTTACTCGTTAAGTGCGTCCTTTCTAATAATTCATTATTCTCGTAGTTGGCAGTGAATGGATTAAAAAAATAATAAAAGTTTCATAGAATGTAACACAGAAATATAATGTCGTTCATTTTTTTCATTATTGCAATCTATTCATAGCACTTTTGATGCTGGATAAGTAACGAATGAATTATTACCCTCGCTCGTATCTGAATCCGCTTGAATTAAATTTTGTATCTTGTTTCCTAGAATATAGGCATGAATGTGCAATCGATAAGACTTTATGTGATATGGCATAAGCTACTGTTCACCGCGTTTATTTGTTATCTGCTATTCAAATAAAATTTTGGGTATGACTCTGTTACAATATATACGTTTCCGCATAAATCTCATTCATGGCCAACGTTGGTTACTAGTCGAGTAAAACATTATTCAAATAATGATTTAGTCGAATAATGATATCCAGTTTTAATTCTAATTATTATCAAGAATGATATTCAGTTTATTTTTGTAAACTGTTAACAAGAGAATAACAGGATAAATGAATACGTACGTGCATACTTTTGTTACAGGAAAGAATCTCCCAGTGCATTGTGTTGTCGAAACGATTCACAACATAGTTGAGAGTCATGTGAGCAACTCCCGTGAGAATTGGCGGAGACCCCAAGTTGAAATGGACTCCTATGTTATCATCCCCGTGGCCATGCCTTTCCAAGTAAATATATTTTATTTCTGTGCAAGTCGTGCGAATCTTCAAAGAATTTCGTCTATTAACGTAACATGACAGACGTTGGTGCAACCACAAAATTGTGTTAAATACTATTGCGTTAATTGGGTATTTGGATATCAATGAATAACTGTACTACTCGAATAGTATTCAAATAATATCCTGACCACAAAGATCACCTATATTTCCAATCAAATAATGCTTCTCTTCGCAGGAATTAGTGGGCGAAGCACTGGTACGTCTTGGCTATTCGAGCGACCTGATACCGAGCGCCAGAGGAAGCATCGTCATACGAAACTGGAAACCATTGCCAATGGAGAAGGTCGCCGAAGGTCCTCTATTGACAGTGGGCGACATCCTGGCCGAACTGACGTCAGTGGCGACCCTGAAGATCGAGGTGTACAGATCGAGACCACCTCCGCCTAGTCCAGCTGCCGAAGTTAGAAATAAATTGTTAAGACTGCTGTTACTGCACAGTCATGCACTCCTCGTGTCAGCTGGTTGCCCCTTGGACGAGGTAAGTTTCATTAATATTTTTGTCGAGCAATTAACCTCAGGATCTACAAATCCACCCACTTGGCCTGTCATGTTTTGTTTTTTTTTTTTTTTTTTTTATTATTATTTTATTACTTTTTTCTGCTCAGCGATAATTCAATTACTCCTTTGGCTTCGATCGTCCCTTGGCGTTATCGAGACTTGAGTTTTTAGTGAGATCAGAGCGTAGATTCGATATTGGCGAAGAATCGATATTTAAAAGGAAGATTAAGATCGAGTAACCACGTTAAAGGGAGAAGTTTAAGGACGATTCGGGATCAAGCAACGAGGAGGAGTCCGCCGCCGTAAGATCGCTTAAAAATGTATAAAATGTAAATCTAACCAGAGAGTGTTTGTCGTCGGGGCACCTAATCTCATTAAGAAGTCCTCCCGCCAGCGCTTGTTCCTCCTTTGAAAACCACTGTGGTAATCTTTCGTGGACTCTTCCTCCCGAGTCGCTGATCTTCGACTTAAATAAATGTTTTCTCGGTTTCGAATCGCCGCGATGACATTTTCCCCCTCTTTTCTAACGTTACATGGCAAATGTAAACAAAGAAATAGAAAATATACAGCGAATCTCGGGACAATTCTTAAAATATACGAGCATTTTGCTGGAAAAGACTTTTGATACGTTCGAAAAAAAGAATGGTAATTTAACCCTGTTAGATGAATATCCCTCAAGAGACTTTTATCAAGGTTCCTGGCGAAAAGACGAAGTTAGAGAAACCGGTACCGTAAACTACCCCCTAACCACAAAGATTCCAACGTTGCGATGGATCCACGGAAATTTTTATTCGCCGCACCTGGCCAAGAACGAGATCATCCGCGAGGAAGATCCGTTTGGGTTTCGTTTCGCCGAAGATTTAAAGCAGCATCGTACGATTTCCTATGCGAGGGCATCACAGGCGTGCCCTTTCGACGGCAATGAAGATCTCATAGCGTATGATAGGATTACCCTTTACTCAACCAAATTCGCAGCCTTCATCAAAAGCCCCCTCGATATCGGAAGAAGGAGAAGGGCGACGAGGGGGCTGAAGGGGGGTTGTCCTCCCACCGTCCCGACCCCTCCCCCTGCGGGGCGGGTATTATCTAAGTGCACTCTCTTTGAAGATCCTGCTATACTTGCCCATCCCCGAACTTTAATGCCGCTCGCGGTGGTCTATGATTACCAATTTTCCCTGACAGACGTTTCCTGCTCGAGTTTCGGCCCGTCGGCTAATGGCGAACGGCTGTGATAGAGAACCGCCAGCTCGTGTACGTGCGACTTAATCTGTCGATCATTCGACGAAGACTATGCCGGTTCGTGGCAGCCGAACCTAACCGATTCACGATGTACCGGCGAATTTACATGATCGGACGCGATCCATTTGCCATCGTACCGTTTGACGCGCTTTGGTGGAAAATTAAAAGATTTGCCATTTCGGACTCAAGCTGATTTTAGTTGGCAGGCGGACTCAAGCTTCGCGCCCTTTCTTCTTTGGTGGGTCGAGAGTTACGATTTATTCTAGGAAAGTTAGCATTAGTGTCGTGTTAGATCGTAGACTCGTGTGGGATTGGATGCTCGGTTTATTTTTTGACGGTGCTCTGTCTGCGAAAGGTTGTGACATTTTAATTTAATTGCGTAATTGTATTACAGTGTAATTCAGTTAGGACAACTGTGCCTTGTTACTGTTCTTCGCGAAACATATTCGTACTTTTATCGTTCTATTTTCTTTTATTACTTTATTTTTCTGACACCCTCTCTAGAGATACTAGTAATCTTGTAAGGCCCGATGGGCCCGCAAGGAGCTCGAGTACCTCGGGTTCGCCAAACACGTACTGCAGTTGCAATCGAAGGCTACAGCACTCGAGGGTAAAAATGATAGACTCCTGCGAGGCGAAAAATTCTCAAAATTTGCGTAAATGATCCTAACTAAATGACCCAACTAGATATGTACGCGCTTGCATTATTACTTGCACTGATCATATCAGCGTTCACGTGTCTTAATAGGCATGCATAGCTTAAAGAAGCCCGTACTCGTCACAAACATAAAAGAGAACAGGTATCAAAAGCAACCCGAGTCAACAAATTCTCAAGGATCCCCGAAACACGACCTAGTAATATTCTGAAAACCTCGATAGAGTTTCTTCCTGTTTTCCCGGCCTTGTCTCCCCAACGAGTCTCTAATCCCCAATGATTCTGCTCGTTACGGAAAAGTCCGCGTTTAGAACGTCGTTGACAACACCGTGAATTCGTTGGAGCATGTTTGATCAGCTCTCGCCAACGACGATTGATTTACTGCCACCCCTCGCGGATGATCAGCTGATGCCACTGCGTCATCCGGCAATAATGCGTGGGCGTAAATCAGGCCTCGAATTACAAGCGGGAGATGTCGTTCAGATAAGCCCGGATGGCCCGTTTCTTTCTTTCGTCGTACTTTTCGAAACGATGTATACATATTTATCAAACGATTTCTCAAATCTCGCATAAACTGTCAGCCGCGTCTCCCGTCTCGCGGCGGCTGGCTGAATGATTAAGTGCCCGGTTGTAAAATTCACCGCGGGATGAGAAAATTTTCAGCGGTTGACAGGCCTGGGCCGGATCAACAATTGTTCTGCGTCGTATCTGGCGCTACCAAGGTGCCACGGATACGCGACGGATTACCGCGTTATTAAAGTGGCGACGAGCAGCTTGATCCCGCGCGGGCGGTGATGTTTGTTCTTGTAAATCATCGTCCAGATAACGCGCACGTTTCTCGTAAACCTCGTACTATTTCCTACGAGTCTAAACTTTTCCGTAATCTGACGCCTTAATGCCTGCGGGAGACGAGCCGTTTCTGTCGCAACGTCTTCGTTTGTCGCGTTTAATTGTTAAGGAGAATTCAGATTACGGGTTGCTTCATGGCTGGAGAATTCGGGAAGAATTAGAATATTTGGAGATTAAGAGGAATGATGGAAGATCGGTAATCGGGGATATTATTAGGAAGATTATACGTACATTTCGTGTAGTGGCGAGTTTTTCTTTGCGAAATTGTCTTCTTGAATGAGAAAAAATAAATTTGATTTCTACAAAATAAAAATTGATATTGTCTCCTTGAGAAGGAAGAATAAAAATTGTCTTCTTGAAAAAGACGAACTAAATTTGTCTCCTTGAAAAAGAAGAAATTAATTATATAGAATTCAGTCCCGAGTGAAATAATTCTACACTAAATTCAACGAACTGAAACGTCGGTGGGTTTATCGTTAACAAAATCTTCTCTCCATTTTTGTTCCAGCTGATAGCGTCGACCATCGATCACTTCCATGAGAAAATCAATTTTTGTTGACCCCCTTGCCACCTGTTCAAAAATTCTAATTAGGCCCCTATTAATCGTGCCCCGAAAAGAATTCTAAAATAAACATTAAATTAATTTTTCCATTCACGAACAAGACACCCCTTGGACGTGCAGACCTAACCCCCTTAAGGACGACGAATCGCCGCAGCTCGTTGGAGAACGATCCTCTCGGTATTCAAGCGCCATGTATTGTTTGCGTTTCAGATGACATTGTTATCTCTATGTAGAGGTGGGAACGAGTTGTCGGAGGAGACCAAGCGGAACTTCGAGTCGTGGCTGCAACAGCAACAGTTGGGTTTGGGTCTGAACCCAATCGTGCCTTCCTCGAATCACCATCATCATCATCACACGCAGAGCGCCCAGCCGGACGGCGGGAGCACCATAGAATCCGCAGGCAGCGCTATCGGTCCCCCTCACCCTGCGATGCTCCAATACTCCCACAAAACTAGAATGAGGACTAGTTTCGACCCTGAGCTAGAATTGCCGCGTCTTCAACGATGGTTCGGCGAGAATCAGCACCCTTCGCGCCAGCAGATACAGCATTACGTCTCGGAGTTGAATGCCCTGGAGTCTCGTCGAGGCAGGAAGCCTTTGGACGTGAACAATGTCGTCTACTGGTTCAAAAACGCCAGGGCTGCCCAGAAGAGGGCTGAGAACAGGGGTGTAAATGGCTACAGCCCCCCGGGACTCAGCCCTAGAGGCGCCAGCGTCGTTAGCGAGGATTGCACTGACGAAGAAGAGGACTCCAGACATCAGGTGTGTCTCGAAATCATTGATGAAGACTACAAGTTCATACAATTTCTTGCTCTAGTAAATATGACGTCTATGCCTAGTGACCTGGTCAACCCTATGATGGTGGGCCTTGATACTACTATCCTATAGTATAGACTTCCAGACAAATTTACCACTTACAAATAATATAAATAAATAATGAATAGTTTAACCTGACAATTCAAGTACTCATTTTTACATTCCAGTCAACCTCGCCATCTCCCTGCCCACCAGGAAGCCCTCCAGTCGGCCCACTGTCGTTGACGACCAGACCCGAAGATCAGCAACCGCCACCGTCGACGCCGTCCTCGGTGAAGCAGGAGGACGCCAGAGTATCCTCCGGCTCCGAGGACGAGGAGGCCAGGCCCACCGGCCCCCTGCCGCCAGGATTCTCTTTGGTGCCCAGTCCGATGTTTGGCCACGGGATTATGTACATGTCACCTTATTTGCCGCCACGCGGACCGGCTGGCTGCTCCACCAGCATGCTAGATGAAAGGAGGAAGAGAAACCGGACATTCATCGATCCGGTGACGGAAGTGCCGAGGCTCGAGGCTTGGTTCACCCACAATACTCATCCCAGTCACGCGGTAAGTTGAACGTTGGAACTTTTAACTATCGGCGCGTTAATTTGCCAACGTTGACGTCGGTGGCGGTGCGAGCAATTTCCTATGGAAAATAACCCAGAAGATACAGTATATATTGTAATAATAGATAATAATTCGTTAGCGAGTAATGGGGGACTTTCTATTATGGGAGTGGTGAAGGTTCATAATTTTATGTTGACGTAATAATTATTTTTATCGAGGCCTGGTCAAGGGTGTAGATCTTCCGTGTTCTCATACTTTGCTGTAATTTATTTATTTAATATCTCCGATTGCAGTACGTTCGATGTTTGTCATCATTTTCCATCCATTTTTACCTCGGCTACTAGAATATTGATTTTTAAAGAACTAGATTAAATCTATTCAATCTATTGATTTTACGTCTTCGTCCTTCCATTACATTATTATTGATCTATTCCCCTGCATGAACATCCTCCAATCATGATTAATGTATCATAAATTAAGTTGCTTAGAAGACTCCGTCTGCTTAATTCACAGCTAATTCTGAAATACACAGAGGAGCTGAACCGGATGCCGTATCGACAGAAGTTCCCGCGTTTGGAGCCGAAAAACGTGCAATTCTGGTTCAAGAACCGTCGCGCCAAGTGCAAGCGCCTGAAAATGGCCCTGTTCGAGGGCGAATCGCCGCAACCGCATCCGTATCACGCAGACTAGCTTCCCGCTCCCTCAAGTAACGTAAATTAGAAGCAACCGTGAAGCCAGAATGCATTACGACCATGTACCGCAAACACGAGACGAGGACGAAGGAGGAGAAGTAAACATCGTTAATCGACCTGTTATTCCTTAATATCGTTGACTTGTAAACCACGCACGACGGGTTGCAGATTTATTGTAATTATTGCATAACGATTAATATAATTATTATGGACCTTGATGAATGTACATATGAGAATAACGTCGAATAAAAACTATACGTCACGATATGAAGTGTCTTCGATCCTACCTCCTATATGATTTATGTTGTCGTGCTTTCGTGTTGTAAACAATTTCTAATCATTTTTATTTATCATACTCACAATATTTATTTCAAATTTGTGATTCTATTTTTACCTAGAAGAGCTGAGAAGTAGTTGAAAATAATTATTCCGTTTTATATATAATTGATACAGTTTGTTCTTTTTTTTTTTTTTTTTTTTTTTTTTTTTTTTTTTTTTTTTTTTTTTGAATAAGTAAATCTGATTTAGATTATTTTTCATTGCATATAAGGTAAGCATATCCTAATTTATCGATACTCTCATTAACAATCGTCACTTTCGATATTAATTATCTACGTATATCAAAGTATGAGAAGATACAACACCTTTACAATAAAATAGTACTTTTGGTTTTTTCTGTAAGAACACTAGTTAATCTTTTTCATTCCTAAAAAAGGAGACATCAATGTCTTATTTCTAAATTAATCTCTCAAATAAATTCTGTAAGTTTCCTATTCCTTAATAAAACAAATTGCAACTTGAACGTTTTATTTGCTCTCCTCCATTAAATACAGGACCCCCCAAAATTGCAGTTTGTCTGGGGTCCCATAAAATTACCCTACACTCCCATCTGCACCCTAACGATACATACAGCGTAGCCCAGTATCGATAACCACCCTATACATTCGCGTCATAAAAGTAAAGGAGCACAAAACCGAAAAGTATAGAATTCTGGTAGAGTTTCCACAAGCCGGTATCAACGGAGGATCTCGTCCACGATTTCGCGTAGAATTGAACACGATACACCGTCGAGCGCGATATTCCTATGCATATTCAGATGCTAAATAGGCATGATACGTCTGCTCGTGTGAGTAACAGTAGAAATACGTGATACTGTCTCGCCAAGTCTGGAGAAGCGCGGCCTGGCGAGTCGAAATCTCGCACTAAGATAAGACCGTCGCATTTGTTGTCGAGTCAACCCTAACTCAACCGTCACAATAGTCAATGAGTCCTTTCCTAAAGGAGCCGAAGGACGTGTCGCTTACGCGGACGGGGAAGTTATCAGCGTTCGTGTCTCAAAATCTATGTGTAACACAATCAGCCGAAAACGTTCGCTGAGATAAACAACACGAAAATAATTAATTTCGGAATAATTGGAATATCTTCCCTACAAAAGAAGAAAATAAATATTAATTTCTCAAACACTACACCCTAACAGAATTAAAATAAACATTTAACTGTGCATACATTATTTCTCCCAAACGAAACTACCATGCGCGAGATAATTAAAACGAAATTGAATATTTATCGTTGAGTCGTGTCGTGCCAACCGAATGATGTCAAGACTCCCAACTTCAATCGAGGATGTCACGAGGAAAACGAAGGGGGTCGTCCTTGTCATCCAGCGAGATACACGGACGTCGTCGAGGAGATTGTACCGAAGTCGGGCTGGATTTAATGAGGATAGGCGGATTTGTCCAATTAAAGTGTCTCGCAAAGATCCACGCGGGTCCACGGTCGTTCATTCGCAAAACATCGAATTTCGACTTCGACGACCGTTTCTTATCCCGGTCTATACGAGAACAAACCGGAACTGTTATCCCTTTTGTTGTCGTTATCGAGCCTCTCGAGTCGAGCCATCTTTCAGGGGGTGGGGAGGACTTAGGGGGCTTTTCTAAAAATTTCAATTGTCCTCGCAATGTCATCTGAATCGTTTATGGCGCGAATTAAATCTCTCTAGAAGCTTGGAAACTTTTGTTCTTTATTAATATAAATATTTACACTTTCGAATATAAGCAAAATGTTTAATTATTGGGACTGTTATCTGTACGTAAAGTGTATCTAAATAAAACTAGTTAAAATAAAATACACACCCTAGAAAGACAACACATCAGTTTTACCAGAAACAATATTTCAATTTACATGGAACAAACTAACCGTGTAACATAGAGGCTCACTTTCGGTAGCTTGCATGATTTTCGACTGATTGACAGGACGGTTTGCATTTCGCCTAGGAAACTTGTGTTTAACGAAATTCAGAAAAAAAGAATTCGTTGTTGGAGGAAAGAAAGGCGGTCTGGTTGAACGGATAAGGAAATTGAGCTCGATGAGGACAGAGGGAAATGTAAGAGGGCGGGTAGGGTGGCAGGCCGATGCCTTATGAAAATCTAAAAGTCAGCAGCCTCGAGGATCATCCTTCTATCTGATCTTAATTTGTCAGCCAGCACGGGACCAATTTCGACCACACCCTCGCTAGTAAATCGTTATGAGAAATGCTTCACTCTGCCCTCTTTCTCTTCGTTTCTTAACGCTCGGTTATTCCAGTTCAAACTAACCAACCTTGGCATAATTTATCGCGTAAAAATGTCCGTTATTCGATTTCTTCGTAGCGATGCTATATTAATAGCTATTGCACGTACCCTCCATAAATACAACGTAAGTAATTACTATAAAAATTGTTGTTGCTAACAAACTAATTGTTGTTCTATTTTAACTGTGTATTTAGTAACAATTAATATTGTGCTTCGGGGTGTGCATGCAGCCCGAACGAAAGGTTAATTACCAGCGATATTTTCATTTTCACGGCGAATCGATGAAATCAGCGAAACGGTCGCCGTGTCCAGGAAACGTGCACGACGAATTCTGCGTCGATGAAAGAAAATTCGGGATTCCAGGACGTTTCGACGCGACACGCACTAAACTCTGGCCCCTGGCGCGATTGTGCGCTAGGAAAGTAACCGCGAGACGTGGGTACACGTCGTTCCAAAGGAGCATTGTGCGCGCTTCGGCATTCAGAGGACGTTCTTATCTGCCTATCCGGAGAGCTGTCAGCAAAGTTCCTGAATAATAACGGGGAACAAGACAGAGAGATCGAGGGAAAGAGAAAACGCGGAGCCACGCCGTTGCTCCTATCAGCCGCGGTTAGGATATGCCTAACTATTCTGTTTCCATGCAGCTGCCGGACGTTTCGTCGTAGATAATGTTGTCCAGGACGGTTAGATCGCTGGAAGCGATCACTGCCTGCGGTAAAAGTGTCCTAATACTGTTTCGCGGTGAATCTTACGCCTCCGCCTCCCTCCTGTACCCCGCAGCCACGGAATAATGAGCATGGAGAATTGGGACACGAGTCGGGAATCGATAGTCCCCTTGTTCCCCTGAAAATATTTATACGTCATGCTTTTTTTTCAGACCATTTATTGGCAACGAAATTCCACTAGGTGCCGAAATTAATTCCGTGTTTTTCTATTCAATCATTTGTAAGTGAAACTATTGAATTAGAAATCGTCTAAGTCTCAATCTGACGATCGCTAAAATGTACCTACATTTGTACGAAGTGTAACGGCTAACAAATTTTGCTTATTGTTCTTTTAACAGATTGATTCCGTGTCTTTACATTCAGTTATTTATATCCCTAGTTTAAACAAAAATATTTAGAATTTCAGCCGCAATGCGATGTTATACGATTTTGTTTAGCCGTTGTCCTTTTATTTAAATTTCTTTATAAGTTGAAAATATTTGTAGTTGTATTACTTATACTAAAAATGTCGTGATCGCCAAGTACGTTTCCATAGTTACTCACTGACGACGTCGACGAACCGAGAGCTACTAGACACGACTTCTCTCCGCTTCCATGACAGCGAAGCGCAAGAGCGGAAGGACAAAGAAAACAACGTCGAAGCGGGTAAAAGGCAAATGATTAGGCCGGTTAAGACGAAGTCGCAGAACGCTGGAGGGAGAATTCGAGAGCTCGCAAATTAGCCGCAGGATTGGCCTTATAATCCTTAAGGGATGGGCGAGGTCGGCGACGCAGCCACTCTCTCTCTCTCTTCGTCCCTCGCTCTCCCTTCGCTTATCCCTAATCTTCGTCCTTCTTTGCCCCGATGAGGTAGTAGATGAGGTCATATAAACGAGGCCTGACCCCCCGCCCCCTTCCTTATTCTTTAATCCCACCCCAACTGCCTCGGTAGCCGTGGAAAAAATTACGAGGAGAGAGAGAGAGATAGGTTGAAGAGCAGCGATTGAAAGTAACGAGCTATGGTAGGAAGATCAACGAGAAGACCTTTCCCCAAGTCCGTTTAATCCTAAGGTCGGATAATTAATCCCGTTAATTTATCGACAATCGCCTAACGCCCTGACCACACGTGAGGGGAGGACAAATATTTTTCTTGGGGGATAGTTACTCGAACTATCTAAATTTAAGATATCAACCACCATCCAACTGTAGAAGTCAATATACACACTCACACACACACATCCTGAAAAACATTAATCCAGGTTCCCAAAATTTCTATGATACTTCGATAAGTTCAAGATGTTCTCTTACCAGTTATTTTTCAACTCTCGCTATCATCCAGCTTCAGTCTTTCAATTTCAACCACCAACCATCACCAGGGATCTGCGGACCACACCCCTAGAAACGCTGCTCCACACCCTCCTACATAACTTTCATCATTCCCAGGTTCCAGGATCTCCGTTTATCCTTCAATTCCAATCGTCATAGACACCTTCGCTCGATTTATTCATCTCGCGTTGATGCATAAGTGGTCACACGACGCGGTAGGTGTAAGGGGCACGGGATGTTGGTGTTCGGTCGATCTTAATACTGTCTTAAGCCCACCAGAGCACAACATAAATTATGTATCGTCTCGGCGTAAGATGCCCCCAAGATCCCAGGAGCACCTGGTATTCCTACTTCGGCTCACGGTTTCTCTAAGACTTCCTCCGCCTCCATCTTTACCCCTCCGTCTCGGTGGCAGTTTATACGTCCCTGCAGCGCCGCCACCTTGCGCGGGGGTCCCTAAATTTTCTCCAAGTCTATAAGGGTTAAGGAATTAACTGCGGCTGGTAGCCGGACTGCTGCGAGCCTACGGGGTTCTGATACGACTCCGTTGCAGGGTGGTTGCCTCTGGGAGCTTAATAGCTCGTGCGAGGGGATAGCAAGAGGGGGGTGGTGGAGTGAGGCGGGAGTACGGGGGGGGGGGAGGGCACCGGGATCTTCGCCGAAAGCCATTACAAGGATTTCTTTTATTTACGGTCGCGAAAAGAGCTCCTTTGCTGGCCGGGCTAAGTGGTATGATCTTCTCTCCTCGTGACTCTTCTTCTACGATAGATCTTGGCCAATGACCGACTAAGCGGCCACTTTTGGAGGCTTAATGTTCTGTCCGATCGTGTAATATTTGGCTATAGATCAATTAAGAGACGGGGGCGGCTTTACCGCTACCGGCGGGGATCGTTGTGGAACTGTAACTGGCCAATCTCGGACGGAGCACGTTCTTTTGTTAATTGTCTAAAAATTCTGTTGTATCGACGTTGAAATTTTCGAAGAGTTTTCTGAGGAGGTTGGTGAGGTTCTGATGTTTTTAAAATAATATTCAGAGAGAGAGAGAGAGAGCTGAAGTGTATACGATTTAAATAGGGTGATCTCACCCTTAAACGTGTTTTGTAGTCGGCAACTGATTTTTGGTGAATGGTGATTTTCTATCTAAGTCGGCATTGAGAAAAATTCTACATCTTGTTGAGATCATTTTCAGCTTCTTTGAGGATGTATAGATTTCCTTTGGTTAATAAGGTAAGTTATCCCAGGAGCCTGAAACAATAAAATTCCCAACTATTATCGCATATTACCAATAATAAGATGGGGGATCACGTTGTAAGACTCATCGACAATGGAACGTAAAAACGGATGAGGCTCAATGTCGACCGTTCCGCTCCTAGTAAATTCAAGAACACTGATTAGTTCCCCTTTTACGAGGATCAGCGAGAATTCCATACAGCTTAGGTTCCACTCTGCTGGAAGGTCAGGATTCGACGGAGGGGTTGTTGATACGATACCAATGGCTTTTAGTCTTTTCATGATTGGCCAAACAGCGTCCTCCCTGTCGTGGCGTACAAGCGTGTCCCTCCTGATCCGATACACGTATCCTCGAGACCGAGGATGTAACCGCCAGCAAGCCGCAGGATGAATCAGAATGTTGCGTGCACGTTTCCTCGTGTTATAGTCGAGGACATTCTTTTCTCCGCGTTTATTTGATGCTCCACTTTAATTTATACTGTGAAACGTCTTATACGGTGTCTCGAACATCTTGAACAACTTGAATATCTTTAACGTGTTACATCTTCAGTGGCTTTGTAGTCTTAAATAACTTGAATGACTGAAGTCTTAGTGTCTTGAACGTCTTTGAATGAACCTCGAGAAATCTTGAACATCCCGAACATCTTGAATGTCCGAATATCCCCTGTTCACGTCACCCTAAATCTGCCGCACGGTCGTCCGACGACTATCCCGTGTCTACACTCCTCCTTCACGGACAGACGGATAAGATAATCGACGGTGAGCGGTACGCTGATCCCACGGGACACGAAGCACGGCCAAAGGGTCGTGATCGAGGGATCGGGGGTAGGTGGGTGGATGGAAAAATTAATTGAAAATTTTCGGACAGTCAGGCGAACCAACCAGTGGGTTGGGAGGTGCGCCCAACGATGTCTTAGCTGGGCGACTCGCGATAAAGCAAAGAGCCTGCGCTAAATACTAATAAATCTGTATTGCCTTGCGCAGCACGGGAGAAGCTTATACTACACCTACAAGACCACGATTGCCTATACACATGACCGGGTACGTGTAAACGCGAGCAGTGACGCCCCCCCGCAAGAAACGACGTAATCGGCACCCGGCAACCGACCGAGCTTCGCTCTTTGGCAACTAGATGCACTGGATCAGAGCAAGATTTTCTTAAGCTTTCGGCGAGAGACACGTCGAGAGAAACGGATACGTCGGAATACATGTACATGTATTTAGGTACAAATTGGGCGGTTAACTTTGAGATTGTACGGAGGAAACTCGTGAGGGGATGTTCTTAAGAAGACTCCCCGTCAGTCGCTGTTGGTTACATTATGATTAAATAAGTTCATTGATTAAGTGAGAAACGAATTATTCTTTTATACGTATTGGATTCGTATAGCCCAGAATCAACCAGGATTAAGTAATTAATTGGGATACTGATTATTTGATAGACTATATTAATTAATCACTGGTTTGGATTAAATATAGGTTATACTTTATTTATTTAACATCGATGTATTTAGTGTAACACTGTTCAAAAGTCATAGTTAATACTTGCGTGATAATCAACTACGCCGCTTCAACGTTAACCGTTCATGTGGTTCGACTGTAAATCGAAGACAGTGTACATTTAATGGCGAATATATAACGACAGTGGTAGCTCCGAAGCTCGCGTGTAATATACAGGGAGCCATAAATATCGAAACACAGACCCGTCGACGTTCACTGGCAAGGGAGGGTGAACGGGGGTGGCTGGCAGGGGTAGTTCCGCAGGAGAGACTCAATTGATAAACGGATAAAAGCAGGGCCACGGTGGTTTCGTTTCGCATACAGATAACGGAAGTCGCGGAGAGGGTGTACACCCTCGCAATTAACCTAATTATCGATTGTACAGTAAGATGATGCCTACTAGAAAAAAAGAAAATTACGAAGATCAACATAGAGAACTTCGTCGCGAATAATAGCGAGCTAATGGCTGCGAACTTGGAATAAGATCTTTAGATATAAAAAATGTAAAGTGTAAAGTGTAAAGTGCAAAAGTGTATAGTGTAAACTATAAATCGTAAACTGAGCACCCTCGATAATATATGAACTCGAACTAAAACTCAAAAATTCCCTCCACGTTCCCCGCTTAACACGTATAATCACAGTTCCTCCGCGCTTCCTACGACTGAATCGAATACGTATCTTAAGCACCCGCGATCCAAGTTATTTGCGACCGAGGAAATCGTTCTCTCCGAAGGAATAATCCCCCTTAATCCCTTGCGTGTACTCGCCGCGTGCGCGTGGTCTCGATAAATAATAACCGCGTGGAAAAATCGCGGTTCCACGGTGCCAGGAATGACGGGAACGAGGAAGATCCCGGAACCACGGGGAGAAGAAGAAGCTTCGCCCTTGGACGAGGAGGAACGAAACTTCGACGGAAGAAGAAGAAGGCAGCAGAGAGGGGAGGGGATGGTCGGTTACAGGGCTTCGCTGAATCCGCGGGTGTCGGGGCAATAAATCTGGCGGGTATATCTGAGCTCATGAATGTTATTAAGATACAACCCCCCGCGAGCTGAGCGGAGCATAGAGCACGGGGTGTATACGTACCGTCGTAGGGAGATATAGGCAGAGCCGAAGAAGGAAAGACGCGGGAATCTCAGGGACAGGCTTGGGAGTGGGGCCAGCCCGAACCCGGTGGGAACGACGAAGAAGAGAAAAGAGAAGCAACCCGAAGAAACGGTTATGAAGAAATACCGCCACCGGTAATCCCACCATAGATCACCGCCTCTGGTGGCCGCTGTATCTTCGGCTACCTTCCTCGTCGTCTTCGTCTTCTACGTGCTCTTCGTGGCCGTTACCTTTTTTCTTCTCTCGATCCTGTCGTTGACTAGGCTGGTCTAGCGTTTGAGAAAAATAAGGTGTCTTTTCTTGCCAGTATTTCTACAGGGTATTTCATTTAAAGTGGAATGGTTAATCCTTCACGAAGAAGATGCTCTTGGCTGTATTAAATACACTGACTACAAACTCCAATTTCATTTATATTATACTGCAACGATTGTTACATTATAATTCTTTCACAAGAAAATTATCTATAAGACCTGTAGGGAAGAAATTACATTGCTATAAGAACAGTTTATGTTAGATTCACGTTAACATCTTCGAAGCTTTTGTATGGCCTCGATTATGAACGAATTAACAAATCCAATATAAGGAAAAAAAGAAGTATCAATGTTACAATGGAATTAAATTTCCCTGGCCAATAAAAATCCAAACGATGATCGAAATCACGCGACTTAGGACAGTCTTGATCACGTAACTCTCGGACACGTAAGTTCACCCTCTTTATCGTCGGTTAATTAATTGCGCTCTCCCGTACGAAATGGACCGTATTTTCGACATCAAAGCGAAGCTTCTGGTCTTCCCTGAAATACCTATCAAAGTGTCCTGCCTCCCAATTAATACCAAACCCAGATATTTGTCCGTCGGTCTACGCCCGCATCTTATCTGGTAATAATAAGTAAATACGGATATCTCGGAGACCCACGTGACAGCAGTGATCTCTGACCAGCATCCCTGAAACGTCTCCTTTCACATCTAGCACAGCAGTTTCCCCCGAAGAAACTATTTCTTCGCATCCTCCAACCGGCAACATCGAATCACTTCGAGGTAAGGTGACGGATTTTCATTCGGAAGCTAGACTCCCCGCGGCGGGCGTGGCGGGAACTGTGTCGGCGGGACAGATAATGCAAAGGTAGAGAAGAACGGGCAACAAATGGGAAAATTTAAGACGTCGTGGCGCTACCGTAAACAAAAGCCGCGATAAATTTCATAAGTCGCCGAATTAATAAAAGATTACAGCGCGGTTACTGCGGCCAGCCGCGAGATAAGAAGATACTCCCGGCGCGTAGCACACTCGACGGAACGGCCTCGAGACCGCAGCTAAATCATCGGATATCTTGCCCCCGCGATACATAAACCACCCTTCAAGCTTACACGTAGACGTTCCGTACACCGCCACCCCCCTCCCCTCCACCCCTTCGAGTTCTATCTCGGCGAGAACAAGGATGCTGTCGTCCCGATACCCGGAACAAGGGGGATCCGGATGTCGGACGGTGAATCGAGTTGTCCCACGAGCTACTCCCTCAGGAAGCGTTCGTGGCGAGCATAGCGACTCCGCCACAAGAGTGCAAAGACTTGAGAAGCAGGATGCCTCATCGATGAATGCACTAGTGGATCTAGAAAGAATTAATGCTGCAATGGCTGTGTTCTTCCGTCACTCAATCCCTCTAGATTATCATGATGTGTCCCGAAGTCTGAAGCAGGATCTCTGGATGCCTCATCGATGAACCTAGAACAAATCATTAGTTTTTCTTTCTCTAAGTGGGACCTGTTTACTGAACCACCATTTCAATACCCAAACGTGGATCACGGGAAGCAAATACCATTGAACAATCTACCAGCTGAGAGGTCCCGTCCGTCCGACGCGGTTACTCTGCGATACTTTTTCGAATTCCTGACTATACGCGCACCAGAATTCCATATAACGGTGCTGGAATGGCGCTATATTATTATTAGAGTCCCTTAAGTCTAAGAGCCTTAAATCTGCGATAAGTTATGGGCACCCCTTTCCCCGCTCTGCTGTAGCCAGCACCCTGGAACCGACTCCCCCAGCCACCACCTTCCACACCTTATACCATTCCTCTGTAATATCTTAGTCTACGATGGCGCCTCTCCGGCCTTTATCTCGCATACATTATATGCCCCTGAGCGGGCCAGGCTACGCTTCAAGCGATGGGGTCGGGGCGCAACCGAAGGGGGTCGAAGGGTAATTGAAAATAACTGCCGCCGCCCAAACGCGTCTAATCCTTTATACACCAGTCGGTATGAACCTGACGGGGATGATTTCCAGATTTTCAATTGTCATTGTCTCCGACGTTGGACACTTGGAATAATTATAATAGTGGTTTAAATTAAAATCTATGAATTGTTTTATATAATCCATTCGAAGGCCGTTGTTTCAAAGAAGCTTTGGTTATTAAAGAAATATAGTTTTTAAAATACAGTCGTAATATTTTTGATCGAAAAAGCAAGCATTCTATGGTGAAGACACTATGCATTGACACTAACTAATACGTTCTAATAGACAAGGTTGTTTACCGTATCCAAGGAAAAAGTTGGAGGCTTCCGGACGGGGGTTTACAGGCAGACACGGCTCGAAGTTTCCAAGTCTCGAAGAACTGTCGAGGCATCCTGTAAGTTCAATTTTGCGGCACTGCGCGACTTAATCGCTAAACGCCCTGATTGGCTCGTTACGGGAAAGCTTCAGGCATTACGTAGGCGCCATCCATCGAATTTGCATAAACACCGCCGAAAGTAAGGTCTTTTGTAACAAAATAAATGTGCTTATCGATGCTTGCCAGATATGAATACAAAATATTATAATGCCTTGTTAATTATCTATATATATATATATTATATGTTTTTATTATTTTAACGTAACATAATAATATCTTGGTAATATTCAACATAGAATATTCCAGGTACTTCATATTTATCCAATACTTTCACCGCCGTATCAGATTGCCTTGGCACTCATTTGACTTTATTTATATATTTTCAAATCATTTTTGTACTACGCTAAATTGAAATTAAATTGACCAGCAGAACATCCCTCTGTATTTGACCTATTTAAGGGTTGCGCGCCACTGTACCACGGAAGTGTAATTGATTTTAATGAAAACACTTTGTAATAAATTCAATTAGATTTTTCAGTAGCCTGTAACGTATACTCGACGGGGAACCAGTAGAATACTGGCGACAATTTCCAGAGGTAACCTTTTAGACACCAATATCGTGTTGTGTATAAATTAAAAATGCTACAAATATGTTTATCGATTCTCGTATTCATTAATATACGTTTCTGGGTCCCGTGCATGTGCACGCGTTTTATTACTTTGCTTCGAGTAATTACAATGATATCGTCGTAAGTAAACGATAAATAAAAACGGTGCTTCTGGGGAAGAAGACATCGCTGTTGAATAGGACGAGCAAGCTTTCCATAAATAATACTATACGTGCCTGTACAATGATCATAATGATACCCATTCAAGTGATTCGATATTTGTAAATAAAAGTTATTTTGAATACAGAATTAACGTGAAATTATTTTTCTGGGAATGTGAAAATTCAAATTTACACAAACATCCGCGGCCATCATAACCACCATGTCATCATCATAAGCATTTGCGAATTTTAAACTCACTCCTTCGTCATTCCTCTCGATCCTCATTCTTTCCCATCGCGTCGTAAAGAAGATACACTCTGTCAAATCTGTAAGAGATTCAAACTCTGTCGGCGCGTGTTACGCGCCTCCAAGAAGACCCAGCATCCATTAAGAAGCATCGCAGAAGTAAAGATTACATTCGTAACGTTTCGCCGGGTGTTTCCTCGAGGGACGCGGGGGATGGAAGCAGACAGGACAACCGCTTATCGCGGCAATAAAAAGCATCGAGCAAGATTGGCATGTCGCCTGCCCGTAGACGACGCAATCTTTTCGACTCTTTAGGCGTGTTCGGATGCGCGCCAGGGTTCCTAGATAGCGCTGTGAAATATGCTCATCCTCGCGGAATGCTCTGACACGGCGGCGTACGGGGTGCGGGGGAGCAATTGCCACAACCCTATTGCTACATCGTCAATTTTCCAACAGGTCATTACTTTTTGTTGTAGAACGTAGTTATGGCCATCGTGTTCAAGGTGTATTCGTCATTGTCATAATGTATTTTCGTCACTATCACAGGCATCTTCATGATTTATTCTTCATCGCCATCAAAGTAAACATCATCCCGTATTCTTCATCGCCATCATAGAGATACGTGTTTACCTGTCACAGGTGTTCCCAATCTATCCGCGTCTCCAAACACAAAGCAATTTTATGCATTTGCCTCTCGTTAAATCGATGCTTCGGGTTAAATTTAGATCTGCGCCCAAGTTCACCCTTCCTAGCTCACCTCCGCCGTTTTCCTCTTTGTCGTCCCGCTTCCTTCGACACCTGGGTCCTTTAATCGTCACCCACGTGTAGACGATCGCGTCTCAGGATTACAGACCACCCCTACCGTATTCGAGTGAAAACTCTCCGCGACTACGTAACAGAAAGAGACACGGCCCGAGGAAAGATGACGAGGACAAGGAGACGCGAACGACAGCGAACGAAGGATAGACCCGGACGACGATTAAACAATGCTACGGAAACACGGAGGACGCTGAGGTTTCGCGTGTCCCTTCCTCCCACGATCCACCTCGTCTCTTCTTCCGTAGTTTGGGAGCACCGACAGATGTGCCGGGTGTCACAGGCCGAATCCTATACACCCTGGTGACGTGTACGTGCAGCCTTGGGGACACGGACACGCGCCTGTCTCGCAGTGTACGTTGCATCTCATCCTCGCCAGGGGGTTCCGCGCCTCAGTGTCTCTGATCTTGTTAAGGACGCACCGAACCACGAATAGCCGGCATCCATTCAAATATCACCGAGAAATCTACCCACACTTAAGCTAGTTCCGCGTTGTAGCAGCGATGGTGGGTGTCGATGAAGAAATTTTAAAAGTGACGGTGTTCAGCACCGCTACGAGTATTTAGGCGATGGTATTTAGTATTCCGTATTTAGTATTCTTTTATTTTACTGGGAATAGCCTTGAGGAATTAATTCTGGAGAAATTGGGACGTGTTTTGTTTTGCATGACATAGAGTCAGTCCCGTAAATATTCGTACCGTCTAGATCTATTAAAGGAAAAGTTCATTTGATCATATCAAAACTATTATTTAATTTAGTCAAGCTTCTTCGATTGATTTCGAAGACTTCTACTGAAACAGTAGAATGGTCAAGTGAACTTTATGCACAGACTCAGAAACTAACGAATGCGCTGCTGCATGGAGCTTGCCTGCATACAGGCGCCGAGTCTGACTATGATCGCCACATTCTACTGGACCTACAAAGGGCTTACGATGACTCAAAAACAAACTATTTCAATAATGTAATGTACAAGTATAATGTGAATACCTAAACAAAAATCGATTTACGAATGTCCTAGACTAGAATAATCCCTGAAATAATCCTCCCAGGGTTCACCGAATAGAATATTGCGCAAACCTGTGCGAGATTCCCGATGCGTAAACGACCACGCGACAAACCGCTGGATTTAATTCGGATACATGCCATAGCAATTACGGGCGCACGTTTCGAAAGACGTCTTCTTTCGCGCGACCCCTTACAAGGCATAAAAGGTGGCGGGAAGGGTCGCCAGGGAGCGGAGTTTGGCTTTGTACAGAGTCGTGGTGGCGTTGAAGCCGACAAAAGATAAGCTGTTATTTATAACCGAGCGTAAGGGCCGCAGCGGGGGCGGGGGTTGCTTTAGGGAAAATAAAATCACTTTCAAATCTCGATGCTCTGGTGTACAACCCCCCACCGGAATGTATCCTTTTCCGTTTCTGGCACGGAGGATGACTGAGTAACTCGATCGTTGGACTGGGTCAAATATTGGGACAGTTTTACTGTAGGGTGGTTTTAAGTTGAAGTAACGGACGTGTGTTGTGTATTTAAAAACTTGTTGGAAAATTTTTGTCAAGAACGTTACGACTAGAATCTTTAAGCTACTCACAGGTCAACTGCAGTTTAATCTACCTAATCCTCAACTACCCCCATTCCAAGCTACCCCTCCAAACCGATTCCCTTAAAATCCATCGCGCCCAGAAAATCCAAATCAACAATACTCGAAACAACAACCATCCCGCTCGACGGTTACAGTCTCCGATCCTCCGAGCAGCGTTTCCAATTAAACAGACCAAGAAGCGGCTCCGGTAAATCCCCCGAATTTCCTCCGAGGTTCGGGGAAGAAGCTCGCAAAGCGACGACACCGATGCAAACTAGTTCCCGTTTTATTTCCTCGCGGCCTACCCGAGCGTAACCCGGAGGATCCAAGCGGAGACGACGGAGAGATATCTAAAGATTCGTCTTCGATGGCTCGTTGGCGGTTGGGGGGCCGTGGTGAGAGGGTGACTTGGGGGTTGAGGGTCGGCGTAGGCGGACGGGGGCGTCACGAGAGACGCCGATGCCCGTCGGGGAGGGCGAAATGGAGGGGGATCGGTTGCAGGGGTCGAAACCTCCAGGCTGCAGAGTGTGCAACCCTCTCCCACCGCCTCGTCCCACCCCCTCCACGGGACGGGTGGGTGGTACCCAGTCCTCGAACTGATCAATACCTGAAACACCGCGAGGTATCGTCCCGCTATTTCCGGTGTCCCAACGCGACCGGAAATGAAGGCGTTAAAAATATATAGAAAGAGTGCTGTGCACGTAGACGTACGGGGCCAGAGTCTACCCCAAGGGTGCAGATAGTAGCGACGTTATATCTTCTCCTAGCGACTGTTTAGCACAGCTGGGCCTCGATAGCTGGTTCGCACGATGAATTTTTCCCAACCCACCTGCCTTCGAAGAGGACAATAGCTTCGCTGCAACGTCTGATTTCACACCGGGAGACGCTCCGGTAAAATTACTCCCCCTTCGTGTTCTCGAATCGTTAACCCTCTGTTGCAACGTGTTATTCCGCATCAGCCTTGGAGAAAGATGTTTGCTGATCGTTTGTGCCACAGGTTGGACACCTTTGGTGTTGTTTTGGGTTTCGCTGGGATGGAAAAGTTAAAGGTCTTGCGAGGTCCTTGAGAACTCTCAAAACTAGTTTTGATAAAAATTTTGCTTTCGAGGGTTGAAGGTGACCTAGGAGGTTATAGATATTAAAGAGCCCTAGCGATGGGTTAGATATCTTGAAGACGTTTCAGGCGTTGGGAACGAAAACCCTAGAGAAGAGGTTCTTAAAAGTAAGAACCCTTAACTCTTACGAGTAGAATTCAAGAGGGCTTCAGATTCCTATTCTTGATAAATTCAACAAGCAAAAGAGAATTAGTTATTATTGTTCGTCAAAGACTCTTGTACTCGATGACAAAATTAGACTATACGATACGAATCATGTTTAGAAATAACAAGAAGTACTGACCATCCTTCCATTTCGCTTTCAATTGCTCTTCTTAGATCCTTCCCATCCCCCATCAATTCATAAACACAAAGTTACGATTTCACGCCTGTCCACCTGAAATATTATTTATCCTGGATATCGAATATTATGTATCGACGCGAATTTTACGATTCGCGCCACCGCTCGTATTTCTCGGGTATACAACTTTATCGACTTTTAATTACAACAACCCGCTGCAGTGGCCGTCGACGGCGCTTTAAAATCAGCAATGGGAAATCGATACAGGGTGATAATCAAACCCCCGCACACAGATGCCTTCGAGTAACCAGCATCGTGACTCCGGGGTTCTTTTTTCTCGACCACTGAAATTCTGCCCTCTCGGTACGTGTATAATTTATTAGGTCACCCCCACGAGTTCAAGCCACTTCTGCTGTTCAAATTGATATACGAAACATACATTTAAATGTTATGAAAAAATGTAATCGACGCATACCGACAATCTTTTCTCACGTTTCTGAAGTAATGCTCAAATAAGAGAAGTCGATATACTACAATTAATTAGGAGGTTCCTGTAAAAATAGTATTTATAAGAAACACGATCTACAGCACGAATATACGTGGTGATCTAACATAACTGTGATATGTTCCTATCGGTTTGAAAATGAAGAACGAAGAGAGGGTTTGCAGCGAAGAAGCGCATGCGAATCTCAGCGAAAACGCGAATTGAAATTCGAACAGGGCAGTCCAGTGGAAAATATAAGGCATTAGATAAATACCTCAAGTATCCGGAAAGCCGATATTGAGGCGGCCATCTCTTCGGTCTAAGTCTCTCTTGGCTGACCCATGCGGATATTTTCTCCTTTCCCCAACCACTCCCGCTGTATTACGACCTCTTTTTATCGTTGCTTCGATCCGACAGGACCGTGTCTGAGGACTTCTCAGTGGATGGGTCAACCACGGCTCGGAATTACAGCGATAAGGCGTATCTAAACACCGGTGACAGGAATATCAATATTAGAACAAATCATAATTCAGCAAGAAGATTTCTAATGGAACACGAGACCTCGTGAATTTCGTTAATATGTATTTTGTTAATATGAGGTTACCGAGCATAGGAAATTTCTTTTAAAAAAGAAAATCAATTCTCAGTAATTTTCCCAACATTCCATAGCGCATTGTACGTACTCATAATTTTCTATTTAACGATAAACAGAGTTAATACGTACGGAGTACATACTGCCAGGTGTGGAATCGGAGAACAACGAACTGCCCTCTGACCACAGAGCAGCCAGGGGCGAGATAAGGGCTCCACCCTTCCTGTCCGTAGATTTAAAAAGGCCTTATCCGCGCAGGACTGTGTCTCTCTCTTTTTCACACGTCCGGTTGGTCCAATAGGGATGATAGGTCACACCCTCTCGGGAGGGTGCGAGCGGTTTAGCCAGCGCCGGCGCTTAGCCAACGGCTTATCCAGTAGGGACAAGGACACGCTACCTCTACCTGTTGATATTAAACCAACCCCTTCGCCGAGATTTTGCAAATCCGGAGTTCCACGTCGCGCGTTAGGTCACGCCCTCGCAATCGTGGTTGACGCGATTTTTTCTCGCGTTGCTCGCTACTCGTGAAATACAGAAATATACGTAGGTACACCAACTAACGATGAAAGTAACTTATAAGCGGGTCAGATGGGACAGATTCATTGATAAGTGATTCAAGTTCAAAGAAATTATTTGTGAATATTTTGAACGCCTGTTTGAATAATTAAAGAATGATCAAACGTAAAATAAATTGTACAGTTTTGTTACGAATTGAGCTCATTTAGAATTTAATATTGATTTTACACCAAAATAAAATTCTACACAAGCCGAATTACTAACAAAAACAGAGCGTAGTAAAACGGATAGTCTCACTTAAACAAACAGAGTATCTAACATCTTAAATTCTACCTTTATATATGTACTTGTGTATACCTATATAGTAAAAGCTTTACTAGATAACACCAAAGTCCATCAATCGCGATTTCCGATCCACTCGTACCTTCTTAAAAACGAATAAACCACCAATTTCCAGCTCGGACACCCGTCCGCCCCCTGTAACAGGTCACCGAGTTTGTCAATTTTCAAACATTCGACAGGTGCACTTCTCTCCATATATATTACCTATCCAATTCTTTCGTTCGCGGCGGGGAATAATGCTCTCACCTCGCCGCGCGGTCGAGTTATCTTGCTGAGATATCGTGCGGCATATCCCGCGTTACTTATCAAAGATAAGTACTCAGTAGTTTTCAGGACGGTTCCAAGCACTGTCGGGGCCATCGATCCTAGGCCAAAGCCGTCTTTTTCACTGAAAAAGAGGGGAAAAAAGAGACGCCATTACCGTGGTCAATCTCGCGCGTTACGCAATCGCTGACGTTAAGTGAACATGAGTGACCACTAACGTAAATCGAGTGGATCGAGTTACCCAGTGTCTTCGTTTCGATGAAAATGTGATTTCCATGGGGATCGTGTCCGATAGCAGTGAACATGGAGAAACGGATTACGACGGGCAGGTGTTTGGTCACATTAGCAGCCACGTTCTCGGTTCTGCTCACTTCGGCGGTCTGCCAAACCGTCTGCCCGAGGAGATGCTCCTGCCACTTGGGCCAACAGCCGAAAACTGTCATGTGCGCGAGACAGGGCCTCGAAGCGTTCCCCGAAAATATCAGCAGCGTTGTGAGTAAACTGCGGGCTCCGACGAGTTCAGCCTGCTACGACAAATCGAAAAACGTTTCACTTTGCAACATGGTCGAGTCAGCTGACCGCATAGGACACGTCCAGTTCGAGTAAATGTGCTGTTTGAACGTCAGGAAGAATGTTAATTCATTGTTGAGTAGGCATCGGAGAATTGTAATGTTCTATGTGGCTAGGTGGGTCAGGTTGCTTGAAATTAGTTTTTAGGGACCTTCCAGAGGTGGAAATCGTTAGAGACGTCCCTGGTTTGAGCACGATGGTTAGCAGCAGCTAACCTGCTTCAACAGTTCAGTGCTGGAGTTAGGTCTAGCGAGTCCCTGGGTAACAGGCACTGTGAGGTCTGTAGTTATATTCTCAGAATAGGAAAAAGAGGTACAGAAAAGTTTAGCTAATATTTTTGTTTTCAACAAATTTTGACGAAACCTCCAAGTTAATATTTAGATTCTTAGAAACATTGTTTGTGATAACCATAAGAGCAAGTTTAGTTGACTATGTAGATTCTTTAGAAACTTCCCTTTCCTGTCGTGATAATTATTCATTGTTCATCCTGAAGTTGAGTACAGGCTTATGCCTGAACCCCTAAGCCTCGAAAGCCATTACCTCAATTCAGTGATAATTTTAATACAATAGTCAACGTTAGTATTTTGACCATTTGCATTTGTTTAACGATATCCCCAACATAATTGCACTTGTTACTTACATCTTTGTCCGATCCTCTTGAGCATGAAAGATCTCGGCACTCGTAGGACGCTACTTGGAGTGAACTAGCATGATGGCTGCTTGGCAGACATTTTTGCAGTACTTTATCGCGTCGTTTGCTGAAATTCTGAATGGGATTGAGTCACTGTATAAATGAAACAGCGAAGGAAGACACTGGTATCTAACAGATAACTTGAATAGCTAAGAATACTGCGAGGCAATCTTGTCCATTTATCGTTGGGAATAAGAAAATTAATGAACGTTTTGTAGAAATTGAAATTGTCGCCTGAATAGCATTTTACAGGATCTTGGAGCAATATAGATTACCCTGCGGGTATGAAGAAGTATCATTTTCTGATGAATCGTTAGTTTATGATAATCCTCGTGAGATTAATTGTGAATCACTGTTGTATTTTTATGCACGCGAATATCAATTCCAAAGTGTACAATATATTTGTTCCAAAGTGTGGTGACAATGGAATAGATTTAACAAAGGAATACAGTCATTTTTGAGTCATCGTTAGAACGAGTCATAGTTGAATAGAAGGAAATTGTTTAAATTGAGAATTTCTATCGAATTCTCTACATTAAAAATGTTCATAGATTCGTTTAAACTGAGAATTCCCCATGAAAACATTTTGAATGGAGAATTATGATTGAGATTCTACGTGAAGTAAAATCAATTTATAATCGACGAGTATAATTCACGAGTATATTGCCTTTGTGTTGCCAAATTTAAATTCAATCCTCACAGTCGTAGATTCTGAAGGTGAAATAGATTTTTTTGTTGAACGAGCTTGTTTTTATCGCATTTTAGGTGGAGCAATTAAATTTATCGAACAACCTGTTAACGGATATCACGAGTGACATTAATCGATTGATACATCTGCAGTACCTGATTCTATCCAAGAACAGGCTGAGTTCGTTGCCCGAGGACATTAGTAACCTGAAGAACCTAAAGAAGTTGGACCTGAGCTGGAACCAAATACACACGATAGTTGACATTAGTTCTGTGAGGCAACTGCCGGCCCTGAAGTTTCTCTACCTATCTAAGAATCCGTTATCCAGCTTGGAGGATTTGGAAAACGATGGACTCGAAGTTTTGAGCGTCACTCATTGCGGTAAGACAGTGTTTCATTCTATTTATTATTAATGCAATTCTATCTAAAAAATATCCAAAATATAATTTCTAGGGTTAAAGTAAACTTCTGTACGATTTAACAAATGGTCCATTTTTCGACGAATATTTTCGCAGCAGAATATACACTTTGACGAACGTTACTAACTTTTTTAATGCGCTTTCATTCGATAGAAATACGAGAATTTAGTAATACATCTCTGGACGGTCTTCCCGCATTAACGACACTAAGCTTGACAGGAAACCCTTTGAAATTCATTCAGAAAGCACGGAGTCCAAAACTACGGTGGCTCGATATGTCCGACTGCCTTTTGAATTTCTTAAGTCCCGATACTTTCAGCGGATTTCCAGAGCTTGAAGAGCTTCGGATGGCCAACAATCCCACGTTAGTCTACAGTACCAGGTAACCGAACAAAACTCCGATCAAAATATGTCGTAGCTAAAAAATAAATTAAACCTAGTTAAGGAATTCAAAGTCTATCGTAAATGAAAATATCCGACAAACACGGAAGATGAATTTTTGAAAGAATATTTTTCATGTCCAATATATACTACAAAACCTATGTCTAAATGTATAAAAATTCGTTATAAAAATTCTGCAATCGCAGAACTTGGATACATGAAACATAATGATTGATGCCCAATCGTGTCTCGTTCCAGACACGAGACGCTGACCCATTCAAATCTGAAGAGATTGGACGTGTCTAGGTGCAATCTGGACAGACCAGGTCTCCACGGACTCCCATCGCTGGTCCACGCTCGATTAACCCGCAACAGTATTCGGCTGTTGCCCGATCGCATTTTCGCTAAAAACAGACAACTAGGTTTCCTATATTTGAACACGAACAGCCTCGAAAGTTTGAACGCGAGCACGTTCGAAGGCCTGGTGAAGCTCCAAGTGTTGGACCTGTCAGCCAACAACCTGGAGACGATTGATCCCCTAACGTTCCACGAGAACATAGAACTGAAGCAGCTGAATCTGTCCTACAACAACTTACAAGAATTTCCAAACCTCACGTCGGCTGTCACGACGCTGGACTTGTCGTCGAATCAAATCAGCAAGCTCAGCCAGAACTTCTTGACGGGCATGCCGAAAATAAAGAGCATCATCTTGACTGAGAATCGATTGGAAACGATACCATCCCCCTTGGTATCCACGACGTTGAAGAACCTGGATCTGCGACGGAACAGACTGGTGGAAGTGGATAATAATACATTCCTTCGACTGCCTCAACTCATAAGAATTGACTTATCAGGTGACGCATTTATTTTTTAAAGATCGTAATGTTTGATGCTGAGATGTGGAGGAATGTAGTCTTCATTCCTAGAAACCTGAAAACATCGAAATCCATGCTGTAGTATATTCTAGACAACTTTGAATATCTCTTAGTACAATCTGCATACCTGCCATCTTCGAATCCTCTGGTCTTCATTCCTGGCATCCAATGTAGTCCTCCACCATCCAATGTAGTCTCCATTCCTGGCACTGAAATCATCGAAATTTCAGCATCTTAGAAAAATCGGTTGCCAAAACCTGCTCGCTCAACCTCCTCTCCATACGTTTTCAGGAAACCGTCTGACTGAAGCTATGAGTCCAAACATTTTTAGAAACAATCCAGGCTTGAACATCATCAAACTAGGGGACAATCCTTGGCGATGCGACTGCAAGGAATTGGCCCACTTGTTCAATTATCTGACGGAATTGCCTGCCAAGACTTTGTCGACGAGTTTGATTTGCCAGACTCCAGCGAACATGTCAGGTTACTCCTGGGAGAGTGCTTGTTTCGACGCCTGGAATGGACCCTTCAACTATAACAAAGACAGGTCCTGGGGCTTCGTGCTGATCATCATTCTCACTCTCATAGTTCTATTCGGAAGTTTCGTCTCCATCAGGCACATGATGAGAATCAAGAGGAGGGCCATAGAACAAAGACAACAGCTGGAGGCACTGAGACTGCTCAGACAAAGGAGGTAGGGATCAATGAATTTTGCTTGAGTATCTTGTAATCCTTTCTACCTGGATCATGTTATACCTAGAACATGTTTAAAATAATACTATTTGAAATAATGTTGGTAATGTAGTTTATGAGGTACATACAGTATACGATATTACCCACACAGAATAACTAAGAAACCTATCTTACCTGAATACTGTACTACCCAAGCACACTCCTGACTTCGAGGTGCCAATGTTACCAGCAGAGGCAATAGAAGTTACCTACAGTATTCCAAAAGACATAAAAATCCATATTATAAAAAAAAAAAAAAATCAAAAAATCTATTGCAACACTTTTTACGAAGCAAATACTTTTATTCGATGCGTGTTCCACAGGGTTCATACTGGACGACAACAAGAAGAACGCGTCGAACGTCAACCAGAGCCCAGAATCCATCCGCTGGAGTTACTAGGACCTCCCAGTTACGAAGAGGCCATACAGATGCCGCGACTGGCTCGTTCTCTGGACAACCTGGACGAAATCTCTGTAGATACATCATCCGTTCGCGTCATGGGTTCCGCTGACAACCTGAGGACGAAGCAGAGGAGAACTAGGAGGATAAAGACGAGGATTTACAGCGAGGACGATTTGCTGAGGAGGGAGGGACGTCGACAAGAAAGAATTAAGAGGGAAATAAACGCATCTGTTAGTAACGTAGCCTCTGAGGTACCACAGGTTGTCAGCCAAACGACTTCCAGGACCTCCGTGGCGCGAAAACCCAGAAGACACAGCATGCTAAGCGATTCTGTGGATTCTTCAACCGGGAAGCTTCGAACCAGGCCGCAGACACCTAGTGCTAAGAAAAAAAGAAGAAGACGCACGGTTTACGACGGTCACTCATCCGACGATGAGGATTCCGACATTCCGCGATACCAGTCCACCAGATCCATGGTCATTAGGGAACTTCGAAGGGAACCCAAAAGCGGTTACAGAGAACCCGCGGTGGACCACGACACCTAAGAGTTCGTAAACTGCGGGTGGATTTAATTGCCCTCGAGGAATTCGTGAAATAAAAATTGTTACACTTTGATATTCCTGACCTATTAGTCGTCAATGTTTATCTATATCCGACAATGCGCGATCTCGGACCCTAACGCGAGTTACATTGCGTCTGGAGATTATGCGCTGAATATGAACATCGCTATTAGGTTGTCCTAAAAGTTTCTTTTCGTTTTATTCATAAGTAGCATATACGTAATATTTTATGTTTTATATTTTATTACTGAATTATATGCGAACATTCTAACTACTGAGAGATAAGATTGTCTATTTATATAACAACTGAGCGTAAGTTGCGAAAGAAACTTTTGGGACAACCTGATAATTATCCTTAGGAGGACTGCTAGAGGATTCACCGACGCTTTAATGTCTCATAAAATTTCCTAACTGGAGTTTATCGCGTCGATTGAGGGGGATGGAAGTTCCAAAAATTGTGAACACTGCCTTATACCGGTTTTCGTGGTTTTGACAGATTAAATGAACTTTTAGACTGCAAGGGTTTGCAATTATTGAACTGCTTTGTCAAGTCGAGGGAAGTTTTGAGAACTTTGTTACAGTGCAATCGTTATGTTAATTCATTTCTCTTCACGTGTTTTTAAACAACACAACAAGTCTGTCACGTAAACATCATCATTCACGTTTAATTATTACTTTCATTTAAAATAAATAAATGTATTCCATACCACAAAATCCTTTATTAAAACACAAAATCCTAAATCTCTTTCGGAAAATCTTTTGTATCCCTAATTCTTCTTGTAAAGAAAAATGGAAATAACTTGATTGTGGTATCTTGTAATTCCTGATAGGATATTTTAAACAGAATTAAATCACTGTAAGAAGGAAATCGTATAACTATAAAATTACAGTAATTTCACGCTTACCTGGAACCGATTAACGTCGACTTTATACACAGCGAGCAACTATTCGATCGTATCAGCATATCGTTTACCCTGATTGCTTTAATACATAAACTTGATAAAATGTTGATAGACCGTTAACATGCTGTAACTACAAACATATTAACCTCTTAAGTAACGATCAACATCATCAAGCAAACACTAGACACCCACAGTATCATTGTTCCTAATAACATTCTCCAATATTTACAAAAACCGTAAAACCGGTTTTATGTATATATTTATTAAAAATTATTAAGGTGTCAGTTTAATTTAGTAATAATACCTTGATAGGTGGATGGCCTTCGAGGTAAAGGTTCGTCGGGTAAATATTAATATTTTATTTCGCATTCAAGGTTGAAATTATAAACACTTGAAAAATATTATTCGTACGATTACGTTGACTGCGCCTCCGCGATAGTATTTATTCGTAGCAGTGTTTGCTCTGTAAATGTTGCACGATCAATTTATCTAGGGAACAAATTAAATGACGGCAATAAAGATGACGTGTCGACGGTATCATAAAAGATTAATAATCGCCCCCTCGAACGTTCCAATGATAATCGCGATATCGGTACGGATAACTTTTTTTCAATGCTGATTAAACGAAATGATCGTACAAAGTTTCTGCGCCTTTAATGAACAATCTATTATGTAATAATCGGTGCACAAAAACGTGCACGTCTTTTTTAGAAGGTTTTTCTTATAAAGAATCTGTTCTGATTTAGCATACTTATCGCAAAAACTTTTACGTTTCTCGCGTGAATAACCAATAAATAACGAATAATTTCGTTGACTGTTTAGCAACAAATCCTTCAACAATAAACGACGTCAAAATTGTTAATATATATTTCGATAAGCACATTATTCGTTATTTAAGAATATCTGTTGCTATACATTTTTTGTACAGGTATTTTTACACACGATCACTATGGACTCAAATATTGCCAATTTTATATTTGACAAACTTAAATCCTTGATACTCTAATTGCCAGAATTTTTATTTATTTAATTTGTTACGAATGCAATTAGTGATTACGTCACCTTCACGAAAGGTTCGCAGCGCAATGGGAAGTAGGATGATACGATTGATTTTGGAATGCTCATTGTGAATTCATACGGTAGAAACTTTGTATAAATTAACTTTTCATCTAGTTACTAAGTGATGGGCTCCGCTAACAAAAGTCAAATTCCTTTTTTCCTTTTTGCCTTCGCCACAGAGTTGGCCGTTATTCGCGAAAGTTCTTATTCGAATAACGTTACAGATTAATGTAGACGATCTCGGCGAAATCGTTATTTGTTATTCACGAATAAAATCGTTATTCGTCGTATATTTCTATTTCTTGGTATGTTTTCTGATCGAAATAAAATTGATGAAAAAGACAACGTCTCCGTTTCAGAAATCGATAGAGAAAATAGTGGCCGTAACTCCGACTCATTAGTCAAGGCAAATATTCGCTCGTTTATGCAGCGCGAGATAATTAAACGTTCATTTATTTATCAGAGCTGCACGGCATTTAAAATTCTAACGATCTGTCAACACTGAAACATTAAAGACAACCGAACGTAACGTTAATTACGCGTGCTTCTATCATTACAGCATTGTTAAACTTGTATTCAAATTATATTAATTAACGATGCATTTCGTGTTCAGAGGATTCTAATGGAACATGACGCACTTGAATGTCATTCAAGCCTGCACGAGAAGGAAGATCCTTAAGGAAACTGACTAGTGTGCTAATATTGTATACACATATATAAAATGTATCAAATATTTTTCATCCATAAATCTTGTACAAATAACGGAAGTTTATACAGGCTGAGCTGGAAATTGATGGTCCAAATTTTGGGTGCAATATGATACTCGTAAAAATCACTAAAAAAGCGTTAGTAAACGTGGAATTTAATTAAAAATTTTTAATTTAATTTTGAAATTTGGTATCTACGTATTTAAATAAAATAAATATTAGATCTATCCACTGAGATAAAATAAAATTCGTCCTTGGGACTCAAAGACTGTACTAACACTTTCTTGCTTCCATTAACGAATACCATATATGTTTTTACCTAAAGTTTGGTCATCAACTTTAGCACACCCTGTATATACAGAGTGTTCGACAACAGGTACAGGTGAAATTTTGACCTCTTCATTTTCTTTCCATTTCAACACGAGGATTCAACCCTCGAAGTTTCAGACACCTGCTGTCCAACGTCCTGTATATACGCGTAGTATTTAATATATTATGTAACATATTACAATATAAATCTGGAAATATGTACAAACAATCTCGTTTCACGGAATCGCTCTCCTCTCCTCTCCTTAATGTTCTCAACTAACATGAGCGAACTCTCGTTCATCATTCCACTAAAGGCAGTTCTATTTCGTGTTCAAAATACAAACTCGAGGTTAAATCTACGTCTCACTTGGTCATTTATAATTGATCCGAGGAACACTGGCGACACTACGATCCGTCCAATCGAAACACACACACACTCATATACACATCATGCTGATATCTCATTTATGTCGCTCAGGTTACTTTACCCCGTTGCTCACGGGTGAATCCAAATAATATCGTTGTCTTTCGTCCAACCATCCGAACAAATCAACTTCTTCATGGCGTCTTGACTAGATTCTCGCCAGCCATCGTTCTCGTGATGAGTATGGGCGTTTTGGGCACGCTGTCTGGATTCTCCTGCATGGTGATCTTCACTCTCTGAGCACCTGGACTCAACGGCGGTCCGTTTCCCGCCGAAGACTGAGCACTCTGGTCAACTGGTTGGTCCTCGGGACTACCTCTAGCGGATTCGGTTTGCAACAACTCCACATCCAGTCCAGATATGTCGTTGATCTTCCTGGGTGGTTTCACCGGGTCTATGCAGTCCGTGCTGCCGTTCAGGGACTTGGGCGCCACGTTCAGGTTGTTGGGTCTCGCCCGACTCTCGTGATCGATCGCGTCCTCGACCAGAGGGAAACTTTCGACGGTTCCATTGGAAGCTATCTTCGGTTGCGGGGCATTCCCCGTGTCCAGAAGCGCTTTCTGCATGTCCTTCATCTCGGTACCGTTCTCCACGTCCCCGCGTTTCCTCTTCTTCTTGCAAAAGTCGCCTTTATAGGCTGCGAACACTATGAGGGTAGCTAAGATACCTAGCAGAGCAGCCAGGACAACGTAGGATCCCATTCCTTTCTTCGATTGTTTGGCAGGCGATACTTCGGCCATTTCTTCGTTCAAGTCCTCGTCTTTCACCTTGACGTCTCCCGACTTGGACATGTCGTCCAGCTCGCCGGTCATAAGGTCGACACCAGGGTCAACTTTCTCGGTGCTGCTTTCTGGAATCGCTTCGTCCAAACCAATCTTTGTTGGGACTATAATCTTCTCATCGGCCTCTTTGGTCGCCGACGCGTCGATAAACTGCTCCTCCGCGAGGTCCAGGTCCTTCTTGGTCTCTATGGCCTCCGTGGTGCTCCAGAAGACGTTTCGCAGCGTCTGCAGCATGCCGAAGAATGTCCCCTCTTCTTCTTCTTCTTCTTCCTTCTCAGTGTTCCCGTCGTCTGCATCGGTCTTCTTCCAATCAGTGGAGATCGCGCCTGTCCCAGAACCCTCGCCAGAGGCTTCGTCCTCGTCCCCAGAACCCTCGTCTGGCTGGAACAGAGCGTCCGTGAACGACTTCGTCCTCGATGGCGTCTTCTCGTCGGTGTCGAATACGATATCCTCGTCCTTTTCGCTTGGCTTTTCTAGGCAAGTCGAGTCCTGGGGCGAACAGATCGTGACCTCCTGCGAGGCTTCACTGGTGATCGATGCTAAGGACGTGGATTCAGTGGTGGTTGAGGTAGAGGTCGAGGGTTCGTCGGGTTCAGGGAACGGTGTCTCGGCTGGAGGCTCTTCCGGAGCTTCGCTGGACTCCGACATGGACTTGAAAGAATGCCAGCCATCTTCTTCTTCCTCCTCGTCCGGCTTATCCGAACCGTCTCCGGACCCAACATCCGCAGGTTCATCGTAACTCTGGTCCCTCATCATCTCGTGATCCTGCTCCTCGAAGTTGCAGATGACCGTGGCGTTTGGTTTGAATAGAGATGTCCCTTTCATGGTGCTCGGACCAAAGCACAGAATCTTCTTTGAGATTTTCACGCCTCTATCGATGAGCGAGTCCCTCGCGCGAAGGGTCGCGCAGTTACATTGCAGGGGGTTCCCGTGAATATCCAAGTGCTTGAGAGCTTTTAATTGGTCCAAGCCGGAGGGTAGCTGATGAAAATTATTCTTCCGCAGGTTCAGACTGTGCAAGTGTTTCAGGCCGTCCGTGGAGTTGAATTCCAAGCGTCCGATGCGATTCTCGGCGAGACTCAAGCTTCTGAGGTTGTCCAGATGTTGGAAGCTTCCAGGCTCTATTCGTTTCAGGCTTCCTCCAGAGAGGTCCAGGTGTCGAAGGCTGGTCAGGTTCTCGAGCAGACCTGGTCGGAGAACGGACTCCAACACGCGGGCCTCCAATGTGTCGAGGAGATCGACTTGGATATCGATGGACTTGACATCGTTCAACTCTTGGCAACGAGCTACGGTACCGTTCTCCAGGTGGCAGAGCCCGTTAGCTAATCCTGAGCAGCTCAGGACGATCAGGAGCAACGATGGCAGAAACTGCGCTGTCTGCATCTTTTGATCTGATTTACCTGCGAAATGGCAAGCGAACTGGAATTAAATCGTGGCCGTGTATGTTTCTGGGGGCTACGAAGAGGATCTTTGAGAAAATTCAGTCAGTTTTTTACTGGAGACTCTAAAAGGCGTAGAGGTCTGAATTTTAAGCAACTTACACGGTGCAGAGAATTCAACTTGGATATAGTTAATTCAATTTTTGTAGACTATGGAATAATTAGCAGCACGAAATATTCTAGTCCATGACTCTGCTTCCTATTGCTTCGATATTCTAGAAATATCACGATTCGTACGATTGCAAGGCTCATATATGATACGTGGTTATCTTAACAATCGCTAGAGTATCGATACTATCTCTGGCTTAACGATTTTCAATATGGCAGTAGCGATAAGAACCAATAGTATCTAATTGTACTGTTAGTTACTCTTACTTAAAATGGAGTGTCATTACTTGCACAACGGTGATATTTAAACTAAATAAACGAGAATTTGTACGAAAAATGAATCGAAACAGTTAGCTCCAGACTCGTGGTTTCCTAATATACAAACTATGCAATGCATACAGGACGGTCGGATACTTTTTCGCGCGCCTGTAGAGGATTAACATTCCGCACGAAATGGACCAGTGTGTTTCAGTTCTAATCGGAAGGCGGCGAGTTGTTGACACGAAAAAGCGAACCCACCAGGTGTGACTCACAGCCAACTTCGATGGAAACGAAAGCAAAAGAAAATCCCCGTCTGCTCCGAAACTAACGAACCATCCTCGAGGAATTCGAGGCCGCGAGCACGTCGGTGAAAGAGGAAAATATAACGACGCTGAAGCGGTGACTCTTTTACGTGTCTTTAAATGCCACTTTCAACCGCCATCACGTTCGTTCTAAACATAGATAGACTCGAGGCAGGCCGTCTACTTTCGGCGCGTTATTTGCATTATTTTGCATACCTTCCACCGGTCCGGACTTTACGCGTGACGTCATTGGTAATTTCTATATACCGCGGTCACCAGATAAAAGAAGGAAACGTCGTCGTATCTTTCACGGGAATGCCCGAGCATTGAACTCCCCTGATCACTGGTAATCGCGTCGATCGCTGCCGTGGCTGTCACGCATCATGCGCACCCTAAAGGTGTCTGTTACTCTCGAGGTGAAAAGGGATTGATTCTTTCTGTCTGTACTTTCTTAATGCTTCGAGTATCAACGGAGACACAACATCAACAGTTTTCTCAGAAAGCTGCCAATCGTTTTGAAATTTCTTTCTCAAATTTCAAAGAATATTCTTGAAAAGTACATTCTTCCAGAAACGTAACAAAATGAAATCGAATTGTAAAAAAAAAAAACTTTACGATGTTGTGCCCTCTTAATAGTGGGAAAATTGGGAAATTTTGGCTTGGTATGAACTTTGAGAAACTCGAAATTTAATGGCACACCAGTCGAGATGGATTTCGGTACGCATGCAAACGCGTCGCGGCAAAATGAATAATAATTACTATAGCTCTGCAAAGTACGGACCGAAGCTGATCCAGATCTCCTCTTAACACCGCAACGCCGTGAGCTGGTGACGCAATTCGCATCTAACGTTGCAAATTAGCATGTAGGAATTACATTCTCATTACACGCGAGACGTACAATGTAGCAAATGAACCATCGCGTGTTCTCACGTTTGTGACAATTTTTATGTACGCAGTGTCTCGTGGGATCATTCCAGCCGATGGAAAATACTAGGAAACGTCTCGGATGGCAGATGTGCGTGTTCAGTGAACAGTTCGCATTCCGGCGTATCGTTCGTCAAGTATTTGCGGTTAGGATGTAAACTTTATTCGAGGAAATTGTGTACGCACGCGAGAAATATATTTGTCAGTTTGTAGCAGTGGCTTTCAATGGAAATATGTACGTGGTGGATTCAAAGTGGCGCGCGAAGAAGATTTTCGAATAGTCGTTGAACTTTGATGAGCGAGATAAGTATTAATAAAAGAAAATAATATTAACGTGAAAAGAAGTTAATAACGTATTAATGAAAAGAAATGTTCAAGTTATGTGCATTATTCCACTAGAGGTCACATTCTATACCTCGAACATAACTGTTAAGACTTTTTATTACCCAAGCAATTTCAATATATTAATTCCGAATACTTTATGTTAATATTCGCAATTATAGTCGCAATTAACCCTAGAACGGAAAGGTCACTGATTAGCAGTTAAGCATACTTGCATCGAAGCATTTTAACATTGAAGCCTTTATATGAACGAAGCACTCTACCCCATAGGTAAACACTGTGCGTGACGTGCGGCTAAAAGACAAATTTGCCATAAATTGTGTGATTGAAATCTGTACGCTTGGCTGTCGCGTAATTCCATCGGATCGAATGTCCAAATCACGCGTGCAGACACATGCGTACACAGCGTCGGACACTTCTGACAACTTCTGCGCCTAATTTGCAAACAGACGCAACAGCTAATAGGACTTAAGTAGTTACGTACTGCGCAAAGCAGTCTTCGAGTGTCTTGTTCGGTCGCGTGGGTGGCGTCAGGTCATGGCCAATGAGTTCGGAGAGATTTTACTAGACAATACACGATTCTTTGACGCTGAGAAAAGAACACCTGATAATCTGTCCATTTAGAGACTCTGACACCTTCCCATTCCTATCATTTCACATAATTTTTCCGCAATTAAAAAATGTAATTGATTGTAAAATGCTAAATAGAGCCTATGCAATTCAAATAAAATTGTGAGAAGTCCTTAGATGTACTTCGTAGGAGGATTATCTGTACAAATATTTGTAACGAGATACTTACGACTTGTTTGACCAGACGTGGCTTCAGCAGCGCCGTGCTTTCGGGAGCATCTGCAAAACAAGACAAAATTAATTTTATTAATGCTCTAGCAGTGCAACGTACAAGAATATTTACTTAATTTCCTTTCATATCTTACGTTAATTTGATATAACAAGAATAGTCAAGAAATCGAACGTACGACAACAGGTTAATAACAAAAAAAGGACTGTCCCCCTATCGAACAACGATCATTTATTCTATTTATACAAATGCATCCTGAACCGACGTTCATTGCATCACGCGACATCCTCGAAGGAAATGCTTCGATTGCGAAAGGGAGACGTTGGAAAACAGCTCGCAATGTGCACACAGGGCCATTAGCATGACTCACGCCATGAAAACCATGCAAGTGAAAATAGCCACCTAGCGCACGTCCGCGAAAAGTCATTACGCGATGATTATGATTGTTGAACGCACGCTAGGTTTCCCTCGATTCCTGTCCAGCTATGTCCTTTCGTATTTATCAACTTGCCGCTAATACGCGTCCATCCGCTGGTTCACCTCGAGTTCAAAGAGCGCCGTGTCCTTACATCCAAAAAACACCTGCCGCCATTATCCGCGGTAAAAATGCACCCCTTTTTCTTTAATAACTGTGCAACCCAGTTCGGTCCGGTGATTACGCGGAATTACGACAATAAGATTCGACATGGCAAGCAAACCTGTTGCCTATCGTTCCGTGATCGTTACCTAAACGTATCATACATCGTTGCGTCTAAATGTTAATTGAAGACCGGAAGACATAATTGGCCTCCGCGCGTTTTATATTTATAATTCATTAGCGTCCCGTCGCGGATACTTATTATCGTTGCGCAATCTGTCGGCATAAGAGGCGCGTAAGGGCGATCTTTCATAATCTAAAGTTTCTGTAGGTCTCTCTGTCTCGGATTAGGTTGTTTGTTTGCTCGAAGGTGTGGCAGCCGAGATATCGTGTTAATCGAACATTTCCTAGAATATTTGACGATACAGGTTGTTTATGTGATCTGTCAACGGTTTACCTTCTGTAATATATTTTTCATTGTTGTCATTCACCTTTTGTAATACAAACAATGCTTTACTACAACAAATTGTGCATCTTACATATTTTTAACGTAACATTCGAAGAAAGAACTCGTCGATTTTTACTAAAAAAGCGAGCAACCGTACGTTACATGACCAAATATGAAACAGCTCCCCCAAGAAAGCCACTAAAGGCCACTAAACGCCACCATTCGTCTCTCGGCGAGGCGATAAATCGTTTCGTCCGCCTTCGGTGGTAAAAAGCGCGACAGGGGGAAATCATGGGATCCAAGGTCAATCCATCCCGAATGACACAATACGTCGCCAGGTCCCGACAATAGCCGGGGCGATGCCTGAGCAGGAAATTCGAAGCTGTAAAGAAGCCAACAACGAGCATACACACCCGCTTTGGTCATGGTTCGGCTTTTTGCCGACTGCGTGCTTAACGGTACCGTCGCGGCCTCGTGGTCCAGTTAACCACGTGCTTCGAGCAGAGCCGGCCGATTCCAGAAGTCGTTTCAGGAGGTCGTGTACCTTTCAGTACGAGGAAGTCGAAAGTATCTCTGAAATCTTCCCGCCTGCAGCCACGCCGGAATGAAAAAGATCTTTGTGCGCCCAGGTGCCTGCATTCTTATCCTTTCATGCTGGCCAGTCGATCGCGTTCGTCTCCCATTCGTACGCGTCGACTTTCATCTTCGAAGCTCCTCCGGTTCTCGGACCTCGGAATTTGATTAAAATTCAAGGATACTTATGAATGACCTAACCGCTGAACACTGTTTCTTATTATCATAAAAGAGCCACTGTACGAATCTTGTTTGAAACCACTATTTCATAAATCCAAAGTTAGCTCTCGGTTCAAGTGTCCAAGAAGCTCAACCGAAATGTTGAAAGATGAAAAAGTTAGACAGATGGGGCTTCTTGAAAAGTGACAGAAACTTTGAAGAGTAGCTGGACACTTGAAAGATCTGTCAGACAGTTCTTGAGCGAACCCTTCGATTTTTTCATCTTCCAAGTTTCGGTTAGATTTCTTTCTTGAATGATTCGAGGTGATGTACCGTGCAATCTCGTTTCGCGAGATTGTGCAATATCTTTATTTTAAATAACCAGAATTTGGGTCAATCCAATGATTCATCGTTCGATAATGATAACGTAACATCGAAGAGCATTGTTCATTTAACGAATAAGTACACGGTTTGCGGAGACTGTGCAAAACGTTAATTTGCTTTTGCACAATTGTTTCATTTCGAGTTATAAGTACGGAACGGATTATGAACAAATAAATAAAAAGAAAATATGACGCGAGTAAAAAGTATAATACATGGAAATAGATTATAATACACATATAACAGAGTTAAACATATGTACATACATTTAGTGTCCAAAAGCTAGATAGGTCCACATGTACTATAATTAAAATTATTTCTTTCAAAACTATGTTATAGTTTACTTCAATCATACGTCATTATTTACCAGATATGTCAAGTACTTCAGCTGAAAAAAAATCATGAAAATGAACTTCAAAGTGCAACAAAATGATGAAAAAGACTAATTTATTCAAATCTCCAAACCGAGAATACTCTTTTAACACCTTCCCGTTCCTTTTCCTCGACATTATCGATCGATCGATCTCTCCACCCACGGTGTCGAAACACCCCCGACCGCTCTGCACTTTTCCTCCCACTTCGTGAATCATTCTTCGCCATAAAACCCCGCGAACACCTCGCAACGCCAACTTATTCAGGACAATAGGGCCTCGTTCGACCGGGGATGCGAGCACGTGTAATTATTACGCGTGTGAGCAACCTGACTGCGAGCTTGCGCCGCGGATAACCATTTACAGGAACCCCGTAGCAGAAGCTGGAGGACACGTCCCGAGGACTATGGCAGACGACGCTGAGAGACGAACGAAACCAAAGGAAGACGAGGAAACGAAAATAAAAATGAAAAGAGCGGAAAGGGTAGAAGCGGAACCGAGGAAAAAGAAAGCAGCGTCAGGGAATGCGGGCCCGAGTGTGTCGAGCCGGGGAAAAAGAGAGTGAAAGAGAGAGAAGGGAGAGAGAGAAAGAGAGAGCCAGAGGCCACACAGGGAGAGTGTCTTAACCACACAGGTATCGCGGTATCAATGGCAGCCGGTCGTGCGAAACGATTAGCAAACCGTAACGCACCAGAAATCAGGCTCGCTGGATACGTCGGGACAGGTCAATCAACTCGAAATAATCGCGAATAACGAGGCGTACTCGCTTTCCTAACGAGCCTTTCTAGTTATGAATCGCCTCTTTCGATTAACGGTACGAACGGGAACGGATCGACGATCGAACCGAAGAGAATCGAAACACGCTGACGCGTCGAGCGGGACGCGGCGATCGTTTGTATGCGTTTGTATGGCCGAGGATGCGTTTCTCGCGAGAAGAATTCCCTGGACGAAATGAGCGATGAGAAATCGTACGGCGGATGATTGATTTGAAACGCTGTCCGAGGATGGTAATTCTTTGTTGTTTGCCCGCGAAACGTTGTATATCGATGAGAAAAACCTTGTTACGTAAGCGGGTTTTTAATATTTCCGTAGCCTCGTTTCGGTTGATTTATGGACAGATAATCAAATACTGTGGTTACGTTAATAGTTTCTTATCTTCTTGTACAGTTAGATAAATGTGGTAGTTAAGATAGGTTTTAATCTTAATGATGTGGTATGTGGTTGGGGAAACGTATGGTATATGGTTGCTGACGATTGATGATGATTCGTGAAGATTGGTGAAGGCACATGAAGATTAATAAAGACTGATGAGTACTGATAAATATTGGCGAAGTATAATGAAGAATTATTAATATGAACAATGACTGGTGAATTTCGGCGAAAACTGATTAGGATTGGTGACGATAGTAGAAGATTAATAGACACTGGCGAGTATTGATGAATCTTGATGAAAAATGATGAAGATTGAGTGGAAGTTTCTAATTTACTCTGAAAAATGAGAAAATCGATTTCTAAAGTGTCTCGCAACGCGTGCGAACTGAACGTGACATTAAAATTGCATTTGGAGCATGCAAATCGCGAGTGTCCTTCGCGAAACGGTAGCAATGATCTGTAATACCACTTAAGCAAACAATATGGGTCAGTAAACTCTTCGTAACCGACCCAAGGTTAGCATGTGACGTCCGTGTCTCAAGCTACCAGCGAAATATCCTGGAAACAAAGCCTGATATCCTCCTGGCGACAACACGATTTTAAGATTATTGCGCGATTACGTTCAATCAACCAGTCAACCTTCACCCTTTGTTTTCTCGTATGAAAGAAACAACTATCGTGCTTAGACGTCAGTTCTGTAAGCAGTTCGCCTGCGACATAATAGAACGCGCACGTATGTAGATTTTACGACACGTGATGATCAACTAGCCCTGGGATTGGTCGACCAATTTCTTTCGACAAACAAGCATTCAGACACATCATTCTGATGTTACAAATCACTTATTCAATTAGATTTTAGATAGATGAAGTATAGGTATGGATAACGATTAGTTGTTTATTAAATTATGATTAAGTGATTATTATAATTGTGTATATACATAATATTATTTATATATTAAATATTTATAAAGACATGTAATGAAATTAAATATATTTCAATGAAGACATCTAAGTGTACTGATGATCCATCAAAAACAAATCGCATGGGTGAATATGGTACGAGTTTTTCAATGGAAGAAGACGTTCAGTGTACGTAAAAGTGATTTGTCAAGTGGTATGTAAGCTCTATCTTATCTTATCTAATGCAATCTTTCGTGGAATTATGGTACGAATATAGTTCCTCGCACAACGAGTGTCTGTGCATCCAAAAAATGATCCACGATTTTACACGATTTAAGATTGAACAAGTATAGCGCACGGTTATCCCAGAAAATTTCTATTTAATAGAACAAGTTCGTGTTAGAATGTTTCAAGAATTTCAATAACGGTGTGTCAGAATGGCGATCGTTAATTCTACGGTTTAATGACGCAGGACTCATCGAGAATGTAAATAAAAGAATGAGTATTTAAATGACACAGTTTGCTCAGGCATCTTATGATTTCGACGAGTTTTCGTAGCTACGGTACTTCCTGTTCGAGGTTGGATGATGCTTTATCCCTGAACCTTTCTCGAAATCGTAGATGATTTAATTGTAATGCAATTCAAACAGTTAAACAAAATACCTACGACAATTCAAGTTCGATGTGAAATTCCTAAATTGTTCTCTCTTCGTAGTTCCTCTAGTACGTCTATTAATAGACGTACAAATGGTACAAAGTCCGAAGGGGTCAGAGAATGATTATCCACCGCATTAAAATTAGCCACTTATTGTTAAGTATTAGCTGATTCCTATTACTGAAATTGTACTTATTAATTTTCGACATGGTCACCGTAACGTGACACTTTTTTAAACGTTTTCACTTGTCATTGAAAACGCTCGTGGAAGGTGGACGATTACACAGTGATTTCCGGCCCTCCGCGTGGAAATCAAGGTGTTCTGCGCATTTCGACCCATCGTTCGACTCTCTGGTTGCGTAACACACCGTGTGGCGACATTACGTCGGGATTTCACCGTGTCGACCCGGGGCTGTCCGCAACAACGATCGTTTTCGTTGTCCACGTCGGTTTCGCAGACCGCAAAAGTAAAGCTGGATTTCCAAATGCGATATATCGGTCGACTGGCGCCAGTAATCACTCCATCTTAAAGTGTATCGATTTAACTGACGATACTTTACTGATGATATTTTACTGGCGCCAGTAAGAATCGTTCATGAATTTATAGCTACTCAAAAACGTAAATAAAATGCAATGTAAACTGAACGCTAAGAACATTTAGTCAAGACTTTGTTACTCCTTGGGATCGGTAGAATGATGTCCCCTCTCCTGTACCCTTAGATATGTCCCTGGACGCCATTAACCTTTGCTTGTGGAAACTGTGCTTAACGAAACTACGTTAACCGCTTGGAGAAACGCGCGGAACACATGTAAGAACAAGATGGAGACGACGCGCGAGCTCTATCGTTTGGCAGAAGGGGGATTAAATAAATACGCGGAGGTCAGGGGCCATTTCTGTCCTCTTCAGAGCGTATCAGCATTGCTAATGCCTCGCTGCTCGCAATCAGAACAACCGTCCTTTTCTACTCTTGCCGTCCCGGCCGTATGAAAAGTAAAACGCGATTGTCCCCTTTTATCGCGTCTCCGCTGATGCGAGCGTCCACCATGAATATTCGTGAGCCCCGATGTGACCCGACAGTGGGACTTTCTAATCAGTAGAAATCTGCGTTTTAATCGTTCCTTTCAACGGAGATGAAACTGGTTTCCACCGTTTGTTCTTTTTTTTTTTTTTTTTTTGTTCACTTCAAAAATTCCGGTTGAATTCTTCGCGGAACGATATAGAATGAGAAAATGCAAACCATCGATATCGTCTCCATACGATTCAATTTTTCGCGCAATAATATTGACCGTCTATGGACCGCTTAATATAAAATTTCCCGATTAAAAATTCCAAAGTTCCCAAGGAACATAAACGCGCGTAATAAGTGTGTATCATACAGATACTTCAGACAGGACCACGTACAAGTTAACCCTCAGCCTGACAAATGGATCCATTAAACCCAATCACGCGGCTACAATGTAATTGATTATTTTAATCAATGCCTCCTTGCTGTTTAGTTATTACGTGTGAAATACAATTACAACAGACTGTATGAAAAGATTATTATTTTATCAAATTTTCCCGCTAATCTCGAAACGCTGCAACTTCCAAGTCATATTAAATAACGAGGTTGCGTTAATAACATGCAGTTGGACTTTCCGTATGCACCGTAACTGTACAATTATCTTTATTTTTATGCACGCTTTACTCGATACCGTATTGTATGCAACATTCGTAAGGTGAAGTTGCAGCGTTATACTTAACTTCTCGAGCCTTGAGTCGCGTAAGAATGATACGCATATAGTACGACGAACAGGAAGAATACTAATTTGTTGAACAAATTTCGTAACAAAGTGCTTGAATAAGAGGTACTTGCAGGCGTATGATCATTCCAGATTTGTATCCGACTCTACTTAGAATCTAATAAAGTCATAATTAATCGCATAAATTATATCAGTGCATCTATACTTTTTCAAAAAATAAGAATGGAGTCGATAAACGCCACGATTAATTGTGAATCGTGACGCTAGTTTTATTCGTTATCTATTATTCGAATAGAATTCAACCATCTGCGAACCTATCTTTGTGTTTCTCTTCCTGTCGCTTTTTGCTTAACTCGCGCTTCGCTCTGCTTTCTTTGAAGACACGTGACCCTTCCGGAAGGTTCAGATGCATGACACGTGCGTCGCAGAGTCTGAGGAGATTCCTGAATCAACCGAGGTTCAGTCGTGCAACAAACCCGGCTAATCGACTCCATATTTCTGCGTAATTTGAGGTGTTCGCTCCACGTTGCATCTCGCGGAGCGGCGTAACCGATAAGCAGACCTGCGGTTTTGCGGGAAATGTTTAATCGGAGGTAGGTAATTAACACCGAAAGATGATTTCGATAAAGGGGTAGAGCAGCACGCCCGATCGCTGTATTCATTACCCATGAATTCGAGAACACGAGTAATTGAGACACGAACGCAGTCAATTTTGAGGAAACACGATCTACTTGGCGTTTCTTTGGTCGAAACTCGGAGTAAACATGTCAGTATACCAGTGGTCATTGGAATAATAGCAAAGTAAATAAATGAATCAATTTTTTTCAATTTTATATATAATGGAATTTTGAGACTTGGTACAGGAAGACCAATTTGGAGGTGTAGAATCTAGAGAATAAATATTTTGTAAGATTCCTAAGAACAACCTTCAACTGACGCGACGAATAGGAATGATAAAGACTATTCATCAGTGATGTTTACAAATGAAATCACTAACGAACCTTTACGTGTTTCAAAGTCTTAGAGGTAGTTAAGGCGAATAGTGCCCATTAATCGTAGTGACTGGGAGTCGAAAGAGTGAGCGAATAGTAATGGCTGCTTCGTAAAACAGCGACTTAAACGGAATTTATAGTATCGAGCGCGTATAAATCGAAGAATTATAGCGAAAAAGATGTTGGAGACACCTCGTTCCCTCGCGAAATTGCGCCTCGCTTTAAGTTGCTAATGAACTCATCAGTGAGGCTTATTCGAGAAACCTTGCCTTACAAGGAAGGGTCCCGAGGTGTAACTGCCATTCATTAACGAGCTTTTGTAAAATGATAGGCCTTGGAGTAATGCGGCTATTGTACACGTCAGATTTTAAACGCAGATGGCTGTTAATTTAGATGATACTCCCATCGATCGACAAGGCTGATCATTGCAATCTGCGAAGTATAATTGGGGGAAGTAAATTGGATGTCTTGCAAGCCGAAATCATCGATGATGTCACTCCCTTTTGACTCTGCTGATATACAGTTTCTTGTACAAAGTAGATCTGCAGATCACTTCGGTTTTAATTTTCTCCTTTCATGAATAAACTCTTACTGTACGAATTAATTACACGACGAATGATACAACAACGTTCCATATTGTGAATATAAATTAATTGTCCGCATAGGCGAGTTTATTCGCGATATTCAACGCGAATCGCAGTTTGTCGATGCAACGCTCGACGCGTTTCTATCGTCGTGATAACAAGTTTCCAGGTGTTTACGACCACGCGACGTCATCGTACCCACCTTTACCATTTCAGTCGTCTGGATCCAACGAGTTGCATTAACAGAATCGCGCGTTTCCTTCCCGCGATCCTCCGTTTGCGTTTCTTTCTCGCTCCTATGGTTATTTCTGCCACGACCTTTTAACACCGCGCGGGTATCGTTTAGGTCAGACATTTTTACTAACACAATAGTCGTGACGCTCGGCAAAGACTCTCGTCTTAATGTAATTCAACAAGCAGCGCGAATTTCGTATAAAATGATAAACGATACGAAAACTAGTAATTGGTTTATTTTATTAATAACGGGTGTGTTTATTTTCTGGAAAATATTTTGCATTCGTTGCAAAATTTACGATAAATTATGAAAACTTGAATGGGCAAAAATCACAGATAGTTTAAATTAAATATATCTCTGCAGTATTGCTCTCGCAACGTTAACAAGTTCTTCCATTCGTCGTTCGTTTCGTTTATCTCGAAGGAACGTGTAAAAATAATGCGATGATGCCGTTATTAAAAAATTACACTTAACGGAAAGAAATCGCAGTAGCCTTTTACTCGCGATAAAGTTCTTCGTATCGTTTCAAGTAGTCCAAAGAGGAAACGCAATCACTTTAATCGATGTAATTCAGAATTTTTTAGAGTAGAAGCGCCGCGATAACGAAAAACCGCGTGCAATCGACGCGATATTAAATCATTTTTCTAAGTAACTGCAAACTTCGTGCGAGGTTTAGCGCTCGTTTAATCGCAAGTTTAGCGATGCGTGATAACGTTGTAAACGTTAAAGGTAGAAATAACGCGACTTTTATCTGCTTTCTTAACGTCATATCACACGAATTCTTTGCGTCATTTGTACGTCGAGTACGTACGATGAATTAGTCGAGAGTCTAACGTGAACTAACACGAAGTCATAATTAGATTCATATTTGAATATTTGCATATTCTAATATTATTCGACTCAGCAAATAAAAATGATTAAACAGATGGTTGGAATAAAAGAAAATCCCAATACCTCCATTCAGAAACTTTTCGTTTATTTTTCTTTCAAAGCCACGTCCGCGTCAGTTTGAAAATCGCTGATAGTACCGGTTGTGTTTCTTTTTTTAAATGAAAACGTCAACAATTACTGAATGTTTTTCCAATATCGATCCACGAGCGTTGCGTGACTTCTTAATTGCCCAATATTACACAAGAAAAAGTACGATTACCGTGATACGCTTTTAATCGTCAACGACGGCGCGAATACATTACTAGAGCCTACCAACCGCGAGCGAAAAAACCCATTTATGCTTGGGCCTAATGTAACCAGACGTCAGGATATCGTCTGACGTGAAGACGAAAAAAAGACATTACACGTCTGCGTTTACAACGATACGCAAATTGCTGAACGAGCGAGTAGCCATCGTTTCCAGGATTGATTTATCGAGATCATAAAAGGGACGGCCGGGGAAACCCGATGATTGTAAAGTCGGGATTTTATAGTGAAAGTAACGAGTGTGAAATTTAACGCTGTGAATTTTAACAAGCCGCGCAGGCCTAACTCTGCTTGCCACTTTCGAGATTGAAAAAATATTTTGCTAACGAGTTTATTGTTGCAGCGAGGATACCGGTTCTCTCGGATATAAATATGAGATGAAAAGGTACGACGGTGATCGAAGCACGGTGTATCCGCGATCCAGTCTGGCAAGGAAGTATAGCAAAGTTACTTTCCGCGACAGGTTATTAAATTTTATACAAAAAAGAAGGAACACATTTTTTCTCTATTTATAATAATTACTATGATAGAAGCTCGTAAACGTGACGGTATTCTGCTTGTTTACATTGGCTGAATTCAGAATTTTGTAATGAGTTTCAAAGCCATGAAAATTGATTTATTATTACGGAGAAATTTGCATCAAGTGGCCTGGATAAGTGGCGCTTGAAACAAAATCAATTTAATGGTCAAGGTGGCAGTACTGGCACGGGCTTTAATAACGGTTATAAGCCAATTGGCAAATTTGTTGCACGGATTTCTATCAATCAACGCTTAAGCGCTGGCAATTACTCTCGATCAGTATCCCTTCAATTAATCGATTGAGAATCGAACTTTTTAGACGATCGAGAATATCACTCGACCGAAAACCGTTTATCTTAATTGAATACATAACTGGCCGGATGGGTAAACGAACATGTGCTCTTTTCAATAAAATTCATTAAAATCGAACAGACATCAAAGAAAATACTATTGGAATAAAATTGCTTCAATGACCAAATAGAAACTACATTTTCCAGTGCGTTAGAAAATTTTAATAACATCTTAAAAATGACACTCTAGCAGTAGTGCTGAAATAGTAATATTCAAACAATCAGAGGTTCGAAGTACGTCTCCAGAATCTAAACACTTGTCAAACATCTAAATATTAAATTATTCCAAAGTCTCAATTCAAACAAATTACTCCTCAAACAACTAAAGATGCTCCAAGAAAATCGACAGATCGTTAATAATCAATAACAGTTGATACGACAGTAAATGCAAATGGATGCTAGAAAGAAAAGTTTACTGTTCTCCACTAGTGTAATAAACGGACGCGCGCCAGTATAAATTTCAAAAATAGAAACTAATGTATGGACGTACTCAGAATTAGGTACACGCGACTACCTGCATGATCTTAGGGTACCTTCCGCGCTGCTTGAACGGACCATTACGCAACGAAACGTTATTAAAGGCTAACGTGTAATCCTGGCCCACTCCGTGGCAAAATCGATGTCATTGCATTCTCACTTGAGAAAATTAAGAGTTTTAAAATGTTTGTCCTTGAGGTGGTACATTCGCGCCCTCAATAAAGCCATTTAGAACCGATGCGACTTGCCACGGAGCGAAGGCACTAGGTTGGACGACGTTCCGAGTGATTCATGGTAATCAGAACGCATTAGGGCAGTGATAGTGCCACGGAAGGATTGGACGAAAGCTTACATCGCAGGCGTCCTGAATCCCCGTGGAATTATTAAACCTTTCACTATTCGAGATTGAATGGCAGTTTTCCAGATTATATTAAAAAAAAAAAACATTCCTCGGGGACTCCTAAATCCCTCTTTCTTGGCCTCAGCGCATCTCTGACGTGCCATCGACTAAACAACTAATTCAATCCTATCGAAGCAGTGACCCAATATCGCGAGCCAATCTGAAATGTCGTGTCATGAAACCCACGTTCCGTGAAATTAGACACACGGATTACAGGTAAAAACGTTTCTCCTTAGATTAACATCGCGCCGCGATAATAACGATTACAAAATTACTCGTTTTCCAAGCGTGAGACGGGAAGCGTCTCGGTGCGCGTGACTAATCGCGAGATACGTGGCAATCCGATCAACCTTACTCGTCCCAACCCGTCAATAAAATCCCGACGCTGTGGATGGAGATACTTTCCAAGTCGTCTGATCAAAATCGGTTTCCACGATCCAGAATCAATGTCGAGGCTCGAGTCCGTACTAAAGGAGGCAATAAAGAATAATCCGCTCGAAACAAGTAGAAAGACAAGTAGACGTATCGAGACAAGTTGCGTTGATTATTCCACGTGGAAATTCCGGTAAAAATAGTCGACCAGTCCTCCGAGAGGGAGCCGAGCAATGAATGAAGCTGTTGTGGGAGTAACGGAGGTGTGTCAACCTGACATCATCGTAACAGTTTCCTTTGCCACTGTTTCAGCTACTAAGGAATATTGAAAACCGATGACGCGGCGACTTTCCGAGACCCTTGAAATTAGTATTTACGGTTAACGAGAAAAATGACGAATTGGAATTAGACGATACAATAGGAATCATTATGTGATAAGTGTACGATTGCGTAGTGATTTTTGTGAGCGTTATCTTTGGAGTATGAATTCGTAACTCACAAGAGAGTTGAAACTGGTTCAGAAATTTAATGTTGAGTATTTCGTGTAATTCGAGTAAGGTTCGAATGTTTGAGTACTTGAATATCATTACTTAAATATATTTCAGTAATTCAATATCGTTATTCGAATATTCGAGTACTCGCTCGAATATCGCTAAATGTCACTCGAATATCGTTACACGTCACTCGATTAAGCGCGTATTAATTTATTACTGCTGCTGAAACGAAAAGAATAGTACGAACACTTGAAGCAGTTTATTGAGTGGACGCAAGCATAAATTATCGCCAGGCGTGCCGAGCCTCTATAATAGGGTCAGTGATTTGTTTTGTAAAATAACTGAACACCTCGCGTAATTTGCTGTGCTAATACTGCGTTTATCGAACGAACATCTTCCAGATAAGATTAGAGAAACGTTCCACCTTTGATGGCGAAGCTGTTACATTTATCACTGTGGAATTTCGTAACGCAGATGACACACGGATTAGAAGAAGTATACAGATTGCACAACGTCAAACAAGTTCAATTTTCAATGAATCTAACTTATCTTTTCTAATCTTCGAAGAGCAAACATTTTATTTAGACTCCGAAACAAAATTCACCGTGTACCCTGTTATAATCTACAACGACCTATTTTTCTATAGGTCATACACGGACCATGATCAACTGACTGTGTTCGTTTCATCGAAGGTCGATTTTTAGAAAGATATCTTCATTTAGAAATGTGTAAACTGTCTCCAGATTAGAGGAGAAACGTACCACGATACTTAGGTGTGAAGCAAATAAATACGTCATGAAAAATATGTACAACGTAAAGTTTATCGAACAACTATGTTGGGAACGATGCTGAAAATAAACGCTGAACGCGCTATAAATACACAACCGCATTGTTAAGATGGTGCCATAATTTAGTCGAATGGACAAAGTCTTTACTTAACCGAGAAGTTAGTGAGTCATGTTTCTAGCATAACAGTGATAAGTTCATTCAAAGGTGCACTATTGTTTCAATAGTACGTTAGAAATGGACACTCCCGACAATGAATTGAATACTTCCAAGCTGTGATCGGTAGTCTCTATTTTTTACCATCGTTAAATTAGAATGTAGTATTTTAGAAACAGCATGATTAATATATTTAAGAGAGTGACTATTTTCTTCTAAAAGTTTTTACAACGTCGTACACGCCGTCGCATATTATTCGCCGCAATATTTATCTTCTTGGAGGAAAATCGAACACGAGATGTTCTTCTATCGACGTTTATCGGACATGAAAACAAAGTCGACCTGCACCCTGTTGCTCGACCCTGACTGTCTCGAGGTTGCGTTACTCGATTTCTAACATTTCTGTTCTAATTTTAGAAAACTCGGCTCGGCCACTAATACCGGAAAAGCGGTTTTACCAAAGTCATGAGTCGGGCGCGATAGATATCGGGGACTCGTCTACACCGGCCACAGGTAGAAATGGTCGTGGTCCATTTGCATTACAAAGAAAGTACAGTCAGCCGTGAAATAAAGAATCGTCGTTACGTATGCATTACGAGAGGAACTTGATTTGGATCGGTATTGAAATTACGCCATGTTTTCAACGCTAAACCAGCGTAAATACTGTTAGAGGAAATCCATTATTCGTTTCGATGAGAGATGGAAACGATTTTCTTATTCAACACTTTAACTGCTGGCTTATTTATAAATAGCACAACTTTGGTTTTGTGCATCGTATTAGGTGTGGAACAGAGTTAATAATTAAGACTGGATTTTATTATGGTTGTTATTAGTTAACGAACAATGAAATTTAAAGAAATCTATAAATAGGCTCCTAGTAGATAAAGTGTTAATAAGAAGCAATGAATCGAACTAATTATTCGATTGGGCAATTAAAATTGTTTATTATGTTAGGTTCTAATTGATCCTTCGCCTGTCATTAATTATTCTAAATGGAATCATTAAAAGAAAAACAACCGAGTAAAAACTAACGTGGGTTATTTCTTGCTCCTTCGATGTGAAATACAATTTTGTTCCATAATTCAAACCGTAATTTTTATCGAACAAACATAGGATCAAAAGTTGTTTATACAAAGATAATCTGTTGATCTCTCGTTTTTCGAAACTTTTATCTAGATAAGAATGACGCCCGACGTCGCAACGTAGAAAGTCGTTTCCAAGGATTACGTTAAATTGAAAATAAATCTTTAAGTTCCTGTTAATTCCATGTACGCTTAATCTCGCACGAAAACAAGAATTGTTTACAATTGACGTTGGATATCTGGTGTATACGACCTCAAGAACTTTTATTTCTGAGGCGAATATACATTCTTAACACTAAAACTACCAAGGACCGTGCACGATATTGAACGTACTATTATATTTTTTAAACGATATGAAAGAAGAAGCAAATGAATTTGTCGATAGAAAATCGAGGCAAAGAAACAGTTAATAAGTGAGTAATTTTAAATAGAATCTACAGACACATAGATCGAATTAACTGGCTTGGTAGTTCCTCTGTTAAAGAAGAACTAATTTCATCATTTTATTGATACGTTAATTCGCGATTGATCGATAATGAATAAACGTCTTACTCGTGCTCAAAATCTCGCGTCGATTCGCTAATGGAGCGAGATCATCCTGAACACTGCGATGCGGGCAATGTCGTCTCCGAAAACGAGGATGTTTCAAAGAAAAAAAAAAAAATAAAATAGCAACTCCGAAGTTGTAAAATTAAACTGATTTCAAATCATTCAGTCAAAGTCATCGACGTCTTTAGTTAAAAAGGATTCAGCTGCCCGCGAAGAAGACAGTGGTGGCACCGGGTGTCCTTACCTCCTGCGTTCCTTCCAGTTGGTATTGTATCCTGGGTAGCAGGAGCGTATCCTTGAAGTTCACCGACACTTGAAACGAGACGAGGGAAACCGTCACGGTGGAACGTTCATCGACGCGACACGGGACGAAAGGAGTCGGTGTGCCGGGTCGGTCGGTTTCGTCGGCCCTCGAATGGCCCGTTCGATATCGGTCCGCGGTTCGAGGTGGTCGGTCAGGGCCGACGTGAGACCTGACGTCGTGCGCGCGAGACACGAATTTTCGCGACAGGAGATCGTACCCCGACGAAAGATACAATCTATCTTAGCCTGAGGCCGAGTTAGGACTGTGGACTCTGACTGAGCCGCCGGTGAGGGAACGCGGTCGGCACAGGCTCTCCGATCCCCCCCCACCACGTTTCGCGATGCACGCTTGGTAGCGATAGGTGTGCGCGATCTGTCTCGTGGAACCGGTAAAATCGTTCCTGGTGAACACGGGGCGTCCCTGGTTTGTCCTTTAACGCGGTTACCCCCTTCCCCCCTTCCCCCCCACCCCCACCCCCACCCCCCTTACCTGAGGGAGCCGCAATTACGTGTTTCGTCACGAAAACTTTTCCTAAAGATGCTGCCGAGACTTCGTTTTTCGTGTTTAATCGTTATCTTGGGTGGTTTTAGTCGAAATACAAAGATCGGGTACATCCTGTACTACTTGTGTTTGACTGAGAAAGAAGGACCTAATATAATACGACGGTGTATGACGAGTGATGACGGTATATGACGACATATGATGGTACATGATGATTTCCAATCTATTCGATACCAACCACGTCACTAATTGTTACGTAACTAGACGCAAATCACTACGATCGAATCCCGAGTGAAAGTTCGGAGAATTAGGAAGAAAAGTCGAATCGTTAATCGTTATTCGTTAATCGACAGAAAAGCGAATCGATACTAAAATAACAGTAAACACAAGTCAATGACGAATCGATAACACTCCAATGTTTTGTGTGTATATGGCTTAAATTTCTTGTTCGCAAATCCAGTTAACGTAATCACGTCGAGATATATGAAATCCTCCTTTTTCTTATCGTGTTCGCATGTATCAGTTATTTGTTTGTTTTCTGTTTATTAAGTAAAGCTGTTACTTCCTGTATAACTTTTCAACGTCATCGCCGCCTGTGTGAAAGATTGCACCAAGAATCGATAAATATAAAGAGACTGAGATACATCGAGCCAACGAATAGTCTCAAATTAATTACAAATCCTACGCTTATTACATGTAATAAACGCCCCACTAATTGTGGGTGGTTCGACACGTGGCTACACCTAATCATTCGCAATTATTCTGCCGAACAGATTACCTGGAACAGCACGTTTAATCATTCACTTAGCGACCCACGCTATTCGCGAGATCGATGTTGCGTAACCCGAAATCAGAGCGATAATGGTCGCGATCGTTTGATTCGTTGCATTTCACTATCTGCCTGTTTGCTTTTCGACCCTGAGTTTTTCCAGCTTTTCATTCAAAGAAAATTATTATTAATTGGCCGCGTGGACTTCAAATTCTAGAACGAGACGGACCCCTTAACCTTCGTTCTACATTCTTCGAGTGAAAGTTGCTTTATGCAATATGTAATTAAAACAACTTCCGTTATGTTGAAAGAATTGTACAGTACATAGTAGGAAATTATCCGGTATGACGACCAGTATGACGATACCGATTATAATATATGACGATACTCTTGCTCGCCATCTCTCTGAAATCGTACCTTGAAATGTTCGTCGCTTGCTTACAAAGGAATCCTTGAACGCGGTGACACATGTTTAAGATAAACGTTAATTTCGCAATTCAAAAGAAAAAAAACGAAACGTAAATTTACTAATTAAGACTAACTTAAGATGAGTCTGATGTTTTTTTCTCGTGAGTCAATATTCGAGATATGGTGTACATAGCGTTACGTAACATCTTTGAGGACAACATGATGAACGACTAAATATTATTTTAATTATTTAATTATGAATTAAAATATGTTTCAAATAGATATTTATAAAATTGTGTCTGTCCTTTGTATTTAATCGTATCAATCCTGGATTTATAAATTTTAAATAAACTGCGTTAGTCGCATAAGTAACATGAGCCTTTTTTTATCCAACGATAAGTACATTGATGGTCGAAAAACTGTCTGTTACATAAATTTATTTTAATTAAATACAAGAAGATTATTTTGATCTAAAATTATCTTAAATCGTGTTAAACAGTTTTAGTAATTCATTAAATGTATATTACTATTAATATGTACAAGTGCGTTAACATGGTAATAAAATGGTAATTTTACATCATTAATACTTCAAACGCATCAGAGCATCGTATCTCGAAATGCTGAGATTATTTTTGTATCAATTTCACAGAGGAATATTTAATTAAAGCAATTAAATTTATATACAATCATTTCACTTGCATTTTCTCACGTTTTAAATCTGTATAAACACTGTTACTTTCCAGTCTTATCGACATCTAACCACCCATTCGAAACGTTCGACTTCAGTTTACTTTGCGTAAGTATCAAGCACACAAAGCTGTTTAGAATATTGTCCAAAGTTTCTGTTCGTTTAACACGAAGAAAGAGAGAGAAAGAGCATACATTTAAATTCATTGCCATAAATAGTTGAGCTCAGTATGTACATAGAGATAATCATCACGTGACGGAAGTTATTGATCCCGTCGACCTATTATTCATTCATCTTCATATCCGTTTCTGCCAAGGAGACCTCCGATGCTGATAAGAGCTGAACTGATCTCTGCTACTAATATTTATTCTATATTCCAAAATGTGAAAAAGAAGGACAAAGGGTAATCAAAATTTTAGTGAAACGAAATAGCAACCCGTTTCCACTCGCAGCAATCAAAGAAACGTCCTCGCGGATCTGGAAGAAAACTACTCTACATCCAACGACGGTTCTCCAGAGCTCCAAGGAGAGCTCTCATCCTCCATCAGTCAGGTATCGTAACGTCCACCCAAGATCCCACCAAAGATAAACTGTCAGCGCGTAAAACATCATTTGCAACGAGTGAATCGCAATAAAACGGCCAGTTAAAACCGTCACCGAGGCGCGTTAATTTCTAGATTATCCGCGAAGGTCTCTCGTCTCGCGACGAACAATCGTCCCATTTACTCTCCGCGTTCGATTATCGATTATCACTCGTTCGCGTCTCCGTCGTCCTCGACCACAAGTCCCAACAAGGAGTATTCTTCGCCGCGGCGTCGAGTCGATGACTTATTGTTAGTCATATCGATCGATGCACGTCGTATATTTTCTGACCCAGAAAGAGAATCTCGCGAGAGCAGAAGGAGAGCCGAGGGACAAGTAGCGAATCGAGTCGAGCTAAACGGCTAACACCGTCTCTATTGCCTCGCTGACGGTAACCGTAAGACCATTGCCAATCGACGATTAGGGTCGTGCGTATTGCACGACGAATTGGACGAGATTGGTTTCGCATTGGGACACTGTGATTAGCTTGTGATCGACGATTTCATTTTTGTTGGCTGAAAAGAATTTTCGACGTTTGGCAGAATTCAGAGGAATTTGATCGTGCATCTGATGTCAATTATATGATTATATGTGATGCATACGTGATGTCCATTTGATGTTCGTGTGATACGTACTTGATGCATATGATGAATTTTCATATTCGTTAGAATTTATAGAAATTTCATGCGTGTCTAGTAAATGTGATATATATGTGACGTGGTGTATTTGTGAGGCATGCGTAATGTATATGTGATCATGTACACATCCTACATACATCGCACATGCGTTGCACGCATATCGCATACGAAAATAAAAATTCCTACAAATTCCGAAAAATGTGAGAGACACGGATTAAGAATAACGCCAGTTACCAGTCGTTGATTGCTAATTTCGCTGGAAATATCTACGTGGCGAGTCAGAGAGGCTAACGTTGACCTAACGATTCTTTATCGTCGATTGCGAAACGTTGATGTCGATACACCGTATCAACGCAATGGAAATAAGACGCCGTCGATTAAGTAAAGACGATGTACAGTGACTCGCTGCTTTAGGCGTCTGGGCGCGATTAAGGCCACGTTAAACGCCGTCCATCCATATACGTACGGTCTCTTTTATGAGAAACCGAAGTTCGAACTGGAACAGTGTGGCTACGTGGGACTTGTAATCTCAGAATTCTCATTAGTCACGGATCACCGACGGTAAATCTGCATCGCGAGAGTGAATACTTAGATCGTTTTCCCGCTGCAACCTTGGCATGCGTGGCACAGGTGGTGAGTCTGACATAATGTCGTTTCCCCCAGATGTTCGGGCCTACGATCTCGATTGCGAAACGGTCGATAAAGTTCTTGTTTTAAAGGAAGACATTACAACGACATTAACATTGCCGTTTTTTGGGGAACAGTGAAAAGAACAAATTCAACAATTATATTAAACTTTAACTGAAATTTGTTGCCCACCGTGTAGAAACAAATGGAGCGGAATCGAGTAAATGATATCATGCTGTAAGCGTTAAATCTACTTGAATCTATTCCCGCAGGGCTTCGGTCATTACCAATTTTTTGTATGAAGGAAGTCATTGCACTGACTGGGAAAATATCATCAGTCTCGATGACGTGTCTGCTGGATATTCAATATGTACAAATATACACGATACAATATATTCAACTAAATAATAATATTACGTTATACCTGTTTTTACATTCATCCAACAAGTGTCTTCTCTAGAATTTTCTCAAACACTGGACTAACGTCTGAATTTCTGAATCACCAGGTTAGATTCTTACCGAATGACGAATGACCAGAAACCAGTATTGTTATTAATGTTCCGTGTCACGTCGGATTGCAATCGTTGTGAGCTCACCTTTACTCGGTGTCTTAGAGAGAGGAGCCACTTAGGTAGAGCCGCAGTAACTCTATAACATAAGCGTGCCAGTTGGTGGCAAATTTGCGGATGCGTGCAATTGGCATTGTCTATGCCCTGCGTATACCTATATATCGGCAATGGTAAACCAGCTGTCCAATCGGCAGCTATGAAGCAGTTAACTTAATATAGGCGCACTCGGAATGTGTGCCATCGACGACCTCGGGGCCTTCCCTAGGTCAGTGCTAATTCCCCAGAACCGACCACCTCTTCCGAATTTCCGGTTGACCTTGAAGACGTAGACAGGAATCGTCGCGTCGGAAGACCATGTGTGACAGTAATTGCTACCTACAAAGGAGAATCAGGGTTTCAAGGAAGCCGAACGACGATCGATCTCCTGCTGGCGATGGCCAGTCTCGTGACGCGTCTTCTTGTGATTTTTACTTTGTACCATTGGAACTTTTTCCCATAAATTTTGACAACGCTGCACTTAAACTAAATTCAAATGTTAAAGTCACCCACTATACATTCTCGCGTTACGAGATGCAATAGAAAGTACCCGCCGCATCGTTACACTTAATCAGAATCGAGCACGATCGCCTAGGAGAGCACGAATTACCACGAAAATCACTTTATGATTTTTCGCTTTCACTCGGATATTTCTCCGCCCGTATGAATGTCTTGCAATTCACGCACGCGGAATGTGATAATGGTATCCGTAATACCGCGACTCGTGCGATACCATCGGGCACGCTATGTTTTCTTTTTTTATTTCATGGGAACGGTGCCTCTTAGAAAATATATCTGCCCGTAACACGTAAAAAAAGTCACGTTATCTGATTCGAAGAACATTTCGTATTTACTTGAAGCCGTTACCGATATCGATATTATCGAACTCGTACGTGATACTTAACTAGGGATAAATTATTCGCGATATGGGTTCCAACGAGCCAAACCAGCCAATTTCACGCGAATGCATTTGATGGTTTATTGAAACTATTGTTAACATAGGCCACTCGTCAATCTCCATTGTCTTGCATCGGAACGTCCAGTTATGTAATTGCGCTATTTACGTACGAGGCATTAACCAAAGAAAGGTTCAAGACGTAAAGCTGACGATGGAATCGAGTACTTCACAAAATATTTTATGTCGAGAACAATCGTCTCTATATTAATTTAAAAATATTCTTTTATAGACAATTGAGTTTGTAACTGGTTAATTTTAGTTTCTTCTTATCAAATACTCTAAATGGACGCGATGATAAAAGATATAAACGTGATCCGATGTGTGAGTTTTTACTATTTCGATTAGATAAATAAGTTAGTCGTTAAAAATTCTTATCTCGCACACTGGTGCGTCGATGATATAAAACTACATCTTCCAAAGTGTATTAAATTGTATCAAAGTGTATTAAAGTGTATTAAATACTCGGTCGCTGAAACACCTGCTCCTTGAAGTACTGGGTAATATATACTGATCAAAAACAATAAAACTATTCTTCGGTGTTCTAAATTGTTTCTAAGAAAGCATGCTTCTTAAGGTAAGTATGCGCTATAATTCTATCTGTCCGCGTTAAGCAAACAGATGGAACGCGAATAAATCCTAGATAAATGATACGCAGTTTCGGAAAAATGATTTTTAAATAACCTTTTTCACTTCCAACTTCCCGCTAATAGATGAATTGTGCCACGCATAACAACCACGATAACACTCTGACCTTGATTTGCGAATGCGGGCAGTTTAGCAACGCAAGAACGTTGAATTCCAGAAATTATGGAATCATGCGTTCGTGGTTCAGTCATATGAGGGACGATATGCCTTGCATATTTCCATGTATCCTGCATCCAAGCACAAACTTGCATATTTGCAAATAAACAACGCACTTGCACAATTATTTGTAATGTAGCAATTAATAATCGCCGAGGTAGAAAAATGGCCATAACTCGGGAAACAAGGTCGAGTAGGACACCATCGAGGGCGGGTCCCGCGAGTTAGGCTCGTAGACTTCCAGATACGACGCTTCCTAATCCGTAATTAATAGTACGTACCGTTCGCGTTCATGCAAATTGCGACGATTATGCCAGTGCCGTTATCAGTTGGGAGGGAAATTTTCTACGTCCACGGCATTCCAGCGACAGGAATCGCGCGGCTCGATTACGGACATGTGCGTCGCTCCAGAGTGAAGCGATTCACGGCGAATAACCTAATTACGCAGTTGCTGAATTAATAGCGGCCGGGAACGAATCACGACGAAGGTTAATGCGTTAATTAAATTTTATCGACGCGGGTTTCGCGTTTTTGTTGACACGCGGCTAACCGGCACGAGGAGAGAACGAGCTCGGTCAATTTCTTCGCGTGACGATGACGTTTCCATCGGGACGTGTCGGTTCACGGAACGACGATTCCGGCAAGAGGAACTTTCATGTCCAGACGAAACGACACCGATAATCTCTGGCATGGAGACTCGTTGTTTGTCGCAATAATAATTACCATTCAGAAGAAAGAAATTAATTCTCCAGGTAGACTTCATTCTGGAGGAAATTTCTCTTGTAAAGAAATTGCAAAGTATCGTAAAAACAATGTGTATGCTATGATTATCAATAATGATAATTAATCGAATAATAGGCGGACGTCTTGGAGACACGGAAAATTGTTTGCAATACAATGCACGGAGCCAAGAGTTTCACTGGATAAGTCTCGGAAACGTTTCATTTCCTTCGCGAGTCGCGTTCTGTATCATCTAGATCAGGCATGTCAAACTCATTTTTGCACGGGGGTCAATTTGCACTTCTCTGCCATATCGCGAGCCACGAATGTGCAACTATTTTACCACGGAGAGAAATATTTCAAGCACCATTTATTAATTTGCTCAGAATTAATTCCCAGAAGAAGATCATATGCAAATCAGCGTAAGATTTACGAAAACAAAAATTGACACGGAAACGATCAACGAGATTCATTTGCATTGAGACTTAGTTCCACATTTTTTTGTGCGTTTTCGTTAATTAACGTTTTATGGAGCAACTTTTTCCCCCTCGCTGCACGCAGCTCGAACCATGATCATTAATCGATAATTATTAAGCTGTCATTTTAGGATTGGAAAGTATCGATCGATCGTGCTGCCACGTAACAGGTCACGATCCGCGATATGTACCGCTGAATCTGAAATTCGTAATCGTCGACCGACTTAAATTTCATCCAACGCTAAAAACGGATCGGATCCTTGCAATATTTATAAGCAGCTGGTCATAGGCGAGAAAGCATTTTGCATAACCCGTTTAACCGTGTACGTGACGTTTATAAATTTTCCCTTCTCGCGCGAACATGAGTGACGAAATTGTTATGACCGTTTTAAAAATAATCAATCGATTGAAGTCCAAAACAGTATAAAATTAAAAATACATGTACAATGGGAATGTGTCATCTGTTCATTCGTCGACCAGTTCGTAATTAGATTGCCGATGTTCTTGCAAATCTCATACATTTGACATATTTCCAATTGGCATAAATGCACAAGTTTCCGCAGTTTGTTCATAATAATTTGAACGGGCAATGTAACAGGTGAAGCGAAAGGTCGCGTCCATCTAGATTTCTAATTGCCAGGTGGTTGGAATTTCCAAGTTATAGATCCTGCGTGAGTCACGCATGGAATACTTGTGGATTGGCGTATTTGCTAAGTCAATGATGACGTGACAGATTCTTGATTTACTTGGAAGAAGGCTACGGGGTGGTCCGTTATCATCAGTGACGCATTACGTCTCCGCGGAGCCGAAGGAAAAATAGAAATTTAGAGTCCTGTATCTAGAAAAACACAAATATTCAAATTAGTAGGAATTGTGCTTAGATTGTGTTTGCGACAAACATTGACTCGTCATCTGCATAATGTACACTTTAAGTTTATTTTATTCACGCAGCTATTTTATTTTATTCAGTTGTTACTCCGATGAGTCGTAAATAATGGGACACCGTATGTATGCATGGATAAATATCCTAAAAAATCTCTGTCCACCGATAATAAACGTACACGCAAGGTAACGTTCACGTGTGAGCGATAACGTTCGCGTGTTTATTTATGATCGTCAATTTAAACATAAAATTTTCTGCACACGTCTTGTAAGAATACTTCGTTCGACAAAAATGTTTCAAGGACTTCGACTTTCGCTTCACTGGTTTAACGTGGCACGTTCATTGCGTTGGTACCGCCGAAAATTTGAAAGTTTCTTACACCTTATCGCGTACGCCACGTTTTTGACTCGTACAATTACGCAGCGCGGTCGCGAATTCGTGGTACAAACTTTGTTGCAATCATGGAAGAGGACGAATGTCGATACGCATCGGATAATTCCTTCCGTGTCATAATTGTTTCAAATATTATTATTCGAGTATTAGAATTCTGACATCGTTACTCCGATATCATTATTCAAATATTAATATTTAAAAATTCTTTCAGAAAATCTTTTTCTTCGAGTTTGACGTCCTCGGAAGTTGTGGAGGACTTGGTTGTAGAAAGTAGCCTTAGTCCATTTATGCTGGACAAGCCCTATTTGAACTCTGTGATGCAAGAACCAGCCATCTCCATAAGTGATTTTCAGGAAATCAAAAAAAAAAAAAAAATTCCTTTCTTTTTTTAATTAATAGTATACGTTCTAACCTAGAAATGTACAAAAATGGAGACGCCTGGTTCTTGCGCAGTCTTCAATTGGTTTAATGGACACGTGAAGTAAAGTAATCAATCTTAATACAACTTCAGCCACTTCAGTCCATTTTCTCCAGACCCAGTTTCTTATCCCCACAAGTCTTAAAAAAAATCTGATAAAATTCAAAGTCACTCTCAGAGATCTCTACTGCAACATCTAGTTATCTATAAAGTTAAACATCGAGAGTTTCATCCAATAATAATTGAAATATCCGAGGAGAAATTCAAGCTCGAGCCATTTTAGTAAAAATGGCCCAGGCGGCTGATGGATAAGAAACGTGAGTACATAAATTCTCGCGTGACAATTCGCAATGACCATTCCCGAATCAACCACTTGCAAGTACGTGCAGCCCGATAAAACGATCCACGCGAAGGTATTACGTTCCGCCTACGTAATAAACGGCGTTAACGCGAGGATGTTAAGAGCTAATGGACCAACTTCCCGGACACGACGAGTTTCAACGGCCGTAGCGAATCCTCTGGCAATGACATTGTCGTTCGTCACCTCGTCGACGCTAACAATTTCTCGTTTTCATCTCGTTACGTCTTCATCTCGACGTTTCACTTCGATAAAATCCCTTGTACGTATAAGAAATAATATCTAAATTAATTCGATCACGGTCAGTCGCATGAACGTATCAACCCTTCGTTGGGTCCCTTCAAGGTATCATAAATTTTTGGAGTAAATAAAAATTATCTAAATTAATTTAAGACGTTTTCACCCTTTGCAAAGGTCCTCTTCGGGATTCTATAGATCTTGAAGAAGAACAAATAAAGCGTTCTCCATCGCGGCAGACCTCAACAAATGGAATAATTTAGAAATACGTACGTTCGGTAGAATAATTCAAGAACTTTCTATTAGTATAGCGAAGCGTTGCGATGGATCCAGACTCATTGTGGACGTATTCGATTCTTTCCACAACCTACAAAATTTCTGAACGTACGTGCTCGCTTGTGATGAATAACTGTTACAAGGTAAAAGTAAAACGAGCCTCTTTGCAGTCGGATTTATGCTTACATAATTGTCTCTCTTCGCGTCAGTTGTTCTCTTTACATCTTTTGTGATCCTCCTTGGACCTTTAACGTGCAATTGAACGAATCGTGGACACTCCCGCGTTAGAAGAATCTACTTGTCCTTCCGACATCAATCATGGTTTAATTTGCAGTTATCACGAAAGGAAGAAACTTTGCTAAGACGATAGAAGACGGGCGCGATGGTCGAAAGGCTCCTGCGTACAAAAGAAAATATTATCATACCTCGTACTCTAGAATTACGCTTGTTAACGATTTTTAAAGGGTGCAGCAGGATAAGAAGGGTGGAATGTATCCATAAACCAAATTTTAATTCCAATGTGTCATTATATAATTCGTTAAAAAAAAAGTGTATATATAATTATATAATTTTATAATATGTTCCATGGAATTCACTTGATTATAAATTATTGCTACGAAATACTTAATTGGAAGGCATATTTATCACGATGAGACCTGATCTCGGTTGATTATGCCCTCGTGACTAGACCGCAGAGTATTTCGCAACGAAGCGTTGTACATGTAGACAACTCGTAATTAGCAATCAGTTGGCATAATGCGAAGTAAAACAGTATTGGTTATTTACTAACTTTTCCATGCTATTTCCAGGGTTATGCCGTACCACAACCACCAAACGTGATATCGAATCATACCAAACACGAAATCGATTTTTATTATCAGAAGAGCCCCCTCCACCTTCCCCTAAAACAATTATTTACATTTCACTACCTTTGACGCATTGTTTAGTGGACTCGATTACAGGAACTGAATAATTTGGCCTACATCGGAAGACAAGCGGAGCTTGAATAGAATCCGTAAGGACAGTTGAATCGAATTTGATCCGTTATTAAGCGAGGCCCCTCGGTAAAACTTGTCACGTCGGATTAAGCTTCGGATTCACGGGCGTCGTTCACCGCCCAGCGTATTAGCTTTGATAGTTGCGCGCTCGGTTACAACGATTCACGGAGTAAACATTGCACTTCGTAAATTGATCCACCGTGTCCGCGACCACTGTTGGAAAGCAGGTGTTTGTAAATAATATCCGACCTGACGGACAAAAAACGCGTAACTAAAACGCGAGAATCATTTAACGAAATTGCCAATTATTAACGAATTGGCAAATGGAACACATGAATGTACAGCTTATGTTAAAATCGTATGAAGATTCTACATTAGTAAATAATAACTATTGTTATTATATACGATATGCGTCCGCGTAATCGCAGCGTTACGCCAACGTCTCTTTCGCCTCGATTTTTTTCATTTCACGTCGTCGAAAACGTGCATCACATTGCAAGCACAAACACGAATCGTGTTATCTGATAACCATCCTCGAGATACCGTGTATAAACTAGATAAACTCCTTTCCTACTTGCCGCTTATATTGCGAAAGAATCCCAAGGATGACGTTATTTAATCGAGAAGGCGGCTCCGAGTGCCGCCTGGCGCGATGAATTCTTTTTTTCGCACAAAACATAATTCGATTCTGAATTATTTAAAAAAAAAAAAAAAGATCACCTTTCAGACTGAACGAATGACGATATTTAGGAATTTTTTCATAGATACTAACTATCTGGTATGAATATTTCATAGATGTATTAAAATTACGTACTTTTAACAGGGAGACGAAAATGTTAGATAAATGTGCTTCAAGGACTTTCTTGATAATCGATTACGTTTAGAACGTTTAAAAAAAATATATGTAGGAGGGCAACACGAAGTACTATAAACGTCACAGCACTTTTACGTTTAAAAATGTTGTCCACCTTTATCGATACAAGCACGATACCGAGTTTTTCCTTTACAGTTACCAGCAGATAACAATCTAATGTCGTATGGTCTGCTGGCCACGGAGGCCAACAAACTGGTCCTCCTCGACCAATCCATTTCTGGAAGTAATATACATTCAACCAATTAGTCCTGATCTCGCAATTAATTTCTTACAATCGCCATCATATTTCCCATTTCTGTCAGAATTTATTATTAAATCTTCCATTTATACATAATCTAATACATTTTATATAAACCATAAAATATCCTGTCAAACTTCAATTGAAAAATTGTCAGACGCCAGGTACTTGTAGCTCTGGTTACTAAGCCTGTGCAGATTATTACACCGTTGATTTCAATATAACGACGAGTTATAAATCATTTTTTTTTTGTTCTTAAACCGTGAAAATAGCAATTTCAATTCTGGATACGTCTAACAAGTTACTTTACATGTAATTTCGTCTAATAGGTAAATATTATACTTAGTTCCTGAGTAAACAGGCTACTGAGAGAGAAATAATAAGTTTTCCTTGTAGGTATGACAGTTAAAGGTCCCTTTTTCATGTTATTTTGTACAGTAAACATAACAATTGTTACGTAGGTTGTTGTTTATGTTAATAACGTGACTTAATCTTCATTAATAATGTATTTCCTTATGAACTTTTTTAAAAACAACAATGCTGGACTTAATAAGTGGCATACCACCGCCATCTTTCTTTTTAAAATCAAATGTGCTTAGATGTCGTTGTTATATTGGCGTCGAATTCGAATCAGTCGATAAATGAACGAAACATTCATATTATAATAAAACTTATTATATATTATGTCTAATCTTCGAAAGTTTTTGATTGTATTATTATTTATTTAAATTACAGCAATAACTTCCAAAGAGCGGTAGTTCAAAGAGTTGGAAAATTACTACAATACCAACAATCGTTAATGACTATCCAACTTATCGACTCAGAATGGATTACAGGATAAGATTACAGCGCAACTTGCGATAACAAATTAAAATGAAGTACATCGCGAATTATTTATTGACAACCATCGTAATCGAATTCGATTCAAAGCACTTTGATTGAATCTGACGAGCATCCAGCATACAGTGGAATTTTTTCTTCGGTTGTTGCGACACAGAATAGATTCTAAAGCTGATAGAATGAATAAAACATAGTCCATCTACGTACTCTTGAATTAATCTGAAAGTATAATTAACTATACGAGGAAGATCGCAGTCTCCGATCAGTCTGGGATTCATCGTATGGTTAACTCGTTATAGTTTCTCGTTCTGCCGGTAGATGACAGCACGATGACAGTCTCACCCTTAACCTAAGATTCAATTATGATCCAAGCTTTTATTAAACCGATTACAGTCTACACTATTATACATTATATATTATGATACACTATACGTATTTTCTAAACATATTCTTTGCTCTGCATCCCTACGTTATAATATTCCTACAAATTTTCAATATATATAAAATGTAATTCATCAAATACCGAAACTACTCACATGTTATTACTTTTAAACCACTTGTAAAACTTAGAAGTCCAAGTAGAGACATTTTTCACAACCCTAAACAATACAATTTTTCATCATTTCAAAGAATCATCGCCCATATTTCATTTTCGTTTCGGTATTCCCATTAACATTCCTATAAATGCACAAATAGCTTCAACCATAGACACAACCATGGCGTCTGTTTCCTTTCACTTGCACGGTTAAAGTCGTGTAAACAAACAACGACCTAACCCAGAGGAACGTGTTTTCCCAGCGTTTCCAAAATAGACGTTATTCCTCTCACGATCTCTCGATGGTCCTCACTCCTCCACCTCCTCGATTCGCTGCCCACGCAATTATTCTCGAACCATTGGCCGAGCAATCGAGACGAAGGGTGGATGTTTTGGTATCAGCTTCGCCAGATGGCACGACCGCGATCACCTGTTTACCTGAATTTTTACCTGAAGGGCTTCTGGTACCAGGGCCCGACCAGCTCGGCCAATCGCTGCGTCGACCCTGGGGCCCCAGTCCCCCCACTTCTTTGCCGTCGTCTCGCGACTTGCCGCCTGGCTCGAGTGCAACAGGCTACGTGGTTCAGAAATTCGTCGACTGTACGCGCGTTACCGATTTCTAACGCTAGCTTTCGTCGCTGCTTTCATCGCAATTGCGTCGCGTTTGTGCAAACGTACGCTCGTGTATTAGTTTAGTGTCCAAGCCTCGTGGAATACCAGCACAGGAAGCGAGAACAGGTGAGTGCCGATTTACCTGAAATCGTTTACACCATACAGACATTATAGATAGAGTAGCGGAACCATACCTCCGGTCACATCATAGCTAAAAAGAGACAGAAAACTGTGGTACCCTATCTATTCTCTCCACCGGCGCATTTTTAAATCGTTTTTATGTTAACAATAATTTCATTCTAATAATTACACAAATATTTAACATTCGCGTTAATAAAAGCACAGTGATAGATAGGGTGCCGTGGTTTTGTTCTTTTTCTAACGATCAGACGTTTCCATTTACAGGCAAGCGTCTCTTCTGCTCTATCTATATCACTACGATCCTTTGCGATGCTCGCTAGATCAGAGAAACTACGATGTATTTTCATAATACAGCGGATGGGTTACGTATACAGTGGAAATCCATTTATGCAAACCTAATTGGGAGGACAGTTCATAAAACAGGAGTGGCAGTGGTTCGGATAATAGGAATCCGCTCAAAAGTTCACTAAATCAGGCAGTGACGAAAATTTAGTTCTTATAAATGGAGTTCTAGTGTATACATTCTAAGCAATGGCTTCTCGTGAGCTTCGGTAAAAAGAAAATCTTGGTTGAGAGTAAAATAACCTTTTACATTTAACATTTAAACATTGAAATATAGCTAAAATTAAAAAGATTGTGGGGGAAAAACGACAGACATTCTGGTCACGTAATTTCAGTTTCATCCAAGGCCAATCTCGGCACTATAGCGATCGTTTAATGATTCGATACGGCATCGAATATGCTATCGGGATCGCAGGAGGAAGTTCCCCAGCGCCAACTAAGGACATTCCGTCGTATCGTCCCGTCCTCGAGGACGACGGATACTATTGTAGGCGTGTGTCGTTCCTCCAGCTCGTTTCTGCACACGCGTTTCCTTTCTAGAACGCTCGCGCCGGTCGTTTTTTCGATTAAGGTCGCACGACTCCTGTTTAATGCCGGGACGTTCGCAGCATAGAACACGCAGGAGGCGAGCGGAAAACGCAACGTTTCCGTTTCTCTTCCGCCGCGTCTTCCCAGAACCGATCTGATCCCCATATTATCATCAACGGTACAGTCGACAAGTTCAGCTTTGTTAGCGTTACCACACCTTCGTGGTTACTATTTCTTTCTATTTCAAATATATGAACTTTGAGACACTTGCAAACGCAGCCCACCTTTTTCACGGCTGATAATAAAGAGAACAAATAGAACTATATTAAAATTTTCTGATCTCGAGTGGAAAGTTCGTTATCTCGCGTGAAACGTACGGTGGGGTGAAATAAACTTTGGAGTGTTCGATAAGAAAATTGTAATTCGAGTGTTTTTATGACAAGTTTCGAGATGAATGTTAGTACTGGCGTATTTCAAGTATTGTTGTTCCACAGGCTATCCTCTAGCGACATAAATATGAAACAGGAAGTTTTATTAGGGAATCCCCGACATGACAATCGCTATTAATCGGATTACGACTTTTACACACTTACGAAGTATGAGAATATCTATTCAATTTGTGCAATATTACTGTATTATTTAATGAAATACGCTCCACATAAATTTTGTACATTTCTCGTTCAACTACTATCGTTGGGTCACATTTGACCCGATGGAAGAATATTTCTTTGAAAAGAAACGATCAATTTTTATCGAAACAACGCCACCTCATATTGTAATGTACACTTTCGAACAAAGAAACAATTTCGTTAAATAAAATATGACCCAATGATAATAGTTAAGTACTCCAACAGTTACATTTTGCGCTTCTGTATAGTAATAACAGTAGCGTGTCGATAGGTTGGTATCGACAATCACCTTGAACCTTGTCATAAAATATATATTATAGTATTGTTATTAAAAACGTCAAAACACCGTTCTTATTTTGAATAAACATTTGCATAGATTGTTACAAATTGAGCACTGCGCCCTGCATGAAACCGATAGGTTTTCCACGGCTAATCAACATTGTACGTAGTCGTCAACGCGCATAAAATGTATGCTCTATCATTAGCATGCGCCTGACTTAATGTCTTTGGACGACTATTTAATTTTAGATTCCTCGAATAGCGCTTCATGGTCACATAATAATTACTGAAGCATCGTCAACTGTGTTTGAATGAACACTTGTCCGTTAATACACTCGCAAACATCGCATTCAATGGCGGATCAAGACTTACAGGGACCATGAACCTAATCAGAGACCCTTTCTATCAGTGCAATTTTTGAGGGTGGCATTCAAGACGGTCTTTCTATTGTTTAAAAATATAACGAGTAACAAAATATGAATAGCATGCTAAACAAGTGTCTTTTAAACAAGATTGTTCCATGCCTCTTAGACAGGGTATATTGTTTACTTCTAAAGACAGAGAGACTCTGGTCGTTGTTCGCGACGCATTCAGCGTGTGTGACGAGCGCGAAGCACTCATCGTAACGAGGACACGATTCGATCATGTCGTTTCTCGCTTCATTCTTGTCGAGCATGAGAGCAAGACGGATACTAATTCGAAGGGACAGAGCTCCATCTCAACGAGAACAGAGACGTTTCAAGATTCCACCTTGGTTACCCTGCCATTTCAATTATCTTGAAAATGGAATAACGACGCGTCAATTTAACGAACCAGTGGCGAGTTTTAATCGTCACAGTCGATTCGTAATATTGCCAGGCGCAGATGCGCGATTACTCTTGCATACCTATTGTGGGCTTATCAGCACGCGCCGATTAGCGTGCATTTTTGCGTCCTCATTGGCGACAACGGACCGCGGAACAATAAAGCTGATAAGTGATATTAAACGAAAAATCGTGTTAGGCAATTAGTCTGTAAATTGTTGATTAGAAGTCTTAAAAATGAAAGTCGTATTTGATAAAAACATTTCAAATACATAGATGAAAATTGCAATTTTTGTTTTACATGTATTTCATTATATGTACCGCGTGACAGTATCGTGAATAAATCAGTGAGAACTTTTCGATGAAAATAAGTTCAATCACGACCTTGTTTCGATTATTTTGTATACACGTGATCGAAAATTATTCAGATGCATTTGAATAAATTTGCGATCATTTTTTCGAACGGAGCGTTTTTCCATATCTTTATTTCTACTTTGTATATGAATGCTCCGATTGTTATTAGTGGGCGATTCATCGCGTGACTTCTGACTCTTGGTTATGCGAACCGCCCAACTGCATAACACGATACTCGTTCACTGATACCTCAGAATAAAATTAGATCGTTTAACATGCCACGATCAATATTCTATTCTTGAATTTTAATTAGCATCGAATATTCATTTAACTATTAAATAAAATTTAATGCAAGATTAGATTGGAAAGCCTCCGTGCTGATAACTGCGGATGTTTATGATGTTTTTGAGTTTCAATACTCTATATCCGGAAAAATGAATTTTCATTATTATTCGCAGGCTATTAATAACTTATTCTTATTTATGTGTAATTACATTATACATTACTTATCTTTTATTTCAATATCGTACGTGTTTTCTTATCGAGAGCCCCACGAGCATTTCTTCTGGGCACAGTTGTTCAAATCTCGGATAACAGGAATCACACCCAACGTGACTAACGATGAAAACTCGAATTTTATTGTGCAATCCATCTCGCATCACGATTCGTGTGATAGGTATGATCTTCCTCGTACATGCTCGTCAGCTGACCGGCTGTTTATAAAGATGGCTGCTGTACGAGAAAACGTCAGGGAACGAAGAACGCAGCTGTAGAAGAAATTACAATGCTAACGTTCGTATGATTTAAATAACACTGGTTCGACGACGCATATATCAAAGTACACGAACATTAATATTAATACGAGAGTATTTTTACGTAAGCCGTCCACACGATCTCTGTCGTCATCGTTGGAAATTCACGAACTGTACAGGGCGTTCAAAGATCTGCGTATAGAAAAATTCAAATACGAATGTCAAATGTAACTTTTAAATATATAAATTTAAACATAAACGTGCCAGTAGTCTCGAAGGGGTCAGGAGAAATCTAAAAGTGCGCTCGCTTCGATAAAATCTTGTATCTCCTGAGATCATGGCACACGACGGAGCTACAATAACGGAGTCGATGGAACGCTCGCCCCTCTAATAATATTTCTCATCCACGCGTTGATTCGCTCGATTACGTAACGGCAAGGTCAGTGTCCATTGGAATGATCTATCTTTGGATGAGGGAAGCTCGGAAATACTGTTCGAGCTTCTGCATCGGTGTTAGGCGATTGTGAAAGCGGACGAACCGCGCGGAATGACGGTCAAGGTGTCATTGTACCGTCGCAACCCGCGTCATGTGACTGACGATCGACTTTGCGAACGGTAAATCCATCTTCTAATTATCATACTGAATTATTAAGAATGACGCTTGTATTATTCGAAACAATGACGTCAGTTGCTTTCGTAATCGTTTTCTTTTTCTAAAGTTATCTGTATGTGACATTTTCACGTATTAGTACGTATGTACATGCACTTTGTTTTTCCATACACAGAGCGAGTCGTCCAAAATTTATTTCTGAAAAATATCTCCAGGGCTTTGGTGGTTCTGGTGGTTATCTCAAAAAAGTATGAGCACATTGTTTTATTCCTTTGAAAAGAGTACGAGCACTCCTAACGGGGAATGGTAGGTAACTCTAGACATATTCGGTAACCAATATGGATCGCAGATGTTACGAAATGATTTCTAAACCCGAAGGACACGCCTGCGCGAACGGAGCTCGGTTAAAATCACTCCATTCCGTGCACCATAATTTAGTTCTCGTCCCGATGCCGCCAGTCGAGATCAGAAACGATCGTTCCCAGCCCCTGAATGAATAAATACCGAGTGGAAGAGCAGGTTTGCCAGATGCTTTCGATTATCTTCCTTTTTTCCCTTCCCTTTTTCTTCTCTTCGAACTACGAGCACCGGGTACATCCAGTGTGTACTCTTTATTAGTTCAAATTTTTATTTAGATAAGAATTTTTCCCATTCCTGGTTGCCGCAAACAGCTGCGATACGTTTAATCACGAATTGTGTATTTGCCCCAGATTCACTTTTTCCTCCTCGAAAACACGTCTTCTACCATTTATGAATAATGCTCGTTCGACTTCTTCATCGACGTTGGTAGCGCACTTGATAATCCAGTCACGAACAAGTGACTCACACATTGTCATTTATCGTTTTTGCATACATATACCGTGTAACAAGTGTCTTCTGCAACTGTTTGAGATTTATCGGGCTTTTAGTATAAAGCACGCGTGTGAAGTGGCTCATCGTTAAGTTCAAAGAATCGCGAGAACAAAGCATCGTTGCATGTTCGAGGATCGTTTTTATTTTATTATAGCAGGGCTCATAGTCCGTTCTATTTTATTATTCGACCATGTGAGAATTATGTGTAATTATAATACACCCGAATAATAACATTAAATAGACATTGTATGTTACTCTGATAAAATAAAAATCTCGAATTATATATAATTGAGAATTTAGCCAATCACTGGGTCTTTTTCTTCGGCCCCAAAAACCAACTGGATTTAATTATTTATGCGAAACGATCTCACAGAACGTGCAAGAATGCATCTGGCATTCGCTTTCATGACGGCCCACGTGCTTTTGCTCAGACTGATGCTAGCTGATGTTACGCTGACGTGTTTTTTGTGACGTTTGCAACGCCGTCCGTAGAATAATCTCATGGTATGCCATTTTAGACGAGGACGGTCGACATTGACGCAGGAGGATTAAAATTCTTGATAATTTTTGCAAAACATACTTCTGCGTATTCAATAAATTTTAGTGTCGGGGTAATTACTTCTGCTTTACTGTTACAAGTATAACCACTGTGCGTCTAATCGAACCACTTGCTAGAAACCACATATCACCGTGACCAATCAGAAATTTCGACAACGCGAATAACACAAACACGATTAATTAATTAATAAATTAACGATAGCGAGATGATTATTCTCTCGATTAAAAGTTAAAAATAAGGGATAAAGATATTCTCTCCGTAAAATTAATGATTACGTATTACTGATTTATGATTGCGAATTACAAGTGCGGTCTTTGATTATTCATTGATTGATTAACGCTCGTGATCGATATCAAACAAAAATGCTATCGCAAAGCGACCAATTTCTAGCCAACTCTGCCTCGTGAAGGCTTTTTTTGTACTATCGCGGGAATGAAAAATATAACGTCGGTGTTTCGTTAGGTATGCCTGGGTTATGCGAAACTGGCTTTACGCAAGGTATTCAGAAACGTATCTCTTGCGTAAGTTCGGGAATTGGCTGTGCTCGAATAATGCCCAACTCCGATTCGTGAGTTTTATTTATAAGGTTGCGAAGTCGTACAGCTCGACTATAACATCTAATGTACCAGTCTTACAATTGTTTGTCGTTTGCATTCGTTTAATTTTAACTTTATATTACTTTGCATCTGCATTTGTTTATATACTTCTTTTCATTACTCTCTGGGATCAGTATTAGGAATCTCGGTAGTTTTTGGAGCCCGCAGATCCTGTTATAGTTCGAGTACTTCGGAATTGCTAAACTCATACTGTAGCTAGAATAAAACATAGCTACAGCCCCTGAGGGATAAGATAGGTGTTGCAGATAATTAGGTGCTACACACCCTTAACAAGTAAATAAACATGAATATGAACAGCTTCTAAAGGTCCAAATTCCGCTTCGAAATCACCCGCAATCGCCACTGTACAGTGGCACCTCCGCGTATCGATCGTCTGCATCGGGTCGACTTATCCGATGCACACGATATCTTCATGCTCTCGATCACGTCACGAAATCCCCAAAGGTCGACGACGTGAATCGACTTCGGTCAACAACGGGGAAAAAGAAAAAATCGACGGCGTTGTTAAACTTTCGGGATACCAGAGCGCGATTCAAAAGTGCGATTCAAGAGCGCGTTTGGCGGCGTAGATGGCGCCACTGGTGAACGGCGCCATTCTAAAGTGAATATCTTTGAATTCGTATCGTCTGCTATCGTCTCGACGGATTGATCGCTCTCTCTCTCGCTCGCTCTCTCTCTCGCTCGCTCTGATCGACATGTGATACCTTTAATCATTCGTAAACATTGCCAATAAGTAGAACCTGCTATAATAGAACAGTAATAAAAAATGATTGAAGCTGATACAGTCATACAAACTGCAATCATTTTGCAGACTATTGTTCAACTTTATTTAACGTTTCCAGCAATTTTTATATTACGACGTGGAAAATTAATTATCCTCCAGAAGACTGAGGAAATACTTTGAAAACATATATATTTTCTAAACATAGTTTATTTTACCGTAAAAATATTATCGATATCGGAACGGTATCTTAGATTAAATTGTTTTTACACCATGGAAATTATAAAAATTCATTTTACGCCGGCTGATTTAACGAGAAGGCGATTGCAGTGATTACATTACTTTTAATAGACCCCGTACAGGATGTCGTGTGTGTAACTACGATAGAGAAGTTTCTTTTTCGAAGCGACTACGAGTTGAAAATCGTGATAAGTATGCAAAAAAGGTAGGGTGCATGTTTACGTGCGCAGGCTGCAACCTCAAACAGAAGATACAAAGGCGTAAAAAGCAATGGCGTAGTCTGAGACAAAACAAATATGTTATCAGAGTACACGAGATAAACCCGTTGATAAGCGACGACGATAAAAACCTGTGTACGTTCCGTGATAAAACGACGGCAACGGTGTACTGGCAAAGGGGTACGCGAAATTTCAAACGAGCTATTCACACTACTGAAACTAGATAAATCGTTTGCTAGGCCACGTTAGTTGCAAAATTTAATTATTCCGCAAATCGAAGAAATTTAATACACGTAAAACTCACGAATTTCTTCAGTTCTAATTTTTCTTTCAATTAAGAAAATGATTAGAAACTTTCTATTACGCCAATAATAACGTATTTCTATCGTACAAATAAAATTTTAATCATCTCAATGTATGTAGTTTTGTCGAGAAGAACCCAAACGTGCGTTGAAATTTGTAGGTCACAGTGTAATGTCAGACGAATAAAGCAGTTTTAGATAGCCTAATAAGTGCTCGATCAAACTTTCTTTCGTTCGTCATGGTCGCGAACAAATACTATTTTGCGTGGAACGATGAGTCGAGGAAGAATAAACAACACGAAAAATGCGACTGCCATTAACTCCGAGTACCCAACGGTGTGACGCATTGCGTAAGTGTCAATTACCATGCAAAACATTTATGCGTCGAAACAAGAACGACGCGATTAACTAAAAAGGGGCCGAGGGAGAGGAGGCGAGACCTGACTGTGTTACAAAAGCATTCCTTGATTCTATGTTTTCAATTTTGTGCCAACAAAGTCACGGTACGACGAGTAATTATTTTTCTTCCTGTTACTGTTTAATTTTTAAGACACCAAAAGAAATTCATTTTCCGAAAGTTCTGCACTCGAGTAATTATTTTACAGTATTCCTAGGTGAGCTGACGATTCCACAAAGCACGATTCGACGAAACGAGCGTCGGTTTACGAAGTCGTCGCTTTTACTGTTATCGAAACTAGATTGCGGCGATTATGTTATGACCGCTTACGCATGCTTCCCCGTGGAGGCTGTCATTCGAGCCGGTCGATTTCACAAGAAATCAGCTAACCGTTCCGCGACGAAGCGGTCATGCAGGTCGATCGGGGAATCGATCGGATCGATGTGTCGCCGCGACACGGAGAATGCTTCCATGCTACTCGTTCGAAGGACAGTGCTTTTTAATAGTGTACGACGCACGACAACGGAATGTTTTCTAAGAGATGGAACGAGTTGTGTACATGTTTGCTGAAATCGTCGTGTCGCGATAGTACTTTCGTGTTACATTTTTTTTTTTTTTTTTATTGTTCCCCTTTTCAATTAAAAGATGACATTTAGGGAACACTGACCAACCCAAACTGAAAACGCGTTCTAAGAAGATTTTCTCCACCTTAATGGTCCAATTGCGATAATAACCAAGGTACTACCGCAGACCTAACCCAAGAAGACGACACTCAAGGACCCATCCATCCTCCAAACTCCGAAAAGTATCCGATTCGACATGGGGGACAACGCGACGCATCCGTAACACCGAAGAATGCTCCCGAACAACCCGTGACGTCCCGAAGTAGCCTCCCACACTCTCGAGGGATGCTCTCCAAGTCGATTTATCTATTTTCGCGTCGGCTGAATGGTCCGACCTCCTTAGGTGGGCCCGTGGACGTTACACGAAAATGCCAATCCCGAGATTTACAGATTCTATTGGGGTCCGAGTGGTCCTCTTTCACAAAGGTCCTTCGCCGACCGAAGGGAAAGGGAGATGGGACCACCTGCGCTATGCAACGGGGACAGGTAACTCTACCTGGTCTCGGTCGCCGAGATTATTCGAGAACCGAACAAAGAGCTCCAGCTGGTACTCGCGACCCAACATTGCCTGTCGTCTTTTAAAGCGGCATTCACACGTGTACCTGGTCACTTCGGGGACTGGGAGCTCCTTTACAACCGCATTCCGTGCGCGATGGATCCTGCTGTTTACTGTTTAGACGCGGCACATTCCTGGCGTGGCCCGCGATAAACGGGAAAACGATTTTCCAAGGATGGAAGGACTGTCCTAGGAATATCTAGAAATCTCTGGGGGAATTTGCTGGGTGGACGAATGTAACAGAAATGGTGTGCGAGTTCTGAGAAAAATTGCGCGATGAATAATTGATGAACAGTAGTGGTGAGATATGAATTAAAGATTTTTAATAGGTAGTTTTTTTTTTTTTGTGCATATTCGAGAGGATATTAGAGGTCTCGTGAACAAATGTAAACACAGAATTGATTATCGCACAAATCTGTTAGTAATGAACTGCGAGGCTCTTAAGTGCTCGCCATTTTAATTAAATGGAGGCCAAACGATGTTATTTACTGTATGACTGTAGATGTTATTTACTGTAGGACTGTAGATGTTTTTTAAATAGTTACAAATATTATTAGAGCTGACAATATAGTGATATTTTTTAAGAGCAATTTCAATAAGTCCATTTGTGGTTACCGAAAGCTTACTTTTCTGCGGTCCGTGTGAATATTATTCACACGTCCGATAAGTTACTTATCGGTGATTATCAAAATCGTACAATTAGACAATAAATGGTTATCAATATTTTTCAGCCGATCGAAATGCAAAACCTTTTATTTTTATATCTCGAAACAGATACAACTGGACTTGGACTTACGCCACTTTCGTAACGAGCGATCGTTATCGAGCTAATGATAGCCTCATAGAACATTATACTTTGTAGTACGTAGATGATAATTCGTGAAAAATGATTCATAGTGCTTCATGAAGCTTTTAGTAATTCAGTTGTTTGGAATAACGAACGACGAATAATCTAATTACCCAAAACTATTGTTTACCATTTATTCATTATTCAGAATTTGTATACAATTAATCATTTTGCCCGTCTCTGAAAATAGCAACGTTATGAAGAGCGCAAAAGTGGAATCGTTATTGAACTAATCAATTCTTATCTGAAAACGTATGACAGAACTCTTGTTAACAGGATAACTGAGTCAATTAACTTTATGGAAGATATATTCAAAACCGTTTTATCGGTTTCGCATCACGTATCACGCATATGCATACTGAATTATGATACTATAAACAATAACCATAATGAATACGCTACGAGCATGTACCATTCTTTATTTGATAATATTTATCATTAATCTTTTTGTAGTAATAAGAATATAATAATATTTGTTATCAATCTTTTTTGTGAGATAACGCGAATAAATACAAAATATTGAACAAAGTAAGAATAGAAAATACAATATAAAAAATGCAGAAGCTACACATTGTTCTTTGTTGTAATATTTCGTTTCGAAGAATCGAGAATCAAAATTGATAAAAGCAGCCAGAGAGCTTAAGCTGAACTGTTTAACAAGATAATGGAGAAACGTATCTGATAACAACTTTTGTAAAAGAAAGAAACTTTCAACGTTTACTTGGCTCGCTATCCAATCTATATGACATCCTGCTCGTTTAAAGCTGAAACAATCGTTTATTTTTATTCAGGTCACAAATTAAATTATGCATATATTACAAGTTTAATTATAATAAACAAATTTGAGGCACCATGTTCGTGTTTATTTATTTGTTAAGGGTATATAACTCACAATTAACTATAACACCTGTTTTTGAAGCACTATAATGTATTTCGACTCTTAAACTCTCTAAAACAAACCAACTCCTTCAAAAAATGTTGTTCTAAACAAACAAATGTTGTCCTTCTGTGCTTCTCAGCCGGATTGCTTTCCTCTCAGGACCTCCATGCTTATTATAGCACAGTGTATACTCTCAGGAAACTGCGCTTCGTTCCGTTCATCTCTGCTCTCGATCGCCCAACGGTATCTTCCATCTATCTCAGCCCGTTGAAATGTTGAAAAGAGGCCTCTTATCTGTCGCCCAAATGAGGAGGTGGGGCACGTATCTTTGCTATCACGAAACTACCTGACTGTTACGAGCCGTACAAGCAACAGTGGTAAATTGTGAGTTGCAAGTTCGCGTATAAGAGTTAATCCCGGTAAGTAACGTTCGAGAAAATAGCGACTCGAACGTAACGAGCGAAGTTCCCGAACACTTTTCCTATGTGATTGTTTTGGACAATGACAATGAGACTCGTAAGTTCGAAACGCCGTCGTTCCGTTCGTTTTTCTTTGTGAATTCTCGATATCTCGTGAAACAAACGGAAGTTATCTCGAAGCTTCGCAGAGATCTGCCTGTCATCTGCCAAATACGTCAAAGTATCGGAAGTAACTTGAAAGTGAAACTACAGGCGACGTCGGCATTGGTATGTAAACCAATGAGGATCATTGGTGAATTTGATCATTTTCAATGTATAACTAATAAATTGGCATGATTTTTCTAGAGGTAATTGAGTTTACGTTCTACCCTTTGAGAATTGTGCTAACATGAAAATGAATATTCATTTAAATTAATATCAGATGATTAAATTTGAAGAATTCGTTTTAATCCAACAATAAAAGGCACTTGAAAGCGAGGATTAGCGTCACCCTGCGATACTAGGCATAAAGAATGACAGATCGAAAACAACTTATACTACTTAATTATTTGCCTGCGTCATTTAAACTGTAATCGTTGATAAACAACGTAGTGTAGCGCATGACTGAATATCCCTGCAAGTATCGAAGTTCGTGCAATCGTGGAGGTGATCGATAAGATAAGGATTCCTATCTATACGATACATCCCCCACCCACGGAGACTCGATTAACCTTTCCTGCTTCGAAATCCTTGCAACGCGTTAAAAATTTATTTAAGAGCGAACTTATTTACCGAAGATTAATCGTCACCTCCAATACGTAGTTAAAGCGCCGTCCGTTTAAGTTCGCTCTCGAAGCAGAAGGTGATCGAGGATCGAAGCACCCAGTCGAGAAGATCGAGGCGATAGAGGCTTCCCCTCGGATCGATTACTCGAAGATGCTTCCCTTTCTTGTAAAGATGCTGCACTTCCGCTTCTGAAACCGGTCGTGGTACACTCGATCCTAACTCTGAAACTGTACGTGACGAGTCTGAAAATACATGCACCGATTTCCAGAACATTCTTAGCGTAATTTTTCATTATGACGCAGTAGCAACGATTACACGTAACAGTAATAACGAATATCACGAACATTAATTACCGCAAACGTCTTAAAAAATAGGAAACGTTCTCCAAAACTGTTTGCATTAAAATAGGAGGCCACAAGCGCGATACAAGCAATAGAATATCGAGAAAAACAGAGGCTTAATATTATTATTTAACATAGTTTCTTATAGTTAATCCCGACCTATTTTCTGCGATAAGTGCCGTCTGAGAATTTGTATGCATTAGAGATCATCGAAAATAAAAAAATACTTATCGTTGGTACAGTTTTGATATTGAAGTCAAACAGAACGATTTAAGACAATATTTACAATATTCGAGGTACTGATTATTAAATATAAAAATTTACCGATATCATATGTTTCAAATCATTTGTATGCTCACATGAAGTGCGACTATGCAAACACGCGACTGTTACGGGTTCTGCCTCGTTAAGTGCGCGTAGCCAAAAACTTATTCGTCATTCTGTTACGTCAGAGTACCAACCTTCTCAAATTAATCTCAACCTGATGGAAATTATAATTGCTTCGACATTTTATGTGCTGTCTTGAAATGTGTGACTGAGAGAAGAATAAAACTTGTACGGTTTTTCTTTATACATTAATTAGTAAGATACTTTAGAAAGGCACGTAGTTAATTCCTACACCTAACAAGTATTATAAACATAAACTTCTATCACGTTCGCTACCAGATCTCAATTTATTGGTCATCGTTTTAAATAAGGGTTGTTTCTGTTTTCAGGAAGCAAAATGAAGCTCGCAGCAGTCCTTCTGCTAGCCTTCATTTCAGCTGTCGTTTCTTCGCCCAGCAGCACTCCGTCTGCCAAAATCGACGAGATTCGTCTCATCGAATCATCGTCACGCAAGGCCCCGACTCTCGGGAAGGATGAATCTTATTCAACCTCGCCAGCAGCAGTTGCTCGATCGTCAGACGAAACCGCGTCTCGTGCGAACGAGAGGTTAACGTCGAAATCGCAGCTGCACGATGATCCACTTCTGTCGGATCATGCGAAACCCATTTTAAACCCCAAGGAGCTGCTCCTGCAAGAAATCCACACTTTGGATGAAGAATTCCCTAACGAAAAGGTGAGCGTTTCGTACCGCCACCGCGATGACATAGTAAACTTAACTTCTCTAAAATAAAAAAATTTATTTATCACGCCTTAATTTATTTATCACGCGTGCTCTCTAATTGCAGACTCAAGAAGAAGTCGCGAGGACGTTGAAGGCGGAAGCTCGAAGGATCAGGCCACTGATCGCATCGTCGAGCGCCAGACCGTCATCCGCGAACGTAATCGACGATATTAACTCAACCACGGAGGACAGTGTCATAAAGAAGCTGCTGGAAGCCGAGGATGCCCCCTACGAAGATGACTTGAACGAGGACGAAGAGGACGAGAGCGACAGCGACAGCAACAGCGACTACGACGACGAGATCAACGATGACGAAGAAGTGATGACCCAGTGCCCAGACTACTGCAGATGCGCTGGAGAGTACGCAGCTGTGACAACTGCAACGTAAGTTTCCTGTGTTTGCGTCACTATATTCTGTAAATTACGTTTTCCCTCGAATTAAAATTGAATTTCCGAATGGTTTGGAAAATAGAGAATTGTAGATTACGGTATAAACCTGATCTTTAGGAAAGCCGAATGAATCAGAAGGATTATCACATGACTGCCCTAATGAACATTGAATCTATAACCCTAGATTGCAATATCAATAACAAATATAATAACAAATGTTCCCCTTTCTTCTCCAGATGTACCAAGCTCGTGGACGAGCAATCATTCAGCACTGGCATTGCCCATTTGCGACTGGACAATGCCGAACAAATCAGTCTGGGCCCCCATGCGCTCCGATCCCGAGGTCTTCAGCGCCTGGAGTCCATCACCATCACCGACACGAAGATCGTCGAGTTGAACCAAACCGCTTTCAACGACGTTACGTACCTATTCGCTGTCAACTTGACGCGCAACGGCCTCCAAGAGATCCCGCAGCACATTTTCCAAAACAACACCCAGCTGAACTTGCTCGCCATCTCTGGGAACCCCCTGAAGCACACGCAGGACTCCAAAACGGCGAAGCACGGTTTGTTCGACGCCCCGTCCGTCACCGAGTTTTACTTCACCTCCAATGGCCTGACGAAGCTAAAACGCACAGCGTTCGCCAGAATGCCGAGTCTTATCTACGTGAACCTGAAGAACAACAAGCTGAGGGAAATCGACGCGGCGGCTTTCAGAGGATTGGAATCGTTGGAAGAGGTGGATCTTTCCAATAACTTCCTGACTGAGATTTCCGTGGATATGTTTTACAAGAACGGGCTGCAGACTCTTCGTGTCGCTGGTGAGAGGCCATTCGGTGAATTCAAACTGGAATAAAACACGAACAATTTTATTCAATCAGGCCATAGGTGCTTCTAGTGGAATAGTTGCAAAAATTCAAATCAGAAAATAGAGTAAACTTACATATTCGTATCGAGAATGCTTCTGGTTTCATTTCGTTGATGAAATGTTTTCGATGTTCAATATTTTTCAGGTAACAATTTGACCACCCTGAGCACCATACAAGCCCCGAAACTGCAAGCACTGGACGCGTCCAGGAACAAGATCAAAGTAATCGCGAAAGACGATCTGTCTGGCATGCCACTGCTGGATCAACTGGTAGTCGCCTCCAACGGTCTGAAGAAGATCCACCAGCACGCATTTGCCGACTTGGATCAGCTCACCCACCTCGACGTCAGCGACAACAAGTTAACTTCTTGGTCGGAGCATCACTTGAGAACGAATCCAAGACTGCAAGTTTTGTTAATGAGCGACAACCCCGAGCTAGAAACGTTGCCAATTTTCAAGACTATCGACACCATCGAGTACGAAACCTTCAGGTAACGTCCAAAGAGGATTAAATAAATTCCACGAGTTACTTTAACTGATTTTTAGATTCGTTAAACGATTAATTAAATATTCTTTGCAGCATCTATCGTTTCGAGTGCGCGAATTGCGGCTTGGATTACCTAGAGAACGACACGTTCAAGGCCATGCCAGCGATCACGTGGCTGAATCTTTCAAGGAATCGTCTAACTGGTCTGCCAGCTGGACTCCTGAAGGGCCTCTCTTCTCTGCGAGTTCTCGATCTTTCCGATAACATTATCAACACCTTGGGGAACAACATGTTCGTTGGCGCTACCAATCTGGTGAAACTCAGCCTCGCTGGTAATCCATTGGTCACGTTACAAGTCTCCCCGTTCCTGTCGGCTCCTGGCCTTACCAAACTCGATGTGAGCAGATGCGAGTTGGAGAGGGTCTGGAGCGAAGCTAGAATCCCGTTGACCAGTTTGCGGTATGGAAACTATTTTCTAATGCAGGGAAAAATTTTAATCACGTGTTGCAGGAATTTTATTTATTTTCTCCTATTTTTTATTTTCGGGCGACTAGAGTATTATCGTAATTTCAGGACCCTCTCTGTTCGCGAGAACTATCTTCAACGAATCACCGTGGAGGAATTGAAAGCAACGCCGAAACTTGTCGACCTAGACTTGTCGCATAACCCTCTGAACTGCGATAGCGAATTCAACGAGGCTATACAATGGCTCACCGACCGCGGTGTATCTCCAATGGAAACCTCGAGGTATACACTAATTTGAAACCAGAGATTTGGTTCCAGAGATGATCTTTCGTGTAAATCATTACAATTCTTGAATTATTTTTCAGACACGTTAACAACTATGGTAACAACAACAACGACCACGATACCGACGGCGTCAGCCAGTGGACCGATCTGGCTAAAATAGTCTGCGAAGGCATCAACGATGGACCACCAGACAGATCGATTCGTCCGAAAGAAAAGAACATCCTCGACGGACTCTACACCCCCGAAGACTCTGATCCTCTATTAAGACCCGATTATGGCGAAAACGAGGTAAGTTGGCAATGATCTATCCAAGTGCAAGTATTTAACTTAAAAACGACCGAGATACAACAAATCTCCAGAAAGAAATGATCCTGTTAAAAATATTCTTAAATTTTGCCTACGACAAGCGAACGTACCTCCTTGTACATTCACGAGTGCAGTTCTAAAATGAACCCATCAAATATTCTTTCGTCCTCAGAATCCATTCCCTCTGGAAATCGATCACGGCATAAAATCGAACGAAGAGATCGAAAAAGCCCTGACAGCCCAAGAGCATGAATACGAAGATTTCATCGTCGCGACTAACATGGAGTACCAGCCGTGGTATACCAGCGCTGTTTGGCCCGTGATAATCGTGATCATCATAATGTTAATGCTCCTCATGTTGATGGTCCACATCGGTATCTACTTGGCGAGACGAAAAGGTCGTAGCCCCGTCATCAGGCCGCCCATGATACTACGTCCTGGACGACTGGACAACAAGAACTGCGGTTTGGTCTACAAGCCTCTTCAGGAAGAAATCGCCACTCCCCACGCCCCGAAGAGGGGTAGCTTTTATTCCAGCAGCACATTCCACTACGATAAAATCGTTCCAGAGAGCGTTTAGAGCGCACTGTAGTTACAAGTGCCTGACGGTAGACTCTATTCTATCTTATAAGGGCATTGATAACAAGGGGGGTGGGGGTGGGGGGGAATTGTCGAAGAAATATTTTGTATAAATTGGCAGGCCGAGCGGGCCACGGAAATGACCGACACAAATTTTACTATAAACTTTGCCAACTCAAACTTTGGCGTTACAATTACGTGAATATTTGTATAATTGCAATGATTCCTTCGTTGGATTCACCATTGCCAACTCGAATACATGTTCGCCTTAAAAGTGTGGCCACACATCAAGGGGTTAACTAGCGATCCACTTTCTTTAAAAAGAAAACTCGATTTTTAAAAAAAGCCAGGCAAAAGCGTAAGATTTTTATAGCGGTAAAATATACTTAAATGATGAATCGTAACGATGAGTAGGTAGTTTCTTTTTCAAATGTAATTAAAAGAGTATCACGGGAATCGGGCTGCTTTGCATATTATTTTATCTGCAAGATTTAATTAATCATTTTTAACAGTGTCTTGGGAATAGATACGGAAATTACAAAACTTTCTCTGCGAAATTCGTTCTGGTGGGCAGTTTTTTTTTTTTTTTTTTTTTTTTGGAAAAGAACGGGAACGGATTCACAACAATTTAATCGTATTTGTATATTTAATTAATGATACATAATTATATACCTCTATTGTAATGTTGTTTTTTTTGGGGGGGGGAGACGATAGTAGGATTATTATTCCGGATACGAGATACGTAAAAAATTCTAAACAGGGTTTGAAAAGTAGACAAAAAATATATGTATACATATATTTCCACTCGTGTGTGTGTATATATATATATGTTTTCATATGAATTATAATGTAAGACTTGCGACTTCTAATTGCAGTGATTAAGTTCCATGATGATACAAGTATTTACGAATAAATACCGCATATAGTACTAAGGAAACTAACGTCTCATAGTATGTTTATATTATTCTACATGCTGTAAATAATGTATAACGTTTTAATAAAATTTTGACTATAATAAGAGACACAGTGTCATATTTTTTTATTATTTAAATTCATTTAAAACTTTGCTGTTTACCCTTTACCAGGACAACGAGAAAAATTGATACAGCCCTGGCCACATTATCCGTATGGTACTATCTCGACGCATACTTGATTAACAGGAATGGAAGGAGAGGGCAGTCGACCAGTCGACGAAGAACGATTCAGACACGATCGACGACGAAGACCCACGAGCTACGATCGTTAAATCGTCCGTAAATCACTGATCTCGATCGTTGTTTCTCGACACGGCGGAAAATGTTTCCCAGAAAACGCGTTGTAGAGCTGTTACAAGTTATTTCTTCTCAATCGTAAGTAAACATTGATCGTGAATTTTTAGAGTAGTGACGTTTGTTGACTTCCATAGGAAAACATTTATAGAGCGGTGATCGATATTGTAATTAATTTGACACGATACTTGGGAATATTTCATGACCTATGATCTATGATCTACGTATGTGTATGTATTTTATGTATGTATTTTGTTGTTAAGTAAATATTTAACACGTGCACATGCTTTATAAAGAAAGATTTGATATTACTTGTATATTTGAATAATGATTTAATTAAGAGTATCACATATACTTACAGAAATTAGGTATTAAATATTCAATAAACTTTTTGTTAATCATCGAAATGAAATGAAATACTAAAAAAAAGACGCACATTTCGCGCAAAAGTATTCTCGAAAATATATTATTAGCAAATCAAAGTTATTAAAATTATTTCAAGACACTGAGATCATCAAAGGCCAGAGACAATGATTACAAAGTAGTCGACAAGTTAAACGATTTTAAAGAAAAAATAGTTTTACGTAAGTTGACATCGGTTGTAAACAATCCTGACCCTCAGGTTGTCACAGCTCACAGACAGTAACGTGTACGAAATACTTGCTACGCTGTATTTAAATTAATTTAACGTTATAACGGTATGAAATTATTGCTTTTCTTTTTTTAAGATGTAAATGTCCAGCTCATGGAAATCTAGAAGGCACAACAAGGCACGAGCTGGGAAAAGCTCGCAGCACAGCCGCAAATGCCACGCCATCGAAAGAGTATGCTTTCGAGGTACGCGTTTCCGAGATTTCACCCGAAGACTATCAATGTAAAATAATACGATTGCAAAATGCAAGAATAAGCACAATCAACTCAGTCAGATAACAGATGTTTACGAACTCCGTCTATTTACCGCCACGTGAAAACTTTTGATAACGATACATCTTATGTAACTTTCTACTGGGGCCTCGAATAATATTCGATATTATTCAATAACTATTAAAGTTTGAAAATAGTACAAGAAATAAAATTAAATATATAATAAAAATAATATAGGAATCTTTCCTTAATTTTGCTTAGCGAAATGCAAGAGTAATATAGAAATTGAAACTTACAGAAACGAAATTAACACATTCGATGGATTTGATTAATTTCGTTGCAATAAATATTAAAGGTAATTGCAGATGGCCTGTTCCACAGTACGGTACGGTGTCGATGTTACCAGGGAGCTGGGCCTCGACGTGCAGAATATGGGCACGAAGAAAGCGTGCTTGATGACGGACCCAAATTTAGTGAATCTGCCACCTGTGAAAACAGCCATTGATAGTCTTACAAAATCTGGCATCGAGTTTGAGGTTTACGACAGAGTACGCGTGGAACCAACGGAACAGAGTCTCCAAGACTCCATCGAGTACGCAATACGTGGAAAATTCGACGCGTTTATAGCGGTGAGGAACCAAAGAATTATTTAAATAGAAGAACAAATTTTTAGGAATACTCATAACGGTAGAGCATAAATATACAAATATTCAAAAAAATATAGCGTTAAAGAAAGATACAAATATTTTATTAAAATTAACCAGGTCGGCGGTGGTTCGGTGATGGACACTTGCAAGGCAGCAAACCTTTACAGCTGCGATCCGCAAGCAGATTTTTTGGATTACGTGAACGCTCCCATTGGGAAAGGCAAACCAGTCGTAGTGCCATTGAAACCATTAATCGCAGTACCAACTACGTCTGGGACTGGTTCGGAGACCACTGGTGTTTCGATCTTCGATTATCGACCGCTCAAAGCCAAAACTGGAATTGCCAATAGGTAAGATTAATAAAAAGTATATGTAGAATTAATAGAAGAAAAATAGGAAACATTATTTTCAGAATTATTAAACGTTAGAATTAATTACCAAGTGTTTCTGAAATAGGGCTCTGAGGCCCACTTTGGGTCTCATCGATCCAAGGCACACGCTGACCATGCCAGAAAGGGTTTGCGCTTATTCTGGCTTCGATGTCCTCTGCCATGCCTTGGAATCTTTCACCGCTATTCCGTACACGGAAAGGACACCCTGTCCTACGAATCCAATTCTCAGACCAGCTTACCAGGGCAGTAATCCTATCAGCGACGTCTGGGCAAGATACGCTCTGCAAACGATGCGAAAGTATGTATTACATTGTACCGCAACTATCTACCATCTTTTATTATGATTCAAATAATTAATGTATAATTATAGATGAATATAGATAATTACATATCTTCTTTTGCAGATACTTTCAAAGAGCAGTCTACAACCCAGATGACCTCGAGGCCAGAAGCAATATGCACCTAGCAAGTACTATGGCGGGCGTTGGATTCGGTAACGCCGGTGTTCACCTTTGCCACGGACTCTCTTATCCCATTAGTGGAAACGTCCGAAATTTCCAACCTGAGGTATTTCGATACGAATCAGAAAGTTCTTCTCCATTTTTTCAATCCGAGCCTTCGTTATGAAGATATAAGCGATTAAAGACTTGTGTGCCCACGCGTTCAGCTGATTGACAAAGAAATGGCGCGGCTCAAAACATTTTTTCAATCTTTAAATGCTTGTATCTAAGCAACAAAGCTTCTGATCGTTGAATGGTAAAGAACTTTTCGATTCCTTTACTCGAGTATCCTGGGCAACGATTCTGCATTTTTGTTAACTCCAACCTGTAAAAGTGTTGCAAACGATCAGTTGTGCCACATTCTAACCATGGTGCAAATATTATGTATTAGGTTGTCCCAAGAGTTTCTTTCGTTTTATTAATAAGTAGTACATGCACGATACTTTATGTTTTATGTTACATTACTGAATCGTGCACGATTCATTTTGCTCCGTTACTGTTACAACATGAATATCTATGAAATTAGATTGTCTATTTATATACACGACCACATCAAATAATTGGGTGCAACTCGCGAAAGAAAGTTTCAGGACAACCTAATAGTATAAAATGATTACAGGGTTACAGTAACGATCATCCCATAGTGCCACACGGCCTTTCCGTTGTTATATCGGCACCCGCTGTGTTCTCCTTCACTGGAAACGCATGCCCCGAAAAGCATCTGGAAGCTGCGGAATTACTCGGTGCTGACGTCAAACGAGCAAAGAGAGAGGACGCTGGAAAGATACTTTCCGACACAGTGAAGGAATACATGCGCCTGATGAAAGTCGAAAATGGTTTGACCCAATTGGGATTCAAGAAGGAAGACATTCCGACTCTGGTCCAGGGTACATTGCCACAGGTAAACTATACTAATCTATTTTTAGCAATTTTAAATGAAATAAGTTCAGAAATAGAAATTAAAATGAAATCCTTGAAAATTTTTGTGATAGTGATTTATTGATCACCATACACATAGCTATTACAATTCAATAAATTTGCCATATTCTCAACATTTTATACATGTATGACGAATTCATAATTGTGATACCAATCATACACATGTTTATAATTATATTTTGTATTTTTCACCCGTGCAATTTCGAAATTAATATAGAATCTTATCGCTATCATTCGCGTGCTAATTCTACGCGTTGTTTACAGCATCGTATCACGAAATTGGCGCCAAGAGAGCAATCCGAGGAAGATCTCTCGCAATTGTTTGAAAATTCGTTCACAATCTATTAAGAAGACGATATCGTTCGTTGCTGTAATTATCGAATAAAAATCTATTTTTTTTACCGAATTATATTTCATCTTTTAACTCGTATCCCGAATAAACATCGCACTAAATCTATTCACTGCTTCGCAACAATAAACAATTTTAAAAGTATTCTAATCTAAGCAAGCATATCGAACCAATGGAAATAAAATTACTGAAAATCGTTAACATTCAATAGATAATTAATTCGAATATTAAAGAGAAAATGTACAAACATTAATCGCGAGTACAAACTTGTAGTTAACAGTAATCGTCAAGTATCTTCGTCGAACGGTCCTTTAAAGAGCGTTCATCGTCGCAAAGACGATGAAAAGGACTCTGACATCGACGAACTCAATTTGTCAATGTGATTATTAATTAATTGTTCTTTCTACGACGATGTTAGAGAATGTTATAATAAGAAACCTGATTCCATCACCTACGCCAAAACGCATCGCATATACATGTTAATTAATCTAATTGAGCAGTAATAAAATTAAACAAATGATTTTCCTAAATCGAGAAGCCACGTGTCAGCCACAAATTTAAATTAACATCTATGGCAGTCAATCACCCTGTAAACCTAATAACAAATTTACCAAAATTTTCGAAATATTCTAGCCACGATATTCTCCCGGAGACGATATTAATTTATTCGTAGTACACACCATCGTAAAATGTTGAGAAACTTGAAACCAGCACGATTACTATAAAATTTGAACATTGAACACGAGAATATTACAATTACGTTTCGAGTAAACATTTTCGAGTTTGGTGAAATATATTTTACATGGAACTCTTTGCCAAGCTTTTTCTCTCTCAAAATCAAGAAATACAAATATAGCCACAGCTCTTGTGCAAATGCAGCGTCGTTGAAATTCTACAAATATCGCTTTTGCTCTATGAAAATGATTTTACTGAATACGTCGCGTGTATTTGGGAAAAATCAATGTTCGTTTGCACGATTTTTATGCAGAAACGATATTCGAATCACCAACGGCGCGGATGTGCGCCATGATGCTGTATATATTTTTTATTGAGTGTCATTTGAGAAAAACAAATGTCCTGTTCCATGATGAAAAATATTTCTCCAAGAATGATTCACGATACAAATGAAATCGACATTCGTTTCGTTAATGCAAATTTCATTTTCTCTTTCTTCTTCCCTGTCGCCTTGTTACCTCGTCCTTCGTACCTCTTGCGCATCGAAATCGCCATTCTGTTTTAATATATCTTTTCTTTTAAAACGCGTTCCTCCTGATCAATGTTTCCAATGTACATTATTCGCGATTTAAAAGTATCATAGGTCCGAATCTCCCGAAATAATTATTTTGAAATTTCCTATAATTGCCAATAAAAATATTACTTCAATCGTATTCCGCTTAATTAATTAACTGAACGTAAACTTTGTTTACGAAAATAGATTTATTTTAATTCCTCAACATTCTGGTCTGATATGTAGTTCAACAGATATTATTTTAAATCATGAATAATCTATTGCATTTTAAATATTCAGTTCAGTTAATATCAATTCTAAGCAAGAAAATACAATCTTTAATTTAATTATTGCTATCAGTTATCTGAATTACCTGATAACGATAGGACCTTCATTTTTATTCTCACTTTAGTCATCATGTTTTCCGAATATTTCGCGCGTATTTATTTTCTCTCAAATCTCATTGAAAATTCCTCCCAAACACGTTAAAGTACATTTTCTGTAATTATACAGCCACGTTACGAAATTTCATAAATAATATTTATTTAAATCTTATTTGAATATTTAATTATAAATTAAGAATGCCAATTTACTCACCGACGAGCTCCAACCAAGAGAAGCTCATTTTAGCCAGGCTCTCTTGGATTCCATCTCGATCCGACTTCCGTTATCGCAATTACGAGACTGGTAATCGAAGAACGTCGAACGCCTAATTCAAACATTCCAAGCATCTGGATATTGTTGACGTTCGTTCCTCGGTACAGAGACCAATTCCAAGAATTTTACAATGACTGTACGTTTACCCAAAAAAAAAAAAGGGTAGCTGATACTAGGAATTTACGATTCTCATTGAAAGCCGTGCTACGCTTGGAGGTTTCTGAAAGGATCGTAAACATAAACAACATCTGGCAAGGTATTTCTTGTCTTTATGATGTTACAAGAATAGAAATACGGAACTCTATGTAACGGAAAATTATTACGCGTAAGATTCTGTTAGAAAATTTGTTCCGAATTAATTATTAAACATTTCTGTAGAAGAAATTCTAGTTTCACGTTGCATCATGCGAACGTATTTTGTAGTTAATTTCATTTAATATTTATCACTGGTCATTCTAAAAAGACGACATAATAGTGATTAAACAGTAGCTGATTGTTTCTTTGTATTTATGATCTTATAAGAAGCTAAAATAATTAAAGATATTATATTCCAGAGGAGACTGGATACTTTCTCTTTCATGTTAATCGCCACCTAGCGGTTAAAAGGTAGAACTAAAATTCCGGCCTCCGTACAGCGCACCACCGGGAAAACGCCCAAGTTTGTCCTCGATTAGTTCCAAATTTCACCGCTAGATGTCGCTAAATGGTCGATCAGTTACCTACAAAGATAATAAGGTAATAATATCTATAATATATTAACAAATTCTATTCTGTTACATGCAATAATGAACTTGCTATTATGATAGGGGCTTTATAATATTCGAATGCAAATAATAATTCGTGTTTTAACTATTGTTATCACGCGGATTCCAACGAACGCTGTTAGGACATCTAGCGACAGGACACTGGAACTCTTTGTCTATGAACTTAGACGTTTTCGTCATAGATGGCGCCCATCACTTTTTACAGCATTGTTGTTCATCCTGCGAAGATTAGCTTTTAATCAGTTCTAATGTTACAGATTTAAATAACTATACATTCTGGGTTTAATTCAAGTACTGAAATCCGTTTAAAACTTATTTTGTAAACAATGTTGCTTAAGGAGGGTGAAGCGCCACCTACCATAAAACGTCCGAACTTTGTAGATAGATACCTTCTGGGTAACAGTATTTGCAAAACGATTTTATTATTTCCATGTTACAATGCTTATAGCATAATTACAAAGTCATTATTGTATGCAACAGAATAGACCTTGTTAATATATTGTAGATATTATTAATTTATTATCTTCGTAGGTAAATGATCGACCGTTTAGCGATATCTAGCGGCGAAATTAGGAACTAATCGAGGACAAGCTTGGGCGTTTTCCCGGTGGTGCGCTGTACGGAGGCCGGAATTTTAGTTCCACCTTTTAACCGCTAGGTGGCGATTAACATGAAAGAGGAAATATGTAGCCATTAATAAAAACTAATAATATATTTCAAATAAACATTTAGTCTTCTCCATATCATACAATTTTCAATGTACCGCATTTATTACATAATAATGACTATGTAAAATTGACTACTATATCGATAATTGTAATCAATGTATAAAGAACTACGCAATATCTTGAATTATTCTCTGCTCTTTTGTTGCTGTTATAGCAACTGATAGGATGGAATCACAAAATATGAATACCATGTAGAAGTATTCTAACGAAATATCACTAATATTTAATTTATAGTATAATACCAGGTATCTTAAAATTATGGCAACTGTTGGAATTAACGGATTTGGTAGAATTGGAAGAATGTGTCTTCGTGCTTGCATAGAAAAAAATATTGATGTAATATTAATTATTTAAGATGTATGATATTTTTTATATCAATCAGACACATAGTAATGATACGTTTTATTAGGTTACGTTGATCAATGATCCGTATATCACGACCGACTACATGATTTATTTATTTAAATACGATTCAACTCATGGAACTTATCCTTTAAAATTAGAATGTGAAAACGGATGTATTATTGTTGCAGGTATATATATCATTTTGACGCGATTCGATCCTTTGATCAGTAATAAAATTACTTACATCAGTTAAAATCATTTAATTTTGAACGTCTTATATAATTTTTGTACTTTATTAATAAATTTAGCTATACAATGCATTGGTTACTTTAGTCTGTAACCTTCAAACAATTCAATTGATTCCTTTCTTGTTAAAGATAAGAAAATTAATACATCACAAGAAAAAAATCCATCTAAAATAAAGTGGAAAGATGCAGGTGTAACTTATGTAATTGAAGCTACTGGGGTATTTAATACTTTAGAAAAAGCAGGTGTAAGAAGTAAAATTATTATCCTACCTGATTTTTAGCAGATCTTAAATGGCACATTGCTATTAAATACTCTAAGTATATAGTGACAATTAACAATATACTATGTATGGGGTATGTAACAATACATAAGGTATTGATTTTAGTTACATATGGATGGTGGAGCTAAGAGAGTCATTATTACTGCACCTTCCATTGATGCACAAATGATAGTTTATGGTGTAAATCATACCTGTTATGACCCTAAAAAAAGCAAAATAGTATCAGCTGCTTCTTGTACAACAAACTGTGCAGCACCAATTATTCAAGTGATGCATGACAAGTTTGATGTTATTGAAGTAATGATCACCAGTGTCCATGCTTTGACACCATCACAAAGAATTTTAGATGGTCCTATAGAAAGAGGAAAAGTAATAATTGTATTCTTATATAATTACTCAAGATGTGATGATAAATTATAATTGCATTGAACTATTATAACAAGGTGCATTATTATTGCATCTACATCACAGTTGTGGAGAGATGGCAGAGGTGCTGTCCAAAATATTATCCCAACATCCTCAGGTGCAGCCAAATCATTGGACAAAGTTATTCCTGAACTCAAGGGAAAGATTTCTGCTATAGCCTTTAGAGTACCAATCCCAAATGTTTCTTTATGTGATATGACTTTTAGGTAATGTAGACACACTAGGAAAGATACAGTTCAATATCAAGTGTTTACTACTGTGTCTTGCATGATCCATTTCAGAGTCAACAAACCAACAACTTATGAAGAAGTGAAAGAAGCAATGGAAGAAGCATCAAAGACTAATCTAAGAGAGATACTAGGTTATACAGACGATGATTGTGTGTCATCTGATTTCAATAACACGACTTATTCTTGCATTTTCGACGCGAAAGCTGGTATTCCTCAGACAAGTACATTCATCAAAGTTGTCGCCTGGTAATTCAATTATACTTTGCATTATATATCTTACAGTTTAATAAGACAGTTAATACATTATTCAGACCACCTTATAAACATGAATTGAATTGTTCACAGGTATGATAATGAATATGGTTATGCACATCGTGTAGTAGACCTGGTGCAGTACATGTTCAAAGTTGATTCTGGGGAAGTACCAGTGGTTCAAGAAACTGTAGAAGAAAGTGAAAATTAATAATTCATTCATTGAATAAACATACACCGCACTTTTATACTTCTACTATTCCTGATATAAAATGACTGTGATTTTTAATTTATACATATTTAATTATATTTTATACAATTTGAGAATACAATTGTTTTTATAAATATCACGAATTGTTGTCGTTCTTCTCCTGAAAAATTGACCAATAAATTTGAATAAATTCATCAAATAAATGATGTGTCCATTAGAAGAAAGATGGAGAAGTATGTGTTCCGTAGTAACCTAAAATTTCCAACAAACTGTAAAACATAAATCGACTTCGTATCAGGAGTATTTGAATGTTGCGGTTCGTAAGTACGTCGATAAGACCATCGAGCCACGTGATCCGAAGGTAGCCGATGATGGACGAAAATAAAAAACGGTTACGGCGCAGGAACCCAGCCTGATGCCGGTTATATTACCGTTTTCTGCCCTTCAAATGACACTACGTCTGTGGTAATCATACCGTGAGGATCGTGTTTCTACGTAAGTAGTAACGAATTTTTCACTTCTATTCTACCTGATCTTATTCCCTTGTTCTTGCAGAGGTAAATAGATCTTCATTTTACATTCGTGCTCGAATTTACGGACAGTTCATCAACTTACACAACCATTAGCCACGTTGATATCCATTAACCATAGAGTAGAAAACGAGAATTGTTCCGGCTCTGAAGAAATTATCATAGCATGTGCATGCACGTACCGGCTGATATGACGTCATTCAGAATAATTATCTTTTAATGTATGCGCCGGTAGATTCAGTAGCTTATGAAAAATCTTCGAGAAATCATCCATTGATCAACTCGCATCGTGGCGAATTTGTTTCCAGGCAGAATCGTTCTGTCGGCTTAGCAGAATTTCATTTCATTTCATTTGTTATGCAATTCTATTTATAAAGCAAAGTAATTTTATTCTCATTTAATCGATATTAATGATTTTTATGGTTCGATCATAAAATACTTAATATATTCCATTCATTTACAAATGTATGCCACATACTCTAGTCTTTGTCTACGTCCTGCAGATGTTATCGATCGATAAGATAATAACTCTATTATAGTTTCGGTTAATAATAATTTCATACAAAAATCAATGAAAAATTGAATTTCAATTTCTTAGGATCGAACATCAATGTTCTTAAAATGTAGTCTTTATTTCGCAGTCGAGAAACATTAATCGAGAGTCCGTTACTTTTGCTCTGATTTAGTTTGTAATTATAATAATAAATTAGGAAACTTGGAAAAATTCCAATAATGTGACACACATCACTATGAAATGTAACGCATCTTACTGTCATTTTCATTAATCATCGTTACGTCATATTGTGTATACCCCAGATTCACATGTAACCGTTACTAATTACGAATATTACATACATGTTGTCCTCAAATAATGTATAAATTAATAACGACTTTATGGATTGTAACCTATCGATCGTGCCTGTACGTGAAAAAGGTCACGTTCGCCTTCAAGGACAAGTTCGAATCTGCCATACTTTTGACCTTGCGTGACCTTTGAGAGAACATACGAACTCGTGTAACGTGAACAGTGGAATTATGATGAATATTTTATCTTTAATTTGCAACTGTTAATTTTAATTAATTTCTAATTTGTATAATTAATACTCATCACATGACGCAACTTAAGATTGTACACTCCAAACACGCCTCAACTAAATCATTACATATATTGCAACATGGAATTGTAGAATTAAACATAAAATTATAAAATCTCATGCGTATTTGTCTAATTTGTTTAATATCGAAAGAACAACTGACCTTATTCCTACTATCTTCACGTTTCAATCAACAAAACAAAAATTATTTACTAATTTAATAAAATTGTATCAATAATTACTTCGTTTATGTTTCAGTTGCACAACCGACGACATGAGTAAAATTGGAATTAACGGATTCGGCCGTATCGGCCGTCTGGTACTTAGGGCCTCCATCGAAAAGGGTGCCCAGGTAAAAATTTTGATAATTTACTACATTTCATAATTTATTCTGTTATATCTTAATTATTAATTGTTGGTAATATCGACAGGTCGTCGCCATCAATGACCCTTTCATTGGTTTGGACTACATGGTCTACATGTTCAAATATGACTCTACTCACGGCAAATTCAAGGGAGAAGTTAAAGCCGACGGTGGTTGCCTAGTCGTCAATGGCAATAAAATTGCCGTGTTCAGCGAACGCGACCCAAAAAGTATTCCATGGGGCAAAGCTGGTGCTGAATATGTTGTAGAGTCGACTGGCGTCTTCACCACCATAGAGAAGGCCTCTGTATGTAAAAATCTTCAAAATTACCAACATTATCGATAGGATGATTTAAAAATGAATTTCTAACAAAATCATGTTGAATGTTTTTATAGGCTCACTTGGAAGGTGGTGCTAAGAAAGTCATCATTTCTGCACCATCGGCCGACGCACCTATGTTCGTCGTTGGCGTTAACTTGGATGCTTACGATCCGAGTTACAAAGTCATCTCCAACGCTTCTTGCACCACCAACTGCTTAGCTCCTCTCGCTAAAGTTATTCACGATAACTTCGAAATTGTTGAAGGTCTCATGACCACCGTTCACGCTATCACCGCTACCCAGAAGACTGTTGACGGACCTTCTGGCAAAGTACGTAAAACCTTTTGCGCTATTAATAGAGATGAATAGAGATTGAAGATGACAGAGATTAACTTATTCTTCTTTTTTGTTCTATTATCAATAGTTGTGGCGCGATGGACGTGGTGCCGCACAAAACATTATTCCTGCTGCCACTGGAGCAGCCAAAGCTGTCGGCAAGGTCATTCCGGCTCTAAATGGAAAACTGACTGGTATGGCTTTCCGTGTCCCAGTGCATAATGTATCCGTGGTCGACTTAACAGTCCGACTTGCTAAACCTGCAACCTACGACGCCATTAAGGCCAAAGTAAAGGAAGCGTCCGAAGGACCTTTGAAGGGTGTTTTAGGATACACAGAAGATGAAGTAGTGTCTTCCGACTTCATTGGTGACAACCACTCCAGTATTTTCGATGCCAAAGCCGGTATTCCCTTGAACGACAATTTCGTTAAACTTATCTCGTGGTACGACAACGAATACGGTTACTCCAACCGCGTGGTCGACCTGATCAAGTACATTCAAACAAAGGACAACTAAACAGTTCTTCGTATGTCCATGTGTAATACATTCAGAATTTTTTCTGTGTGATGTGTATCATACATGCATATCGTCGTTGTATGGATACTTCATATTAAATAACGTTCTGACTAGCCAGTAGCGTTCCCGAACAAAAATTGAAGATGTAAAATAAAGAGTACTATAGCATACAATTGTTCTTGCACGGATAAAAAGCTTGCAACCAATGTTGTACAGGTATCTGTTGCCAAAAATCAGTACAAAAAATAAGCAGGTCTTAGAGTTCGTTACATTATTTAATTCGAATTTCAATTCATAGTTTTTCATATTAATTCGTTACCGATGTAAAAAATATGGCTGCAAATAGAACACACATGTATGTAAGGTACACAGCCAACTATGTAACATAAATTATTGTATTCTTGAGCGATATCGCGTAGATACAACTAATGTACGTTACACCTAACCAATTTATACTCATTCAATCAACATTCACAAGAGGGACATAAGAACATTTGTGATTCCTTTTCTGTAACATTATTATTTATCATTCATTGACACAAATAAAAATTGTTATGATACTAAGAGGTTAGTTTTATTTTACGAACGTTCCTTTATATTCATGTAACACTGAAACGCTTTGCAGGGATACTGATTCTTGACTAAATGACAATGGAACTACAATCAATATTTTATTTTTAATTTCCGACTGTATCAAATTTGTTTAATCGACACTTGTAACACAACGCATTTATAGGTCGATACACGTATACGCTTGTAGCACGTCCTAATTATATAATTATATTATCTGTCAAACGCAGAATTAAAAAGATTCCATGTGTATTTATCCAATTTGTTTTATACAGAAAACATAACCAATTAATGCAATACATCAAATGTCAAAAAGACTGTCAACCGTATTCGAAAAGAATATCATTTGCAATGGCATTAATTTTATTCTCTTTTCGTCGTAATATTTTTACGATGCGGTCAATTACACAACAATTATTCATTGATTCAAGATTCATGAATCAAAAGTTACTGCGTTCATTTTCCAGTTGCACAACAAACGACAAGAATAAAATTGGAATTAACGGATTCGGCCGTATCGGTCGTTTGGTACTTAGGGCCGCAACCCTTAAAAAAGATACCCACGTAACAATTTTGATAATTTTATGGACTCGCATCATTTTTGTTGAATTTCATCTTAATTATTAATCGTTGTAATTTCAATAGATTGTCGCCATCAATGATCCCTTCGTTAATTTAGACTACATGGTGTATTTGTTCAAATATGACTCTACTCACGGCAGATTCAAGGGAGAAGTTAAAACCGACGGTGGTTGCCTAGTGGTAAATGGAAATAAAATTGCCGTATTCAATGAACGTGACCCAAAATGTGTTCCATGGAGCAAAACAGGTGCTCACTATATTGTAGAGGCGAGTGGTGCCTTCACTACTAAAGAAAAGGCCTCTGTACGTAGATACCTCAACAATTGTTGTCATTATAGAAAGATTTGGACACAAATTTCTTACAAAAACATGTTAAATGTCTTTATAGGCTCATTTGGAAGGTGGTGCTAAGAAAATCATCATTACTGCACCATCTGCTGACGCGCCTATGATCGTTGTTGGCGTTAATTTAGAAACTTACGATCCTTGTGAAAAGGTCATCTCCACGGCTTCTTGTACTACCAATTGCTTGGCTCCTCTTGCTAAGATTATTCACGACAACTTCCAAATTGTCGAGGGTCTTATGACTACCGTGCATGCTTACACTGCTACCCAGAAGACTGTTGATGGAACTTCTGGCAAAGTATGTGAATCTTTGTATCCCTGTAACTAACATTGTCATCAAATTTGATTTGTACTATTTTCGTTGTTTTATTTATAAATTAGTGGCGCTCTGGACGTGGTGCCGCACAAAACATCATTCCTGCTAGCACTGGTGCAGCCAAAGCTGTCGGCAAAGTCATACCGGCTCTTAGTGGAAAACTAACTGGTATGGCTTTCCGTGTGCCAGTGGCCAATGTATCCGTTGTCGATTTAACTATTCGACTTGGCAGGCCCGCAAAGTACAATGACATTAAGGCTAAAGTGAAGGAAGCGTCCGAAGGACCTTTGAAAGGAATTCTAGCATATACAGAAGATGAAGTAGTGTCCACTGATTTTAATGGTGATACCCACTCCAGTATTTTCGATGCTAAAGCCGGTATGGCCTTGAACGACAATTTTGTTAAGTTAATTGCGTGGTACGATAACGAATATGGTTTTGCCAGCCGTGTGATCGACATGATTAAATATATGCAAAAGAAGGACAATTAAATAAATTTTCGTATATCCATGTTCATATAGTTTGTCCGTATCATGTGTGTTACAAATGTATGTTGTCGATGTATGAGGGATAGAAAAATATTTTTAATTCCTTTCTGTAACATTAATATTTATCATTCATTGGCACAAATAAAAATTGTTATGAAACTAAGAGGTTGGTTTTATTTTACAGACGTTTCGTTTATCTGCATATATCGTTACATTTTTACAGGATTACACGAATAAAAGGAATAAGTAAATAACAATTAATTTTATATAATTTTTACACAACGTTTATACACTTACAAAAAGATTTTTCTCATATATATGTTGATTGAAACATTTATTTCTAAACAGTTTTAACGTCAGGACAGTATTATTTCTTAGTCAGCGATAGCGGCTGCACTATTAATAATATTAATATATCGTATTGTATGGCACAAGGAATTATCTATTATTTAACTTTTCTTAACAATGTTAAAATCATTGTTAGTTGTAATGATTTAACGAGTTCATCTCTTTACATCAATATAATATTCATATAATCCTCGTAAGCAAAGTAGCAAATGATACGATGTGATATTTCTTGTATTTAAATTGAAAGCGGTATATTAAATAATATATGAAGTAAAGCAAAAGTAGAACATATAAATTGATTCAAGGATATTAACATTTTTTTCAAAGTATATTTATTCTCTGAGTGTTCTGTTCCTGCGAACTTCATTTTCTCTCATTCCTTGTACTAAACTCTATTGACTATGTACAGTTACTATCACGAAATGAAATACATCGTAACACGTTTCAGAAATACCGATTCTCAGTTTTCAACTATTTGCCATGCTGTGAAAAATTTGATTGTACAGCGATACGAAAATACAGTTTTATTTTTTTCGTCGTAAACAATAAACGTCTATCACTCGTTTCTTTTTTTTTTTTTCTTTACAATGTTCTATAATAAATTGCAGTTTACAATAATTATCAAGCTTTTTCACTCTATGGCTCGATGTAAACATTCAACTTTTAAAAGATTTTTATGTATATACAAAGAACTATGTTTTTGCAATTCAGCACAATACTATGCATAAAAAATAGAAGTTCTCAAAAGGAATCGAACGTTAAAATGCTGTAACATTTGAATGTTAGAGTGGGCAGATGTACTATACTTCATGTACTCATACTCTTAATAATGCACACTGGAATTGCGGGCGGAGAAGGATTAAATATGGATTATAGCGTAACCATAAGGAATTTTACTTTAATTAATGCTATTTTAATATTAAACAAAAACAAAAAAAAATAGAAAAAGAAATGTGTATATTATAAATGAAACATAATCGAAAAATGTTTGTAATTATCTTATTAATATCTACCATTGTAAGAATGATTCTTAACGTTTAGTAGCAAGTCGGGAAATTTAGTCCAAACCAAGCATCAGTTTATTGTACTCTTATTATTATAATAATTCAAGATTAAGAACTGTGCCAGGTATTTCTCTCTCTAAATTGTGCCATGAGCCCAAAGAGACCAAGAATCTTGGTTAAGAACCACTGTATTATAGTATTAACCCTTAGCGGTCCGGTGGCAGTTTGTCACGCTCGTCGGCAGTATTGATTTTGTTCAGCTATAAAATATAGCAACTACAGCCTATTGGAAACTTACCTTTCTTTATGACAATAATATTTAAATCGCAGTATTAATCATAAATAATCAAAGTAATTTTGAATAATAATAATAACAATAATAATAATAATGATCAATTGAATACTCACCCGGGAGCGTTGTGATCGCGAAGGGTTAAAAATGTATGAATATACGTTCGAAGTAAAACAGATATTTAAACATCAACGGCAATAAAAACAGATCGAATAGTTAACTCTTCCAATAGATTTGTATATAGTTTCTATTGATATTCCTTTTGTAATATTAACTTCTGGTTACGCTAACTATTATGAATACACAAGATCTCATCGAAAAAGGAAAAAATTCTACACTAGAGTGATATATCAAATACATGAATTACGATCAATTTAGGAAAAATCGGTACTTCACAGTTTGGAGCATTCACAAATGGTAACAGATTACATCATGTTAAGAGTAAGAGTTTTGCACGAAGATTTATACGTTCCTGGAGCGCGCTGGCTAATTCTCGTGTTAATTCTTCGCAGACTAATCGCAGTTCAGTGTTCTTCTCTCGCAATTCTTGTAACGTTAACTTCTTTGACTCTTCTACCTCGTCCTTAGGAGTGTCCTCCTCCCCCCCTTCGCGTTCTAAGAAAGACAAATTTTGTTTACGTTCACATGAATTTCTTACAAGTTAATCCTAAAAAGACCAAGACGCGAGCTGTTGAAGACTAAAGAGGGGAGGGGGGCTCATCATCGAGTCCACCTTAATTAAAATCATTTTTTATTTAATAACATATTTTTAAAATGTTCTGATTGTGGAATGCAACAAGCTCTTCTCTCCTTTTGATCTTTCTAGGATTAAATCAAAAAGAAATGAAACTTACTTGGACTAGGTTTTCTATAAATATGAAATGCACCACAGACACCGGTAAATTGCTGTGATTGTGGAGTAATGGTTTCCAATTGTGGATTTTCAGGCAGTTCGCTCTTTGGGGAAAAGTGAGAAAAATCAGCAACAAAATCTTGATTGTCACTTAGGGTTCTTTGTCCCTCTCCCTCACTCTTTTGTCCAACCAATTTACGAGGTGAAGTCTGTAGTTGAGATATATGACAAATTTTTCTTTATAGCAAACAATTTTGCTTATGTTTCCTAATATTCTGAATCCATATAATCATGTATAGCATGTAAAATGTCTGGAATATCTACTGCGCAGATCCATAAAAAGCAGCTTAATTAAACATGGGTCTTGTCCTTAATAATTTTCGTTCATTTGCATAAGGGGCTGTATACAGTTGGAAGGGTAAAATTTACATTTTTTAAACGATACTTTTTGAAAATATGAAAAGCTTAAAAAACATTTTCCTAAAATTTTACAATTCTAAATGAAAGAATCTCGAACATTCCAGTATTTACGCAGTATTTTTGAGGTCTGAAGAGCGTAGTACAGTAGTGCTACGTTAAGTTGCCGTCGAATTAGAGAAAGTCGAAGAGGAACATAAGATTGACGAGAGCGAGTTATAGTTCGAATGCATTGGCGAATAAATAAAGAATAAATTTTAAAATGTACTTACTTTTATCTGCACATAAAAAAAAATTACGAAAGGTGAGCACAGGAAAAAAAAAGGCTTGATAATTAATACAGAATAACTGAAAATGAAAGACTAAGATTTCATTTAATTTCTTCTTAATTAAAAAAGACAGCACCTATTTTGTGGTATGTATTTAGATAACAACTGGCATAATGTAGGTACCAAAATCAAGCCTTTTTTTTAACTATCTAACTGTATATAACCCCTTACTACTTAAACAGTTCAGGAGTAAACACTTACAATTCCAGGAGAGATTCTTGGTGGAACTAATGGAGGTGCTCCAAGGAAACTTTGACCATTTTTTCCTATAAGAATGGGCACAGTTTGAAGTGTAAAACTTTACTTTTGCATCCATAGATGAAAAGTATCACAGAGTATTGGTAGCAACATATACCTAATTTATTAAGATCAAGACTAGAACTTCTTGCATGTGTTCTGTATGGTCTGGGTGGTGGTGGAGGTGGTGGTTCCTTCTTTGGAGTTACGATAATACCCTCTTCAGAAGCTGTGGGTGGTTTTTTTATCTGAGATCGTTGCATCAATGCAGCTGCAGTATGTTGGAGATCCTCATCTCCTAATGTAGTGCAACTATTACTATTACCATTTGCTCCAGACGCGAGAATAGCTGCCTCGGGTGTTAAACGCAATGGTACAGGATGGAGAATTTTAGGATCCTTCTCCACAGCAGACTTTTGAAAATCAAAATTTACTAGCTGCAGGCCTGGAATAGTTAGAGAACTACTAGTTCCAGTCGGCGAGTCCACAAATTTTGTCCATTCTTTATTTTTTTCACAGGTACCCGTAGAATTTGGCGGACTTTGTTGAGCGGTTGTACTCGGTGGAGTAGGGGGATGATCACTCTTTTGCCTAAGCAGAGGGATTAACAAGGGTGGAGGTAACAAAGCGGGAAGAGGCACACGATTTCTTCGTAACACAGCAAGATGCATAGCTACAAAAAATTCTTCTAAATTCAACGCCCCATCCTTAGTTATATCTGCCAATCGCCAAATGTGACTAAGCTCTCTGCGAGGAAGCCCAGACATTCGAAAAAATGTTCTAGCTGCAGGTCCATGCAAAAGTCCATCGGAATCGAGTTCTAGCTGCTTAAATTGAGTTGTATAATATTCACGTTGCTCGTCAGTAATTATCCATACTTTTGGTGAAAAAGAATAGTCGCCATCTCCATCCCCTTCGTCGCTGCTATGACGTTCCGAACTTTCTTCTTCTGTTCCTAATAGCTGCCTTGATTCTTCAGATAATCCTTGCCAACCCCCTGATACAAAGTCTAATATCGTTTCACCACCTATATCATTGTTTCTCTCTGGTATTACACTATTTGTTGGCGTCGGCGAATCTGTACTACCGCCAGTTTCCCTTGGAGATTCTGCTTCACTTTCACTTTCTGTAGTACTTTCGGAAGCATGCCGTCGACCTTTCACAGCCCTATTTGAATCAGAACTCCTTCTACCATCTTCATCTGCTGGTGTTGGCCAAATAAAATCCGGCAAACGAACATCCAAAGGCATGGTAATTATGTCTTTACGAATGTTAAGCCCAGACTGATGTGCTGCCACAAGTTTCAATAGTACGTAAAACTGTTTTTTCCCAATATGCGTGCCAATATAAGTTGCTTCAGTCCCAACACAGATATCCAGTATCTATGAAGCATAAAAATTAACCATTTGGCTAATAATAATTGATTCCACTTAATTGTCACAATACCATAGGAGTAGTTTACGTCTACTACATTGTTTTCTGAGATTTTTTATTAAAATAATTACTTACAAATTTTGAGAACATTAAATATGTAAAAGCAACATAAAAATTTGATAAATGTTGAAAGTGGATATGGGTGTTGATGTCAATATGTATAAATATCATTAAAATGTTAAGTCTGCGTCAATTATTTGTACTGATAATTAATATTATGTATTCATGTTAGCAATACTCCAAAAATAATTATTACAAATTATATGATCGAGCTGGACAATATTTGTCAGCTGTAACCAAATATCCTTATCTATAAAACACGCACTTTCAAAACCAGACAATATTATGGAACGCAATCACAGGTAAATATCACCTGATCATTTGCAAGATCTACTATTTTTAAACTCGCTGCCACAGAATAAATGAATTGCTAATAAACGGTAATTAATTTACCACATAATTATTGATCAATCTTCTGCTTTGCAATGCCTTGAATACAAATGCGCAGATCTAACACAACGATTTCGAAGTATGTGTCAGAGATATTCGGTAAGCAAAAAAATGATATTTTGGATTAACTTTCAAAAAACTGATTTTCGAAGTACACGATTTTACGATGAAACGATATCAGTCGTTTCGATTCGAAATCGATCCCTGATTCGATATCCTTCGCAACAATTAAACAACTCCAATTTATGAATCTCACTTGTGACTTTTCGTACAGACCTAACCTTCTCGAGTTTCCATAATTTGCCGACATCATGACACATTATGACACATCGAACGCCCACCTCGGCGCGATTAACCGTGTAACGTGGGTCTTGACATTTTGCTCACGGTTATGACAGAAAACAAACAGCTGACAGGCTAACGAATAACGAGTGAACATAATTTACCTTCATCGTGACAACTCCTGGTATATTCGAGGAACGTAGCAGCTCGACAACTTTGATCACCGGCACGCTATCGCTGTCAGCATTTTCGCATAATACACCGTAAACGGTTTCATAGTAGAGTTGCTCGGTGGTCGTCAGGTGAAGGTTCGCCACCGTGATCGACTCCCAATCCATCTTGACGACAAGTCAGAGCGGAGCAATGAACCGCTTCAACACACTCGTTACGTATAAACTGGGTGCCCCGTTCTCTTTCTATAGTCTCCTTCTCTCTTCTCCGTCCTTCTGCTTCGTTGCCCTTCCGTTCTTGACACGGTTTATATCCACGGGACGGTCGTGATCAACGCGATCACATCGCACGACAATATTACGGCTTCGACGTATCCCTTGGGAACGCGAGACACCCCATTTATAAACTATATCCCATGCATCACGAAATTACCGCTCGGCCGCCATCTTTCCGTTCCCTCGGCGTTTGATGTTCCCATAAACTATGCGCGTACACTACTCGCACCGCACAACTGACATTTCTACAGTAGATGCGCGTTAACTTTACCCACACGGATCGCTGCCACTACGCATGACCTACTTTCATGGCGACCGCGCGGGAAATTTAAATGCGCGAAATTTAAATTTAGAACTTCTTTATCACATTTTCATCAGAGTTTAGCGTTATTCGAAGGGTTTAGATGTGCTTTATAATTGTTTGTCAACGGAACATGATGTGTGAAAAATATCTGTGTTTCTTAAATAATTATTTTCTTCAATTAATTTATTTCGTAAATCCTTTATGCGTGTAACAGTACAATTTAATGTTATAATATTTCTATTCCTTTCATTGACCTGTAATTCTCATACACATCAATCTAATACACTCTTTGCATTGTGTATTTCAAGTATTCGCATCGCTTTTGTTTAATTCCAGTGAAACTTATCAAAAGAGGGTAATCGGTATGTTTTATTAACAGTAATTATATATTTCTAAACTTCAAGTCATTGGCCATCGTGATATCGTCGAGTATTCGTTATTGTTATTATTTCCTGTCGTGTAACATTAATTAATGTAAAAGGGAAATGATTGATTTCTTATGTTTAAACTATTCCATACGGGTGTAGCATAGTTTTCACGCATCGAAAGTCCAAGCGTTTAAACTTTCGCGTTTCTTGGGAAACAAATAAGAAAAACTTCAACGGAGTAAAGTTGCTTCGCGAAAGGGAACACGTAGAACGCTTATGATAATAACGATACGAACTGGTGCATGACTAGAGTGAGTTATTACGATGAACTCGAAAATTTACAGTGAATCTTGTCTACGAAGCGTGTGCTCAAATCAGTGCCATGCCTCTTAAACAAGACTCACTGCACTTGACTTCGCAGCCATCAGACTCGTAAAAATTCGATGCAATCGGTTTCTTCTCAATCTAATGGTAATATAAATTGCAGACGTGTAACGAAACTTCACCGTGAGTCACAGACACGACAATTCTTCGAACAATGTTCCGCAGAAGCGTGCAATAAGGGAATCAAACATTTTCCACGACCGAAGAAGACGGACTTCTCTTTGCGTTACCGTAACGTCCGGTCGATGTCTTTTTTCCAGCCGATTTAAATCGATTCAATACCGGCGAAACTTCTCTCGGACTACCGCTAATATTATCGAAGTCCCAACTGGCGAAATGTTCCTCGAATAATTCCTCCAGTTTCTTCGACAGCGTTTCGATCGTTTTAACTCGATCGTGATCGTTCTGCGAGAAGGACAAGAAAATAAAAAAAAAAAAAATGTTAAACATCGTGCAGGGATCGCTTGCCGTATAATAAACTACAAACCTTGTGATATAGTTTGGAATTATAAACGATACGACGAAAGTCTCGAACCGCGTGCTCTACTTTATGGTAAACTCGATTCTTCAGCTTGTACTCGACAGTTTCAAGGAACATTGGGCTCTTGATGACTGTACAATAGTCTTCGATCTGAAAGAACGTGTAGTAACTGTCAGTATAATTAATAAGAAATAATTTTACCAAATAAAATAAATATTGATCCTGTACGAACCGTGTGCGCAGAGGACTGGCTGCCGCCACTGTCTCCCGAAGAAGGGCACTTGAAGATTTCCGCCTCCTCCATTTGCCAAACAGTCCTATGTATCATCTCCAGCTTGCTGAGAGCAAGGGGGCTGAGACTTTGCTTTCTTTTGGAGCTGTACCAAACGGACCAACCCCGATCGCCACTTTTCCCCCCATATTTTCCGTCCAAGAACTCCACGCATCCGACGCCATCTTTCTTCTTCCCGTGCTTCGTCGTTGCTACAGTCTGCGACGTCGAGGATGGAACAATTAACGAATTCTCCTTCGTACCGTCGTTTCGCAACTTGAACTTGCCGCAGGACATTTCCTCCGCTTGTTGATCAACGACTTCGCAACGTTTCGTCGCCTTCTTCCCAGAACATTTCCGAGATCTGTTGTGCAAGAGGTAATACGACTTCTCTGGGTCCTTCCTCTGACACCTGCGGCCAGGAATCGGTATCACGGGGCTGCCGATCGCCGTTGCGTTAGCCGTATTCAATTTTCCCTTTTTGCCAAACTCTTTTCTCTCCGATTGCGACGAGCTTAGAGCTGTGCAGCGACGAACGGTCTCGGAATAAGTGGCTTTGCCAGCGACTCGTTCGAACTCCTCGGACGTTTCTCGATCGTTGTTCAAGATGGTGCAGCTTTTTCTGGTACAGCTCGTCTGTTGGAGGCTTTTAACCGTCGCAGTCGTCGTGACTGTCGTCGCGGCAGTCGCCAACGACAAAATGGGGGTCGTTTGCTCGTCCTCCATCGCCGAGCTGTTCGAGGATCCTGAACTATGACGATCAGAACTGTTTTCACGCCGCTTCTGCTTGTTCACCATGCTAGCGTTGTTCAAAGTTCTGATTAACCATGAGTCCGTCTTTACGTTCGTTTTACTGGAACCTGTTAACGGGTAGCTGCATAAAGTTTTGCGAAATTTAATGCTGGAAGAACGGAACGCGATATTTTCTTCTCGTTACGTTTGGTTCGTGAATCGAACCGTTTATACGTTGAATTAGCACACTGGGTGTTCTCAGCAACGTGAGCATCTGGAAGATCTCTGTTCAATTTTTTTTTTTTTTATTAAGAAAGGTGGACGCAAAACTTCCGATATTTCCGTTCTTCTAGTATTAAATATTAATAATGATTAGAATTAGTAATATTATTGGATATGTAAAGGAATACACTCATATTACTTTGAACTTATGTAGTGATGTAAAATCGCAGGTGGATTGGAAATATTTGAGATCTTTTGTATGGAGAACGAATTCGTTAAGAAAAATCTTCAGAATATATAAGGGCGGATCACGTGACTAAACTTGAGAGTCTGGGGTTAGATCTGTACAAGGTAAGTAAATCGAGCCACTGTGATCCCTGAGAGGGATCTAACAAGTCACGTGACCCACCCGACAAAACCAATGGAATCAAATGTTTACTATTTCTATTCTCCGACTGCAAAGTTTCATTGACGCTGGCGTCAGGGGAGAACCGACAGGTAGATCCGGAGTCATCCTCGGAAGCTTCGTAACTAGAAGCGCCACCCTCATCGTTGCCTTCCTTCAAAGCCTTTGAGATACCCTTCTGCAACTTCTCCTGACTCTGCGTTAGTTGCGTCTCCATTTCGTCCACAGCATTCTTGACATCCTCGCGTTCCTCGTCCGGGTCAGCTTTCTCTTTCTTGGAATTACCATCGTCCTTCACGTTCAACGCTTCCAGCAAGATCTCTGCCGAGGCGCAGGCTGCCCTCCAAGTGACATCCTGAGGAACCGCGTAGTTGGCTCCATCGGAGCGTTTCAAAATTCGGGGTGAATTCTCAAGGGAGAACGCTGGAGGTGGCACGATAGGGGTAGCCGGGAAAGGTAATTTCATCGCCGTGTTCACTGGGTTATCGACGCTTGGAAAAGCCGACGTCGTGGCTCGAGACACTGGCGTAGAGGAGGTAGGGACCCCGAAGGGTTTCTCCTTGTTCGCATAGTGACTTCGATGCGTGTTGGCGACGTTTCTAGCGGCGGAGTTGTCCAAACGACGGTTAGATCGTCTTTGGTGCCTCTTCTTAGGGACATTATAACTCCCAGGCTTCATGTACACTCGGCCATCTTCGGAGCTGTCGTACTCTTCGGGTACCTGCGCCTGGACGCGGTTATTGATCAAGTTGTACGCGTTCCACGGGGCGCTCTGAATGCTCTGCATGTTCTGCAACGTCTGGAATTGACGATTGGCGTCGATCTGCAGCTGCCTGATACAGTTTCCCAGATCCATCGTGGTCTTCGGCAACTCCTGCCGAGACTGCAACCGCGGCACGACGTTCCCAGCCTTCGTCTCCCCCAAATTCGCGAACGGCATCTGACGACTGTCGGGATTCCTCATGCTGGCGAACCAGGCTGACAAATTGGCGGTCATCTCTTCCGACGACTTGTCTGGGACGCTGGGCTCGATCTGGCTGAGCAATGTCATTTTATCTTTGGGGACTGCTGCCAGCTCCAGCTGACTTGTCGGCGACTTGCCAACGTACACCAGGTCAACGTTAGCCTTGTTGCCTTGGCTCTGGTCGAAGTTCTTCAGGCTCCTCTCACCGTAGTCCATCCGATACGAGGGGCAGACGGAGTAGCCAGGGTCGAAGGTCTCGGAGTCGTTGTTGGAGGTGAAGTACATAGACTCTAGGCTGATGGACGGGTTCAGAAAGGACGACTCCACGCGCGATAGACACTTCTGAGCGTAATTGTTCTCGTAGCTCTCGTCCAGTTGTCGCTGAAGCCTGAAGATGGATTCAGGGCTCTCCTGCGGCGCTGTCTTGTCCTCCAGGTACTCCTGCTTTCTCTCCTTGAACGTCCACTGCCGGGAGTAGTCCTGGTTGTTCTCCGTGAGCACTTTGCTCCGCAGGTGAAAGAACTCCGCGTTCAGGGACTGCGCCGTACCCTCCACCTTCGAGGAAGTGCAAGCTCGCGAGCGGAATCTGCTGCTGGCTTTGATCCCAGCTTCCGCGTGGCCTAAGAACATATCAGGCACGAATTTTGTACTCTTCACCTCTGCCAGGTTCTTGGCAACGGTCCACTTACTTCGCGATTTCGACTCCTTCGGGGAATGCTTCTCCTGGTCGTAGTGAACCCGCAGGCTTCCGTTAAACGACGAGTTCCGTTCGTTTTTCCTGTTGACGCTCTCCTGACGGGACAGATTCGACGACGGGTCGAACAGGTCGCAATTAGTGTACACGGAAACGTCACCTGGGAAGAAGGTTCCGAACGATTCCGACTTCTGTTCAACGTTGGCAAGGTCACTGCTACCTCCGACCTTCAGAAACGTCTGGACAATCTGGTCAAGCAGTTCGTGAGTGTTCCTCTCCCACGATTGGAAGCACCTGATCAGCTCCTGGTCGAACTTCTCTTCCAAACTTGGGTAGTGCTGCTTGTTCAAGTAGTTGTCCAGGATCAGCCAGCCGTTGCTGATGCGCAGCAGCGCGTTTATCAGGTCGCCGACGAAGACGTGATCCCCAGCGAAAATTGGAAAGCAGGTCGATGATTTCGTTACGGCAGTTTTAGTAGCGGCGGAGAGGTTTTTCAGCCAGCCTGACCTGTGGCTGACCTTGGAGCTGTCATTGAGGACAATCTCAGCTTCCGTACAGCCCCAGTAAACGATCTTCCTCAGCAATTCGGGATACTGGGCGCCCTCGATCCCTGAATCATCGGTTTGGATCGCTACCGACGCACAGGTGCCGTAATTCCTGCAGAAATCGGCGAACCAGGCGTTCTTGTTCGAGATGGTGTCACCAGCTCCACTGAACAGAGGAGCTGAGCTGGGCTTGGCCTTCGTCTCGTCCTTACAGAGCTCGTTCGAGGACGTATTGCAGAGGGCCGAGACCATTTTTTCAGCGTCAATGGCGAAATCGAAGCTGGCGGAGGACTCGTCCGAGTAGTGTTCTTCTTGGGTCTTCGTGGCTGCGATCGTTGGGGCTTTTTCCAGGGAGTTGGTGGAAGCTTCTTGGTTGGCTTCATCGGTGACAAGCTTGGCGTCGAAGAGACTGTTCGTAGTGGAGATTGCTTGAAACGGCCATTCGTAGCTCTCAGTCACGATCGGGGCTATCTGAGACTCCTCGGTGGTGGATACCTTACTTTTTGTGCATTTGAAGGCTGAGACGTCGTGGGTGACGCTAGAAGGTTTATCCCTCAGAGTGCCACCGTAAGCTACGTTTACTGCAGGATTTGGGAAGATCTGAGACTGCACCGGCTGAACAGGTCCAGTGACTTGGTTGTTGGTGTAACTCGAAGGTGTGTAGGGACTGAGGTTGGAGAACTGATAGGTCGAATGAGTGTTGACGGTTTGCAAATTGCAGTTGTTCGCTGAGATGTTGTAGTAGGGCCCATGAGACGGTTGTTCCGGTGGTTGTTGCTGCTGGGGGTTCTGTTGGTCTTGTACCAGGCAGTAGGCTGGCACTTCCGGTGCCTTGTAGTAGGGTTGAGGTACCAAGGCGACCCCAGAATTGTACTGGTCTCCAGTGAAGGTGCCGTGCGTGTATGTCGAGGATGCGACTAGGAATGAAGCGGTTGGAGCTGCTGGTGGAGCATTGTTCGTCGTTTGATCGTACACGACCAGAGGTTTCAGGTTGTAGGATAACTGTTGCTGAATGTGCTGCTGCTGCTGCTGCTGCTGTTGCTGTTGCTGACAGTACTGCTGATTTCTGACCAGTTTATTCTTCGGTAGCCATCTGTTGCCTTTGCCTGAATTTGTGGGTATTCGTAGGAGAATTTTAGAAAATTGAACGGTGTCCTTAGGTCAGACATATTATGGGGTTTACAGACGCAGGGGTTCACGAAACAGATCTACATTTGTCTAAATAATAAATTTTCGTATTTACACCTTGTATGTGCAAAGGAATAGGATTAGGTAGGCCAGCGTTACGTTGCGCTCCTGGATAGATACACGACGGATGCAAACCAGTTCCGCATGGCTGAAGAGTTAGCATTGGATTAACGATGGGACCATAAAGGATTTGTTGCTGCTGCGGATGCAGGAGCTGGGATGGCGTGGACGTAGATGGGATCGAGGATTGCAAGGATGATCGATTGGATCGTGCAGCTGTTGGGTGCATGATCCACCTAACCCCCGGATCAAAAAATGTCTGCGTCTGTTCCAAAAAGAAATTTTCTTAACGTTTATTTATCTTCGGGTTACCGAAGTAATGCGAATACGCACAGTTATTTAGTAACTGTAATTATATCTAATCAATCATATATATGATTAAAACATGTGGAGTGTAAAATTTGTGAAAAAAAGATTCATAGAAAACTAGTACTTTAAATACTTTATACTCAAAATCTACAATTTTATAACACGCATCTGTGCTACATATGCACACAGATATTATAGGGAATATTATTTATTATAATTATATTGTATCATAGAAAACATTCAAAATAAAAAGGTATCAACGATTAACGAATCTAAATAAATAGTTTCACTTGGCATCCCACGAAAAGACACGAATACTCGCATTACTTATGAGTTGACCCGCTCCGTCGCTGCAACTTCTCACGGAAGTCTGCAATTTGCGATCTTGTAATCGTCTACTGGTATATTAGAAGTTACCTATCTTTCTCGGCGTATCGTCAAGGATGTCGGTTCCCCGAGCGTCGTCGCAATATCGTATCATTTATCCGACTGAAATTAAAAAAAAGGTATTCTCGATAAGGCCGTGGCCGAAGGATTCGACCACGAATATAGCCGTTATGTCAGTTGTCATTTGCCTCTAACCTATGCGCACTTTTTCGCCTTGATTACTTACGATAACAAATAGATTTAACTTTTACCTAATGTCAGAAACGCTCTTTCAATTTTCCCGTGCAGATCAGTCGTGTTCGATGATTATCAGCGACGTCGAGCGACGAGGAAACGTCATAAGACGCGCCGCTGCGTCCGCGGCGACGTTGACCGACGAGCCAAGATCATTTTTAACTTTGAACAAACTCACAGGGAAAAGTGGCGAAGAAACGAACAAGATTAAAATTTATTAAAGTACAAATTCGCGATTAATGTTGGGCGAACACGACGAATTGAGTTTCTTGAAATCACTAATTCCTTTCGTATTAACGGACGCGGGTCTTAAGATATCCGTTCTTGCGCGACGATCACCGCGACAAACCGATCGGGATTCCTTACGAACGAGAAAGAACGAAAAGTATGTACATATTGATAGTCGAATGGTAATTCTACGAAACGGAAGAATTCAACGAACACCGCGATGAAAATATGGCAGATCACTGACTATTGGCATGAAACAAAATTATCCCTACGGAACAATGAAACGGGAGAAAAAATTTGACGTACGGTTCAGGCAGAACCGATACACCTGATTCGATTACTCGTTTACGTATATTTTCGTGTGGATGCGTAATTATAATCAAGATTAGAAATGAAAAAAATTAGAAGATAGTACCCTGTTGACCTTAAGTAATTCGTGATCATCCAAAAAATTCGAGATAAGGGAAAATAACTAATTCCAGTTTTTCGCAACGACAACCCTCAATATATTTTCCTCGCTTCGCACAAAAACATATAGTACAGATGTTTCGTTTCCGCGTTCCAATCAGCATGGTACGATGATTCTCGATAAGTATGCGCGTTCGTTGCGTACGTAATATCATTCTTAAGCTCTACGCAGAAAAATTGTCAAAGTGAACACAGTGTGACTACCGGTCACACCCTCCAGCACCTAAGTTGAAGTGTCCCCAAGAGGAGTTACGATCGCCAGGCTGTTTTTTGCAAAAATGTATGAAAAAACATACTGTTCCTGAATCCCTATATGGATACTCGGTAAAAAACAGTAAACATTCGACGATTACGTAAATTTTCATTTGTTCGAGGGAAGCATAATTGCTTTCAATTAAATGCACGCGATGAATCCAACGATATTCTTTTTTAGGGATGTCTCTTTGGGCCCGATTCGACGTTGGCCAGGATTTGTCTTCGCGACACGTACTCCGATGCGTTTCGTTTGAAAAAAAAACGGACAGGTGACCAGGAACAGCGTGCACATATTCTCTAAGCTGGGAGAACCGTTAACCCTAGGAGGACTTCTGGGGTCTTGGCTGACCCACGCGCGTATCTAGAATATTTATACCATACTTTCATCGTTTCGATTGTAACTAGCTTATCGATATATAGATTGTTTACGTGAAACCAGTGGGCATTCGGCGTCATAGACGTTGCATCCCCGCTATCACACCCACTGGCAGATGACCATGTCTGCATTAAATACTAGAGAAACAAGAAATGTAAATATTAGAACGTGTAACGAGTTACTTAAACTGTATATGAGTCGATAAATTCTTATCCCGAACGAATTAGTGGCGGGTTTGCAGTTAATGTTGGCAGTAAACACCACTTTGTAAACGACACGACGCGCATACAAATTAATTTGTTGTTTTATTTTGGGGGGGGGGGGGCGTTTTTTCCTGAAAACCATTCGACTCTCTTTGTGTGATATTAGGCAGGTATACATTTACTACGTGGTCGTTGACGTGTTTTCTCATCTTTCTACATTTCTACACATCCATACGTCCTCCCTTCTTCCTACGTCTATTTATCGTAAGCTGAAATCAGACCTGGGCACTCTTGAAACTAATAACAGGTTCGTTTATCTTACGATCATTTGAAATTGTTTCAATAATATGTTAATGGTTATTATTAACAATAATATTATTTTGAAGATTATTTATTTCGTTAAATTTAAGATAAAGTACTTATCTATAAATGACCGTATTGAAAATAATGATTCGAAATAAGTTACTTCAAGTAGTTACTTCTTCCTTTCATTTCAATACAAACTTGCCCAGGTCTAGCTGAAGTATATAAATATCATTACGTCTCTTCCATAGATGCTACGAATTCGTCTAACTCCAACCAGATAAGATTTAAGTTCGATGGGGATTCGAGCGAACCCAGAGGTGGTCAAGCTTGGACAGAAGTTCCTCCTAGGGCGAACCAATGGACAGGAGGAAGCCACTGCACCCTTTGCACATTTAAATTTAAAACTCCATCCCCTGTCGGGTGGCTCCTCCGTTCCCTCGAGTACATACTTCGAGATCGTCAGCATTCAGGACAACGAAAGCATACGAGTTCCACGATCATATCATTTTCGTCTAAATCCGAGGCCTCTGTGCCAAATGGCCCACCCTGTGACAGCACCTGGCTCCTAACCCTCGGTTTCCAAGGATACAAACGGAAAAGAACTCTGTTCACGGGGCTTTTCGCGTTCGAGGAATGGCTGTCGTGATGCTCCTCTTATCTGCGACGAGAGATCAAAAGGTACTTCCTCTAGAATCCATTGTACTGTCGACTCGTCTCTTTCCGTTTCTCGAGTATGCGAGGTCGATGCTGCGTGTAGCTACTAACGATCTCGAACGCATCCCTTCGTCGTCTGTTTGTTTTTTTTATTTTTATTTTTTTTTTTTTTGGGGGGGGGGGGAGAGAGTGTTAACATTCTTGGAGCTAATTGCGCATGTACGCCAGCAATACAGTGGCCAGAACACACGTCAGAATCAAGGATTTCGATGACGGAACGTTAGGCATGGCTCCGTTACAGTAGTCCGTCAGACACGAACAGACCTCTTGACGGCCACCGAAACCGCTTCGTTGGTAGCACCTCCCTTTGTAGTTCGACTCGTCCCATCCGCAACCCCTTATCACCCGGCTGTCGGGTGGAACTGTTTGGAACAGTTAAAAACGTTAGAATTTATTCGAGTTTATTTATTATTTATTGATCGTACTACTATCCTATACCAATAACGGATTACATTACTGTACTATAGTACAAAAGAGTTGGTTTAGTTTTTTTTATAATACTTCATTCTGGAAAGATGAATTATTTCATCTATTTCTATTCCATTTATTTATCGCGCTACTATCCTGTACGAAGGGCAGATTATATTATTATATTATACTACCGTAACGATGAAGTATATTTGAACCACGTTAGTTCCTACATTGTATTAGACGACACCAACTACCATAGCGAGGTGTACACGTATATACTAATCAAGCTATCGTAGCGTGGTCTGCAATACGTGGTGGCTTTCTATAGAATAATGAGGGTGCTGTATTAATCTGGGTTAATGCGGATAGTTTGCCGGGGTAGACTCTTGCATTACCAGTTAGCGTTCTAAAAATTCTGCCAAGCATGCTACGGAACTCATTTTCGTCGTAACCACTAATATTCCGAGTCTACGGTTGGTTAAACCGATTACTTGCAGGAATATTTGCTAAAAGCGCACGTTACACCGCGATAGCGATCCTACGATGAAACCATTTGCGTATTACTTACGTCCATTAACGCTAAACTCGATGACTTGCGTAATCTTTCGGCACATCGTGTACTTTGCGCCGTCCTTGAGATCGGAGCAATCTCTTTTAAGGGCATCCGGAGGATCCTTGTCGGCGCAACGACTGTCGTTGTGACTGTTACATATGTAACACTGCATCCCGTATACCCCTGAAAAATGGTGACATTTCAAAAATTATTCGTCGGTTCAAGGTCGAATTTATGTTCGGGAGCCAAGGCTACTAGTCGAGTTTCAACGTAATCGATAATGAGGTACTTGGGTATTTAAACATTCGAGTACTTGACGGTATTACTTATTTGTATATACTTGTTTGATATGATTAAATATATATATATATATATATATATATATATATATTTATTTATTTATTTATTTACTTATGAATTTATTAAATATAATTCCAATAAATTAATCAGACTTCATGGTAACTGTGGTTTATAGTTTAACCAAGTTACTGATAAGTGGGGTCAACGTGAAGCATAAACAACGGAGCGATAAAACGAGGGAATCAGCAGACAATTCCTGAACAGCTACGCTTAGAAGCACCTTATGTTTGTATGCTAATGTTCTGTGTTAACATGTGTGTGTATTTATGTAGGTCGATTTAATAATTTCGAAGTGTTTTCGTTTTTTGATAAAATTCCAGAAACGTGTCCATTCTTTTCAGACGGAGGATCATTCAATGATCAATTTTCAATTTTCAATTTTAACATTATGAATATTTTGTATGTTTTTCACATTTGCGTATGGTAAAATTCATCCAATGATCACGTTTAAACTTAATAAGCATTTCATCCACCTATTCCAATATAGTTTTCACCGGTTTAATACCAAATAAACGCTTGCTTCTCCTGTGCTTCAACGGTCATAAAAATCGTAGACGGTCGAGTTTATCGTTAAAACTGTAGATTCCGATGGTGGAAAGGTTCATCGTCCCTGTGACCCTACCGTGATATAAAAATCAATGCCCCAGAAAGACAACGGCGATAAGTTTGCTCCGCTTGTCTCCACACTTTAATCTTGTTTCTGCGATCATTCATAGCTCCATATCATTGCAGAGTGGTGCAAGAAGAGTCTAGGGTTTTCCCTTATAATTACTCTCTAGATTATGGTTATATAGTTAGCGTTTCACCTGAGGTGCTAATTAGATACTTCATGTATCCAGGAAAGTTCGATGGGTGGAGTCTATTTTTCGAGTACTACGCTTTCCAACCATTTACCTCGACTAATCAGACAATCATAATATTGCACACTTCCGTGATCATTGTTAAATCGGTCGCGATACTAATACTGCCGCTCGGACGCTCGACATCTCTCGAACGAGGAAGTAGCATGATCCACTTTCAAGCATATCGTCCCTACATCTATGAAACTCCGTGAAAAGTAACAGGTATCGAAAATATAATCAGCAATGCTCCAGATGATCATTATATACATTCTTTCGCTCAAATTTTGTCATTACGAGTCGTTATAGTCGTTATTATTGCCACGAAACCTGCGTGAAAAGAACTATGACGTAAGTCTAGGGTGTTGTCTGTTTACAATTTCCCTGTTGCCGAGGGTAGCCCAAGGCGGAAACTAGGTCTGAGAGAGGGACACGGGAATCGATAGTAGGTAGTCTCGCACACCAACCCCTGACGATCGTTGAACCTCGAGAACCCCCACACGGGATGTGTGTTGGTTGGAAATTTCGATAAGCGTTTTTTCCATGGAACCATAATTTCATGTTCGCTCTAAATCGATGATTGATTGGCATGGATAAGATTAATATAATTTTGAATTCTATTTCAACCACGAATGGGATTACTTATTCATGGTTGACCTACATTTGGAAATTTTTGGCGTGGCAACCAGCTGGAGCAGAGGCGGACAAAATTCTACCTTTTATACGTCTACAAAATTAAATTCAAGAAATGTTTTAACCTTTTTATATTTACTAATAGAGGTAAACTGAAGAGCGAAAATATTAGAACCATTTTTAAAAGTGTTTTGTGTATGTTATAGAAGGCTAGAAAGATTTTACTGTTACCTATATGTATGTTATATAATTGTAATTCGGAAGCAACTAATCTTCTGCGATTTCTCATACCGAACGTGGCCAGAGATGAAAATTCCTATTGATTCAAGCCTCCCCGTATAGCGGTCTTCCATTCCATAAAATAAAATTACTCCTCACTTTGCGAAACCCAAAGAGTACCCTTTCATACGCCATATAAAACTATAACCAATACCAGCGCAAAAACACCCCATAAGTGTAAAATTGCGCGCTATTCCAACCAACGGTAGCAAAGTTTAATATCGAACTGTTCCAGGTTCACGAAAGCACTTTTCGGGGCGGCCATATGGGATTTGTGACAGACTCGGCGACGCCTGGACGCTTACCATAATAACCGAGAACGACCATGAGGCAAACGACGAGGACGTGAGCACACTTCATGTTGGGGTGGTATCCTTGCACGATTAACGGGTATATCCTTTAACGTTTCGACGGACCCGTTTGCGATGGCGGCCGTTTAAGTGTTGCACGCGACCAGGAGGGTGAGAACTGGTGGGAACGAGAAAGAAAGAGAGAGAGAGAGAGATAGAGAGAGAGAGAACGACCGTTTCAGGGGTTGGCGAGGCCAACCATTCGGCCTCGAGAGCTGCTGATACACTGTTCACGCTCACGGTACCTCGCTCGATCCACTTTCAGCGCAAGCCCGCGACTAAGGCGACGATGTTCGCCAGCACCGAGCGGAACCGCGAGAGTACGTGATTGCGCGCGTGGAACATAGCCGATGGGAAGACGGGGCGAGACGCGCGCTTTAAAACGGGCTTGTCAAACGAACGAAGCCCAAGGCCCAAACCATCTAGCCGATGGTAGCGACAGTTTCGACGCTGATACCCTGATCACCGATAACGACTCTGTCCGAATCTTATCAATGTCGGTGGATTTGATCGATTATTCAATGAATGTTCAATCCTGATTCAGAATATTATCGAATTACTACTCCTTGCGATAGTAAATATTTGTAGGGAGACAACTAAGAGAAAAGAATTATTTATTTTACAAATTTACATTCATTATTGTTTCAACCTCTGGAGACGAGGGGAGATTCCATGGTAGCTTTCACGGCTGAATCAATATTTTCGATGGACCAAAGGAGAAGGGATGCTGTCCGAGATTGATTTTTGCTGTATTGCAGTGGTGGATTTGTATTTTATTTTGGCTGCATAAGAATGGTCCCGAGGAGAAATTCGGTCGATAGGGGAGGGTTGGGTAAGATGGTAACCGGTCTGTAGACTTGGAAGGTGATTCTGTAACAGGTGGCCAAACTTTAAGAGGGCATTGTGTTTGCTTTAAGGACACTCAAGGAGGTAAAGAAAATATTTTCTTTTTTTAACCAAAGATTATTGAATACACTTTCATGCGTCCTTTCCCCCTTAACTTCCCCACGAACGAATCTTCTACATCTGCATTTGCAGATGAGATTCGAACCGTCCCAGTTTCCGCCGATCGTCCTGTATGAAGCCTTCCAAATTTCATTCCACTCGGATGGAGAAAGGAATCGTCGAGTACCTTAACATGCCAACGGGCAATGTAGAGTAAGCAGGATGTCTTTTATTCGCTGATAACAAAAAAGTACGATTGTTTTGACGGGTAAGGCAGGACTGCACGTTAAATGGGGAAGGCCGTGGGCGGTACGAAGAGCTTTATGTTCAAATGGAGCGTAAAGTGGCGGTTTGGAACACTGTAAGTGGATAATATCCCTTTTCCTGTGACACACTGAACGTCGCGAAATGTCATCGAAGCTCGTGTAATATGTCGCACGCGAACAATATGCGGAAAAGGAATGTGGAAGGTACGCTGCCAAGTTGTCAGTAAACTTCTTCTATGTCATCCGCCATAACATAACGTGTTTCGTTTCTTATAACGATGGAAACTGATTGCAGACAGATCATCGAATTACATAATTAACATATTTATTAATTTGATGTAGAAAGGCGCAAACAATTTTCCATTGTTTTTAACAAAAAGTTTACAATCAATGTTATTTATATTCAACAAATTGGCGTGCACAATTGATAAATGTTCCGATGACAAGCAGCATATGTTAATTTCTTTTATGTATCACATTTACGAGTTCAATTCTCATCGCACCTCGCTTGTCGCAGCTAGCATTTAACATATTTAACAACACAGCGAGTCCCTGACACGTCTTCGATCATTACATTCTACGTGGTAAGTATTATATTTGGTTTGCGTGCTTCGTAGACCAGTGGTTAAAAAATCTTTCTTTTTAATAGAATAAATCAAAGGTGTAGCGTATATTTTTCTCACGATAGAAGATATAAAAATTAAATAAAATTCAACAATAAATAAATAAAATACAAGTCTGAATGAGTTAAGATTTGTGTATTGATCAAGAAAATGGTGAAACTGTTTAGCAACTTCGTGGCACGAGAATCGATTATTATAATACCCAACAGCCCCATTCTCGATCGAAACAACGATACACCGATCATGTTTGCAACGTTCACACCTGAGAAGCTTTCGCGCCGAGTAAAGCGAGGAATTGATAAATTAAACGCCAATCTCCGCGACGTTTATCAATGAGTTTAGAACCGCGTTGAATTACATAAATATTCTTATGTATTACAAGTCAAATAGGAAACAGAATTTCTCGCACCCGGTATATCGTCGTTTTCCAAGGTACACTATAACCTTTCACGGGATATTGTTCCACTCACAAAACCTATGGCACACGTCATCATCATTAATTAAGCAATACATTTTTTACATTATTGCAATTTCATTTCCCAGATTCGAAATATTTGAACGTTTACATGTTACATGTAACACGTAAAATGTAACATTCGATTCAGTTACTACAGAGACTGACGATGTATATGTGTTAAAAATCGACTGATAAGGGAACAACATAAACAAACGATGCGGATGAAACTGAATACGCTGCAAGTATTGTTGTTCTTGTTCGTTTTCCAAAGAGGTAAGGTTCGGGACGTAGATACCACGTTTGTCGATCGTAGATAATGCCAAATGAGTACTTGTCGAGCGAAGATGAGGCAGTGGCTCGGTACGTAGGAACGTAGTAGCCTACCTCGGATAACAGTAGAAAATGTTAACATAAAATGTTCGCTGCCGAATTTCTTCCTCCCTGTTCGATCAGGAATTAAACAAATATTTTTAAGAAAAAGAATTCCCTATTCAATATTTTTATTTTTCGCCGTTTGTACATCTTATGTGCTGTCGGTACACGCATGAAGAAACCAGAGCCATCAAGTGTTATCAGTGCAATAGCAAAGAGGACGAGGACTGCGCTATCAATAAAGTAGATACAAAGTACCTGAAGCCATGTCTACCCTCGCAAAGATTCTGCCGTAAAGCTGTATACATATGTGAGGGCAAACTTACGATATTACATCTTAATTTCCTCTGAGAGATAATTTTAATATTCAAACATTCATTTCTGAGTTTCTACAGCGATCGTTTCGGCGCACAGTGAACTCGCAATGGCACCGCGTGCGCTGAAACGATGGTTGACCTATCCCATCCATAGAAATATGACGTCCGACGAACACTGACCAATTTTATGTCTCTGCTTATTTAATTCCGTGAATTTTCAGATTACATCACGGATTCCCACGAGCACATAGTCGTTCGCGAGTGCGCGAAATGGCGTAACGCCGACACAGAATGTTATAGAGGTCGTTATCCGCGCGACAGTTATCAATTCGTTTGCGAGTGCCACGGTGCAGGATGCAATCGGTCCGGGAGATCATCACCGAAGACAACGATTTTTCTTTACGTTCTGTGCCAGCTAGTGCTCCTTCTAGTGTCAAGTCCCACTTGACTCCGTGAACCGTTAACATAAGTAACAACAATGAGGCAACAAGGACCAATATTTGGCAATGACGAAACAAGCGTTATTTATGTACGTCTAGTCTTAGAGTCACCTTCGCAACCTGGCAAACGTGACAATTAAATTTAAATTGAAATCCACCGTGTCGATTACAGGAACGTGTATGATCATTTCTTTCTCAAGCAAAAAGCCGTCGGAGCAATACAAAAAATACTATAACGCGAGTTATTTTATTAATTCTGATTAATTAATTATTAAAACAGCATGGTAAATGTAAGGCTAGGATATATCCTTCAGTTCGTGATCAATCTAGGAACACGTAATTATATTACAAAATTATTGATGAAGATCAAGTGATTATTTTGTTATATTATTTGCATATGTTGTGTGCACACATGATTAATGGACTACCAGGCACGATTAACTGTAAAGAATGATAAATGATCGATGTATGGTTGCAAATTACCCATCGAATTTATGATTGCCACTTTATGATCACGCTAAGTAATCACTGGCCAACTCCGTTCTGTAGTTATACAATTTTTAATTGTCGGTAGAGAGCAATCTTTCGCAGTGACACCACGAGGTTACGTTAGACATAAAGCATTTATTTATGAGAGCTAAACGCTCGCTCGCATTCATCACATCTCGAGCAACGAATAAGGAGTGCCGTCGGTTTTTTTATCGAACGCGGGACAAAGCGATCTTTTTTATCAGTGTTGGCACAGGCCCAAGCGAAATTTCACAGTAGTCCAGAACGACCCCAGTAAGTGTCGATTATACGTCTATTTATGCTTTGAATGTTGCTGATTTTGGACATTCCATAAACAGTACGCACGTGGTACGTACATTCCATGCATCTGTAATATCGTCAAGCGTATTATAGATTACGTGGAAGTTGTTTCTGTATTGTAATGGCTTCCAGGACGATGTGCCAAAGCTTCGATAATTCAAATTTATTTCCGTAATAATACATTTTCTATTTTCTAAGTAGGCATCGGGATCCTCTAGTTTTAATCCTTTAAACAATCCTTTAATTTTCAATATTATGCGTGCCACGACAATATGTCGAGACAGCTTCAACGATTCATATTTATCGTATCTATAATTGTAATTCCCGGAATACCCTGACAGAAATATACGGATTAATATAATTCCTGACGCGATAAAATGTATGTGTCACTCCTATTCAGCTGGCCTAGCCCCCTGTGGACTTTACGCGTCACCAATATCCGGATGACGTGGCAGTCGACGTCTTAATGACCACGAAGCAAGTTGTCCAGCCACTCCCATCGGACCCACCGCGAATTAACAGGAACAATCGTTCGACAAACGGTATTCCGACCCACTCGCCCACGTCATCCGTATTGTTCCCGACGGTTTGATGGTACCTTCCCTCGCAGGAACATTTGGACGACGTCGACTGATTTATCTGCGTGAGGAAAGTTTTTATCCGCGACTCCTAATGTCTCCCCTCGGCGTGTCCTCTCGGAAACAGGATACTTCTCACTCTGGAAACGGTCCCACGCAAACAGAGCCAAAGTAATCGCTAACATGCGTATGTGCGTGAAACAAAATGGCTCCTGTACCTCCTAAGGGTGAGTGAGGCGCCAAGGATGCGTAAAGTCTATCGCACACGAGCGTTTCATTCGGAGTTTTGCTACTGCCAATGTCTCAGCAGTTTGGTCAAAGAATGGCTCTGTTCGTCAAAGCCTGAAACCGTAAGGTCTTTCACCTTGATGGTTCGTCTCTTTAGCATTCTCTAACTAGGCATCGAGATCCTCTGTCTTCAATCCTTTGAGCAGTCGGTAATAGAAAGCTCCCTGTCGGCAAGGCTCTGTAACGTAGAACATTCTGTTGGTAAGACAAGTTGCTCGGCAGATAATGAAGCATGCTCCGTCGATGAAGTTTATAGCCGATCATTGTTCCGCATTATCGGTAAGCCAGATCAAAAGAACTTTTTGAAGTACTGCCACGAGAAATTGATCTACATGTTGCTCCACATTTCGGGGAACGTTCTCTATATCGAAAACCACCCTTAAATGAAACAGAATTTGATGTATCGAAGCTACTATTCTTTACAATCTTTTCCTAGATATAGATGAAATATTTTATAGAAATTCTGGTGAAATCGATGCGAACCACTTTTCTCCTGTCAGTAGCAAACCCCATGCTGGTGTGCCACGTCCCTAAAGGCGGAGGCTCGGTAAGATAAGAAGAGGCAGTTGGAAGCTAAGGCCTCGTAAATGTCTTCGCATCGCGTGGCGGATAATAATGTTGCCGAGGGCTGGCTGCGTCCAAGATACTTCGCAAATGTAGGTGGTGCGCACGGTCGTTCTTCCTCGTCCTTCATCGTTCGCAACAGCGTCTCCGACCCGCCTTCGTCGATGGTATTATTACTATTTGGGTCGCGGCAATGTGGCGCCGAGCATCCTGACGCTCTACGGACACTTTTCACCAGCCACACTTTCATTATTGCGCGTCGACGATTCCTGCTTTCGAACTGCCGTCGGTATTTCCAGGAACGCGCGCACGTGCTCGTTTCCTGATCGAACATTTCGAAAACGGAGGGAATAACCTTTCTGGTATCGAAACGTCGAAGAAACGTTCCCAGGCACGCGAATCCTTGCTCACGATACATTTGCTTGTATTCACAGGTGGGAGTGGGAGAATTCGGATACCTGGAATACTTAAGAAAATGACCATTCAGCTTGAGAATTTAAGCAGTTTATCATTAGAAACATTTTTATTTCATTATTAGAATCAATTGTAAATAATTCAGAATTCAATCAATTGAGTCAATTAGTTTGTTCCCCCTCCTTCAAAGATACAGGTGTGTGTACGATAAATATCGACTCTTTTCTTATTTCTCGTGCTTCGTAATCGATTGCTTCGAAAAATGATTTAGTGAACTATTGTAATGGTTCTACTCGTTACTGTACCACGTTTCGACCAATTAGTCGAAACTTCGTTTGCTAATGAGTGGCGTAAAAACCCTCGTTGGTTCGAAATTCATTGATTGCGCGCGAAAATGATACTTAGCGCGCGTTGAACGTATGCCAAGGTTGTTATCTGCATTATAGGGCGTCTCCTCCCCCTCGTGGATGACCCGTTACTACTTACAATAATGGATACCACAACGCTGACACTTCCACGGGGTAAGATTTATCGGTTATGTCATGATGGCTCGTACTGTGACTTACGAAAAAGATGCTTGGGTCGTCGTAAGCATTAATCAGACGCGATTCTTGGCTGTAAATTTGTACAAATTTTGAGGACAACTTTCGGACAAGTTTCATAACACACGCACGGGAATCAGCAAATGGATCCACGATGGGTAGAATGTATTTTTGGTTCAAATAGAAGTTTCCATAATCTCGTTTGTTATTTTTCTTTCGAAGGTAGTATAAACTTAATTCAAACTTGTTCTGTAAAGAACTCTTCTCAATCAAATTATCACTATTGACTTAAATTGACATTTTAATGGCGATATTTTTGTACAAAAATTGTAGCTAAGATTATGGGTGAACATTTTTGATTTATTGACTTTTATTTTTAAAGATAAAGATGTGAGAGTAAATTCGGAGCGATGATGCTTGCTGCTTTTTTCTATGATTGTATATCTGTTATTAAAATAATTCTGAAAGCTTAAGTACAGTTTACACTTGATAAACGATCAGGTGATATGAATCATAGCTGATAACAAGTACGTGCCTCAGCTAGTTTCAAGAACTGTGTAACATTCTGAATATTTTTTTGCACCACCTCGTACGCGACGGCCATATATCATTTGCGCGATATAAATATGAAAGGTTTCGACAGTGCAGCGCTAGGATAACATTCAACCGACGAGACATTCGACAAATCGTCCAACGACGTAAAAGATTTCTTGAGTCAGTGTATCTCAACCATTTCTGGCTCTCGACAAAAAAAATTGCATGAGAAGTTTATGATCTCCAGAAGCGACGGCGAATAAATACGATGCTATATTTCGTTGAGCTGGAGGACTAAGAAGCAACCAGCAAGAAATATACAGCAACAACAAAAATAGAAGTCCACCGCAGGACTCTTGAAAGCCCCCCAAAAAAGTGTGTAATCTAATTAAAAGGGCGACGAGAAACGGAGAAAAATGAGGAACGATCACGTTTTCACCGAAAATCATTTAAACTGGAAAGGTGAATGGAGAGGGGAGAAGAGACACATTAAGATAGATCAAAATACAGAGCATAACCGCGAGCAGAGAGGAAGGATACCGTGGTGGATTCTCTTAGTAATTGCTAAACCCAAAACTGTGAGCTAGACGGCGTCGTTGGCGTCCTGGATGGGCGCCACGGCGCCGGACGTCTCTCGTTTTCATCCTTCTCCATCTTCGTTCCCTGTCTTTATCAAAACGTGCTGATTCTCGAAAGAACCGAGTCTACGCAACTACGAATCCAAACGTGTTTCCCTGGCATCATAAACAAAATGGCTGGAACACGATTGATGATGTTCCCTGATGTGGTATGGGGAGAGGTTCGAGACGAAATAGCAAGAAATTCAACTTTTTCCCTCATTCCAGCGAAAAGGAAAGATTTCTTCGAGACGTAGACGCTTTAAGTGAGAAAGAAAGAGGTCATAGAGCGAATCGAAGGCGGGCAGGGTGTAATACGATGAATTTTTATCGCGCTGTTGAATCGCACAGCGAAATTATATCGGATAGGATTATATCGGGATAAATCATAAACGTGAACGCAAAAGTAGAACGATTCCGGTTGAATGGTTGATCGAACGTTCGAAGAGCTGAGTTGTTTACATGAAGTGACCGGGGATATTACTTTCGACCCAAATTGGCTCGCAAGGGGGATTTTCAAGTAGAACAATAGGGGAGAATTGGGGGAGGAGGGGTGGATGTAGATTCCTGTGGTTGCCCGTGGGGATAAATGTGTTTATTCTGTGTCAACGTTCCGTGGTAAGTTGAAGGTCTTCTTCAGGATTGTATACATAAAGAATTAACGAAAGCCTGATTATAAAATTAAATCAGAATACATGCTTGAATTAAAGCGATTATTGGTACGTTTCAGAAAATATTCCGATTTTTGATATATTATGTCATGGAGACAACAAAAAGTAACTGCAAGCGTGATAATTTATGTTCTACATCGTTCTGGAAATTATTGCATTCCTCTGTAACAACATGATTGTTCATTGGACACAAAAAATTCCATAAATTCAAGTTTAATAGCGTCGTCATTGTTGAATCACTTCTCGTTAAAGATTTCTTGTTAAAGTAGTCTGGTATAACTTAAACGAGCTACGAGTTAGAACAAGAATTGCTCAACTGACTTTAACAGACAATAAATAAAATACATTACATGCAATTTAGCTATGTATCGTATTATCATGATCTTTAACTTGTATTGCTTCTGGTAATCTTACAAAGTAAGTTGATCTCTGCTCATCGTCGTGATTATAACCGTCGCAGATCGTGAAAATCTGGTTTGTGTACTACTACGGACGTCGGCGGGTCTAGTTAGGCTAATAGACTATTAACGTTCTACGGTGTGTCCACGCTTTCCTCCCTTCGTTAATTGCCACCACCGCGATTTATAAGGTATCCTTCAACTCGGCTCGCTGCTTCGACGAGGAATCGAATTCAGAATTCATATCAAACTGTATTCGCTCGGTGCATTCTCCACGTGAAACGAAGGTATCGAAGGAAGTATCGCGTTAATTCAGCTATCGTTATTCTGATCGTTGTACGGGAGGGTTTACACGACTAAATAGGCCAGCTCGGGGGCAACATTTTTGGCGCTTACGCGGTGCAACAGGTGCATATATCGAAAATTATGCAAATATTGGTGGGGCTGGCAGATGGTAGAGTCGCGGGATCAGGTGCATTGTTGTTCTGTTGCCCTAAGTGTCACAATTATTACAGTCATCACAATCATCATAATAGTCACAATGGTTATAATGGTCGCAATCTCACAATCGTCACAATAATCATAGTAGTCACAATAGTTATAATGGTCACAATGTCACAACAGTCACAATTATTCTAGCCTTCACAGTAACTGTCTGATTACCCCATTTTTCATTAGACCATGCGATTGACACACGTAGAGTCACAACAGTAAATGCATCGCTATTCTACAACCATAGCACAAGCATCATAATTATCGCAATCATCGCAACCGTCACAATCATTCCAGTCATTCCATTAAACATCCAATCGTTCCATTTCCCCATCAGATATGCCCAATCCCTACAAAAACGTCCCACCATCCCTTCCACACTCCCTCGAGACGCAATCGTTCGGGGTGAAACGTGAAATTAGCTAGTTGTCCAAGAATTGGCATCCATATTCCGGCGCGGCGTTTCCAGAAAAGTAAAGTAACCATGTGTACACAGTGCGCACCGAGGGAATTCGGATGAGACACGTTGAACGCGGCCGCGGTTGATCCACACCCAACGATCCAAAGCGAGGGGATTTCACGCGAGGAGAGCGGGCAAAAATATCTACGCGTCTTGCGCGAATACGCGAGTCGTCGGTGGTTGAGCACGGTTACGCGGAAGGGGATGGGGTGGGGTGAGGGAATAGCAGAGGAGTGGCGTGGCGAGTGGCGAATCTCGCAATCTCGTACTCGCGATCAGACCGTGGAGTCGACGACAACCCTTCCAACCGAGCCAGTGCTTTTCTCTCCGTCACGCATCGCAGTTGCGTTCCGTTTGCCCCCTGAAGACGAATTTCTACCAGAGGAAAACCCGCCACGCTAAACGAAAATCATGTATCGAAGGATTCCAGTGCTAGTCGTCGGTCTCGTGCTCGTTTCGGTGGCCCGTTCAGGTGAATATTCAAATTATACACACTTTTCTACTTTACGAACATTTCTACACTTACTTTTATTTCTTATTTACTTAGTTTTTGTTGGAAACCGGTGAAATTGGTGAAAATTAAAGGAGAAGCTTGCCTAAAGCGATAGGAGAACTTTACGAGGGTCTTGCTTTTCAGTGGTCGGGGAACGTTAGTGGTCAGACGTGCTCCACCACTTACGACCTGTTAGAGTGCTTTCAGCAATCGCATTTTGAACGCGTCACGAGTGGATCTTCCGACAATTTTTAAATTGTACTTTTGCAACATTTTTTGGAATCGGAAAGGAAATTGATCTTTCCAGCGGTTCGCGCGAATATTTTTTGATAAAACGGACCTGAGCGCGACTTTGAACAAATGTAAACATAAAGACCGACGGGGACGGTCAAAGGATTTAATATTCGCGGCGTAGCACGTAATTGGAAATCGTATATTGAAAAGAGGCTCACTCTTCGAACGATTAGAGTAAACAATTGTATGAGAAGAACGAAACATGTCGCGAAATTTTGGTTGTGTTATTATTGAAATTTGTATTATTATGGTTTACATGAATTCGATCACTGAAATGATTCACAGTTAGCGATTAGTATGATTTATTTGACACGTATGTAGTTTGGGGAAAGTTCCTCGCGAAATGTGTTCAAGTAACTGCAACAAGTTACCGACCGCCTGACTTATTAAACGCCTTACTACTTCAATTGCGGAGAAACTTGCTATACTTTCGCTACTGTAATCTTCGATCTCAGATAAACGGAAATTTATTCTCTTCAGATTCTTCTCAATATATTTTTATACTAAACGAAAATTGTAATAACAAATATGCATTTTTTTAACTCGGAACAAATAAGGTATCAGCTCGAAGTACAAAGATTTATTAACGAATAATTGCTATTCGTTATTGAAATATAGTACTGTTTCTGTGAAACCATTGGTATATTTTGTTTGTTTAAACGTGAATTTTTGACACGTTTGGTTGTTTCATCGTGATACGTGACCCTAACTGTTACAACTTTGGCTAAGTACGAGTGATCAAGGAGGCTCCGAGAAAAGGTCAATTGTTAAGAATTAACGTCAGTGTTCAGGCCTAACCAGTTAGACGTTAATGCAAGATTAAACGGAGCTCATGACATATTCAGGCTTCTCGAGATACTGCAAATTGTCTTGAATGATTTTTAAAAGAACTATTAGTTTGATCATTTCTTTTTTCATTTTCCTGAATAGGAATATTCATCACGATCATATGTATACTTATTTAGTAATTACTGTTTGCATGATTTACTCTAAAACTTGATTTTCACTACATGTATTTAAATATTTATCAATACAGTAATATTAGTGTTCTTAAAAAAATTAAAAATTCTTTTTAAACACATTAGAAATTAACTTGGCCATGTAATAGTTCAGTAACTGTTATCTCTGTGATTACGATATACTCAGATGTTTACAACTCTGCAATAAAATTTAATGACAATTAAATGCTGTATTTGATGAGTACTTGACGATATATAGAGTCGTAGAATTTTTAATCGATTTCGAATAACTCCAATACCGAAAAATAGTAGGTTAACTGCAGTTTGTCGAATCGCGACTGGTTGAAGCTTTTCAGAGTGAGTAGCGTCGCGACTCACGGCGCCACGACGCCGCGACCCAAATAGTTAACTACGCACTGTGACTCGCGAACGCACCCTAGTACTTCCAATCGAAGTGGAACGATATGCGTAAATTAAAATAGAATTTTTCAATATTTTACGCGAAATTCAACGTCGTGTGTGAAGTTCAATATTTTAGATAAAATTCAATATTCTATATAAACTTGCTATGTACACTGAAAAATGTAAATATGCATTTACTAACCGATTTTAATTTACCTAGAATGAAAGGTATTAGAATATTAAAATAACATTGTGTTTACGACGTTACAATTCCTCTATAACCGACAATGATAATTACGAAAGTAGTTCGGACCTCACGAAATTCCTGGATGGATCCCGCAAAGTCTCAGGGGCTTCGTCGAGGACTCTTTGTGAAATGCTGCTTGTTAAGTCATCGTCACGTTCGAAATAAAAATCACGTAACGATCATAAGTTTCCCGCGGTGCTTTTTACATTTACCTTTTTAACACGAATAAAATATTACACGGAAAACCTTGTCTCCGTCCTTGGATACTTAACAATTCTAATTAGGACAAACAAGGAGGGGAAGAATTATCTTCTTCGCCATCGCTCTCGATCGCAATTGTTCGAATTCTTTCCCAGGTCGCTACAGAACCCGTGTATCTGCATTCGGCACACACACCAAGCGAAAAAGAAACTCTGGGAACTTGCTGGCGATCATAAACATTCTCGCGATGCGAGAACACACTCCATTGGTTAGGTAGAATTATGTGATGGCCGACAGGGAAACCCCGGCGTCGCGGGGGCGTCTACCAGGCGCCAGAGTGAACAGATTATTTACTCCTTCCGGGAAACAAAGAATTGTTGAATTGAAATGGACTATAATCGAGAAAAATGGCTGCTACATTTTTCCAAGAAGACTTTCTCACAGTCAACGTCTCGCAGACCTTACGTCTCACTTTTCTGTTCGCGATTACCAACCGTAGGATTTACGATGCTCGTGTACGATTCGGTAGAATTTAGTTTGTCGGTGGCAAGAAGTTTTCTCGAGCTGTTACAACGTTCGCAAATTCTCATTTGAAATTTTTGTATTGTTGCATGAAATGGAGAAGAAAGGATGCAGATTGAGCACTTTGTCTTTTATATCTACGAATTTGAATATTTAGATAAAGAAAGGAGGATATCGTTACACTACAACATTGGGACATTTAATTATGTGAGATTTCATTACTCGATACGTATCATAGAAAAATATTCGTTTGGACTAATTAGAGTAGTGCGTGATCTAGTAGACTAATATTTTTGTAATGCCTGCCCAAAACCTTCACCTCGCAACTGTTAACGTTTGCATCGACTTTACGATCTTGATTCATTTTTGATTGCCATAATTTGCCTGAATGGCAGTGATTCAGGCACAATTTCGTCCAAGATTCAATTGTACGAACATGAGAAGAATTCAGTAGGTCTGGTAGCAGCGAAATTATGCCACTGACAACATGTACGGGCACACGGTGGGTTAAAAATAATGAGTTCTTGAGAGATACGTTAGCCTAGTCATAGCCGAGAACGCGGGCGAGCGAGTGAAAAATTTCCATTTCGCACGTACGACTTATTTTTACACGGCAAGTTCTTTTTTTTCCACCACAAACTACGCTGCGAACTGTAGCGTGATTTGGCGACCTCTGATACTGGAGATGCAACATTTTTTATTTTAACTGAGATCTTGTCGAGTTACGTGGTTAAAATAATTTATTTAATACGACCGATGCGATATTATGCATCTATGGACGTTTCTTAAAAATGTAATAAATCCTGTAATTTATATATACAAACAAACCAAGTTGCCAAAATTTAAATCTTACAACCTGATCTGAAGGTCTCACTATTTTTCTTTATATCTCCACAACTTAAATGGTTATACTATGAAATTTTCAAATCACAAATTTTCGACTTAAAACCTTTTTATCAAACATAAAAATGATATTATCGAAATTTGAAACGTTTCGTCGGTAGAGTAAAATTAAATTGTCTAAAGTAAGGACTTTCCCGAGGTCCAGTTGTTAATTTAATAAAATACCACTGTAACCTGGCCACGTTCCGTAAATAGGAGAAATCTTGGTATACGTTCAACTCGTTTTGTGTCATTTTTGCAGACGAAACTTTGAAGTGCTACATGTGCACTTCGTTCTCGCAACCGGGCTGTGACACTGATCCAAAGGCAAATAACATCGAACCCACCGAATGCACTCTGACACATATGGCCGACTGGCAACGGACCGTACTACAGCACAAAAGTTTGAGTACAATATCTCGCATCTTCGAAGTCGACACCTCGCACTCGTCGCAGCAGTACCAGGCTGTTGCACCCATGGCCTGCGCGAAACTGATCCTGAAACGTAAACCGTCTATTCATTATCTTTGAACAAACTAAACAGTCTTTTTAAGCTTAAAGTTAAGAAATTAAAAATATTTTACCTGCTGGAGCTTCCTATTTAGACGTTATTTCGTTTCAAGTATGTAGCATCTATTACAGAGTTGAATATATTTTATTTTGAATAAGGAATACAAATTCGAGGTTTATTCGTATGAATGAAAAAAAAAAATTAATCAAAACGGGCGTGATTGAGAAAATTCGGAAATTTCATTCCTTATCCAGAACAAAACTTACTCAACTCAGATCCGTTATTTATCTTTACATGACGTGTTGTTTTCGACGTGGACTCCTCCTCTAAATTCCACCCAGCCCTGGTTGGGTAAATGCTTCTTGTTAGCAAGAGTCAAATATCAGCGCTTATCGTTTTGCAAAGATTTCTAAATGCTCGAAACTTTTTGTTATCAGTGAACAAACAGGAGGTTACGGTGAGAAGCTGCCAGACAGCGAAGACGGAGACCATCGATCCTTGCAAAACGATACAAGGACAGTTCAATAACGACCTCATCAGTGTGGAGCACTGCGAGCTCTGTATGGAAGACGCTTGCAACAGCTCGATCGCCAATTCGGCCAGGATTCTTCTTGTTTTATTGTCGATGGTCGGCTCTGTAATCCTTGGCGCTCTTTACAACGGAGCGTAACCTTCGTGCACTGGTTTACAGAATTAATTGCGACCGCCATCGGAGACGTTCCACCAGAGATGGGCACAATTTTATTCGCGTAACGGATAACGAATAAAATTTAAGGCGTAGCAATCTATTCGTTTATTCAATTGTACAACTAAATTTGTATTCGTTGTGAAATATTTCATTTCACAAATCAAATTCTAATTAAAGAGTAAAGAATAAACAGTTCCTCTTTTCTTTCACAATTATTTGTCATTCGAAATTTTATTCGACTAACACGTCACTGATAAAAACACCATGCAACATTATAATTCTACTACAACTCCGCTTCACAACGTAGATTGTGAATTATTATGTAACAAGTAACGGATCGAAAGTTGTTTACCTTTTATTCGTTATTCGAAATCTTCGGCCAGATAAGAATTTTGCTCATCTCCGCGCGTTACGATCGTTCCACAGCGCATTCTTAAACTCGAACACCATATACACATTGTTCATCGATGTTCCACGTTGTTTCATGTTCACGAATTGCGCACTGCGAATACTTTTCTCTCTCTCTCTCTCTCTCTCTCTCTCTCTCTCTCTCTCTCTCTCTCGCTCTTTCTGTGTTATCAAACTGGAAATCGAGAACGAGTCTGACATTCTACGTTGTTATATTCTTCTTCGAAAGAAACTTTGTCTTTTGTACGTCTTTCTTAAGAGAAACGAGTTTCATTGAAATTTCTTCGTATATTTTTTTTTTTTTCGACGAACTTTGGAATTCCTGGCTCGAAGTAAACGGTTGGATTTTCGCGAAATCACCACGATAGGGAGGGAAATTTCTCGAGCAAACGTTAAGAAAAGACTTTGCAACGCAACATTCTGGTTAATTTGTTCGTTAAATTCGTTTCGGGACAGCTCGTATCTCGCCTTTCCTCGCGACGAATGAATGAAGCTCGTGAAATAATTACGAACGGATATGTGACCTATTCGATCTCGTTCGCGATTAGGGGCTGGGACTGTCGAATTCATCTGTATTCGATTATTCGAACACTGCAGGGATTCCAATACTTCACGAGTTTCGTTCGAATTGCGTTCAAATACTTTGGTATTCGTATAGTCTTTGTATTATATGAATTCTTCCTTATTCGAGAAATAATGTTCGAATGCTTTCTTAGTTGAATAGTCCTACTCATTTGAATACTCGAATACTTTCTTATTTGGACCACATCGATCTTATATATAATAAGAGTATTTGAATAGTGTCTTATTTAAATAATATTATTTCAATAATAATGTTCGAATAATAATATCAATACTCGAATGATATTATTTAAGTACTACCACTCGAATAGTAATACTCGAATGATAGTATTTAAATACTAACACTCAACTAGTAGTATTCGAATACTGGAATACTCCTAAAGTCTTCGAATATTTAATAATTTGATCAGTCCCAGCCCCGCTCGAGCCACGTTGTAGAAACTTTCTACGCCGAACTAAAGAAGGGGTCTATATATATGTGTAATAGGTGTATACAACGATCAAACATAATTATCGACGATCGCGCCATAGCGTGTCGCGACCATGTTCGCGTGTACGCGAGTTTGCAATGAAATATTTGAATATTATTGTACTTGTTAAAGTGCATTACGCGAATCGTTGGTTCGACCATGCGAGCGTAAATTTATTAAATACAATTATATACGTACATATGTGTGTTTGCGCAGACGGAACGGGCTTCAAAAATGTGACATTCGACCGAAGCATCTGCACAGTGAAATTATGCTATCGAGCTTCTCAAGGACAAATAAAATATTATTGCACGAAGATTATAATGAGCAATAAAATGTATATTGAAAGACCGAGGCGTATTGTCGTTGCAACGGTATCCATGCTTCCTTGATAGTTGACTCCAGAAGTGGAATCGCATTCGTTTTTCAAATAAATGTTTACGAAGTAGGATGTATTAAATATTCATAACAATTTCTATTTTTCTTTGCCAATAGTATGCCAATAGTTCGAACGATGGTATTGGAATGCATTCAACTAATTACATAAATATAATGCAACTAATTTATTTTTTTTAATTTAAATATGGCACAATATTTAAAATAAAAACGGCAAACTTTTTGAAACATTAATTTTATACAAAAAATATTCAACTACGATTCAATCGATTCATTGCAATTACGAGACGCAGAACACCAACACTGTAATATTTTTCACCGTCTTGACACCTCCAGCCGCATAGTAGTTCCTGATTTTATTGCGAGAGATAAGATAACAGCTAACGAGAAGATTTGTGAAGTAGATCTCAAAGTGGAACCACCATGGTTGGACAGTGCAGTTTAACGACAGCGATCGTTCTAATGAGTTTCGGTAAGTGAAGATTGTGAATTGTGATTGCTATTACCACCCTCATCCTCCCTCCTTCGAGAAATTAGTACACCAAGGTACGAATCCGTTTAATTTAATGGAGCTGTCAAACGTCTGCGTTCAACGAATTGATATCTCAGAATTGATTTCTGGAATCAAGTGAAATATTTGGCTATAGGACAATTTACAAATGTTCTTTAAATCTTAATGTATCTTGAAAGTCGATCCAAAATTGAAAAACAATTTCTTTCGTGCGCAAAGCTGCGTCACAGTAAACAAATAAATAGTCTGAAACTGGCGTGCGTAATATCGAAAGTGATGACGAAAGTGTCGAGGGTTTTCGTGCATGATTAAGAACAACGAATAGAGCCGGGAATCGTGTTGCAAAGTGGGGTTGTTATGGCGAAAGACGCTTAATGAGAAAAGTACCTCCGTTTTGGTTCTTACGGTAACTGTGTCGCATCTGAAGAAAGGGAGGAAACAACTCGTTAGATGTACTGTGTCTGGCAGAATGTTCTCTAAATGACGTTCTTCCATGTAACGCGGCTTCTCCTCGGGAAAGAAAATCTCATATATGCCCCAACTTATCTCGTTAAAGAAGTTATCGTGGACAATGATAAATTGGCGACGGTTGGTTTGCGTGGCTTTGAAGATAAAAATTTATAATGTTAAGAGAACTGGTTATGTATAATAAATACGATGACGGGGGATATAATTAGTTAAAGATTGTTTCCTTGGAGGAGTTTCAAGATCCTTGAATGTTGCTCGACAGGGTGCGCAAGAGGAGAGAGTTTATGGTGTTACGCCTGCAATACTGATTTAAGGGATGGTCACACGACGGAATGCAACGACCCTTACAACCCCACGCCACACTTCGACTTAGTCCTCTGTCCCCAAAACGACTCTCATCATTGTCTCAAAAGCCTCATTACTTGTACGTATAAACTAGAATTAACAAGGGAACTATCGGACGTACATTTTGATGTTCGCAGAGATTTTAATTGATCCAGCTTAAGAATTATCTAGTGCATCGTTATTGCTATTTTTTTATAGGAATTGCTTCAACTTCAACATTCTACTTTCACAAGAAAACATTAATTTACTAAAAGAAACACATTTGGACGATACACATTATTATATTATAGTACGATATGATATTATTTACTGATTTGAATAAAATCTCATTGGTCCCGTATGTAATTATAATTAAAAGGAATTGTTTAAAAAACATCATCGTCGAGAAACATTCCTAGGGAACTCGACCTCTGAATACTTCGAATCCGAATCACGCGATAACCGACAATTCCGTTCGCGGTATTAATTTTCATCAAATTTATGGCATCGAGTTTTTGCAATTAAAATGTTACCTTGAAAGTGACGTGGCGATGAAGCAACTATTTCCTTAATGATGCAGATAGGGACGTCCTAGTGACGGTGCGAGGTTGCGTGCCGTCACGCGAAATCGATGGATACTGCCAGCACGAGGAGTACTTCCCAAACTCCAGCATCACGTGTTCCTTTTGCAACGATTACGCTTGCAACGGTCAAGGATCCTACCATTTATTCGTGTCGCAACAGTTGGGACTCGTCCTGCTCCTAATCTCCGTATCCACGTTATTCGAGTAATTTCTTTAAGCAAAATAAAACATTAATTTATTAAAGGAATTATATTATTACGAATTATACAAATCCTGTGTACTGCGATCACATCGTAAAATATTCTACAAAATTGTATAAAATATAGATAATAAACTATTATTAATATAACGTCAAACATTTAAGGGTAAGTGTCAGGAAAATATTACCCATTTTTCCCCCAAACGAATAAAATAATGAAATTCCATTTTCTCAGCTTTCAAGTCGAACGTCTTCGTCGCACGAAAGGAAAGACGATGACGTCGAAACGACCGGAAATGGCTGTTGACATCCAAGGCAGAAATTAAATGGCTTTATGAATGAATAGGGAGAACATGCCCGGTTGGATGCGAGCTTTGCGTCGATGGTGGTGACTTTTAAATGCCGCACACGGAAACGTGTGTGCACGGATGCACGCGGGGCTCGCATGTGCGCGTATGTGGTCGTGGAGAAAGGGTCAAATGCTCGAGTCAATTCGGTAATGCCTTGAGGGGGTTAACTGGTCTCCTGACCCCTGCCAAGATCTCCTTAACGAGTCGGCAGGCCCCACTTTGTAATCCTGCGTTTAGAGATCTGTCAGCAATTCGTGTAATTCAAATTCAATTACTCTATCATCGGAACGAGTGGATGTATTCGAATATCAACAGGCCAATTTTGTTAAACAAACTAAATCTTACAAAAGACCACGCGTACACATCACCTACACTGCAAGCGTTACACTAAACCCGTCACCTCGAATATCTAACTCTAACCGAAAACAGATAACGCAGCTAACAAAAACTAATCGTCAAGACAATACACGATATAATTCATGCTCTAACAAACTCTGTACCCTTTGACTCTATCCCCACCACTTAAATTCCGATTCCAAAGTAACCCTATTCTTTCGTGCTCCCCTTTCGCCTATTTAATTCACTCCAAAGCCTGGAATCACGACTACCTTCAATCTTCCTCTGGCCGCAATCCGAAAAATCCTGTCGAACCGCACGAATGCGTAACTTCAGTTTCCAGCATACTCTGGTTTCCACCTCGAAAGATCCCAAGAGCGTTCTACGGGCCCGTAATTGTCCTAATGAGTCCAATGAGGGCCGCGTGCTCTGGCATCTCCCTCCCTCCGGCCGCAATTATTGTTTCGTCTCTTGCGTTCAGCTCAAGTAGGCTCCTTCGACTCGTTGTTTGCTCTTGACTCCTACTTCCTGGCGATTGCATCGTGCCGCGGAGGGGTTATGAGGTTATTAGGCACGACACGCGTTATTACGCTGGTCCACGTTAGCCGCGTGCCGTCGACGAGAGGAGTGGAGACGCAGCCAGGGAGAGGGAGCACAGGGGAATAAAGGAGAACGTGTGTACTCACGGCAAAAAGGGGGTGTTGCCTCTTCAGTATCGTGGTGAACACGTTCCGTGACGCTGGTCAGTTCCTTTCCGTCTAATTCCGAACGCCAGTGACATCACTCCTTGGAGCAACGAGCATCCGTGTTTGTTTTTGCGACCAGTCGCGACGAGCATCCATCGAATTCGACGACGAAAGCATCGAACTCTCCGTGTTCGCCCATCAGAATGTCCTCCAGGCTTGAATGGATGCTGCTAGCACTAGGGTTGGTCCTTCTCGCACGCTCAGGTGAGTTGACCTATGATACTTTCAGGAAATTCTGGGCCTTCTGAGGAGTTCTGAAAACGTTTACATTTTTCGGTCAGGTGATGTTATGCGTTGTTGTTCTAGACAAATCGAGTATTTTGATGAAACTTCTCAGGAGACAGCTGCTTCCTAATTTTCGATGTACTTTAAGCGCAATTTTGGAATTGGTAATGATATTCGAATACATGGTCTGATACTCAAATAATGATATTCGTATACCTATTTCATTATTTGAATAATTGTATTCGAATACTTAGTCCAATATTTTAATAACGACATTTACAGAATCGTATCGTCCACAAATTGTAAAACTATAATTCTCTAATAGAACTATTTCGTTAATACATGTTGTTGTTGAGGATTTTATAAAGTGTCAGAGGATTTAAGAATGCACGATTCAACGTAAGTCGAAATGACTCATTCAATAACCGGTTCGCTTGAGTATGAGCAAAGAAACCTAGGTACGTCATTTCTCTATTAAAATCTCCATTTGTATTGTCTTACTTGCTCCACTTATTATTCTTGTTACTGCTTGTTTTGTTGTCTCGTTATGCGATCGTTAATCGTTATCTTCTTATCAAACGTATTAAGCTAACTGTTCTACAATCTACTCATTATTAATTCGCGCAACAAATTACTTCAATACTTCAATTAGATATTGCAACGATGGAACATTAAATCTGCAAAATCAACAATTCAGTCGTTGTTCACGTTATCTCAGTTACTGAGCAATGGATAGGTTTGTTGAAATAAAAATAAATAATACAAAATAAAAATTCAACCACAATGAATATATCACATTGGAAATTCAAGCAAACGAATTAACATGACATAATTTTTTTATGACGATAGTCCAAACGAGATCAAACTCAAAACAAATTGCAACAGCTTGGATAAAATTCTGCGCACTGTTTGTATTTTTTTTTCCATAGTCGCATAACAATGTGGAATAATTTAATAACGAACGCGGAGTGTCTAGATGCCGATCTGATGCAATTTGTTACGTAATTACTCCGCTCTTATGAATTTCCGTGATCTGCGACACAAAGGGAAATGACTAATCTTTAAAGAACGAGATTCATTATGGTTAAATACAATCCTGAGAAAACATTCTGCATTGTTGCAGGAGCAATTCTTGCAGTAATTTCGCTACAAGAAATGCAACACTACGATTCTATGCTAAATCTTTGTAAACTATAAATATAAAAATAATATAGATATTTAGACGTATGCTCGAATCACATTAATTTGGAGATGCCGATACGGATATTATTGTGCTTGATGTATAAATTGATCATTTGTTATGTATTCGATAGGTGCGGCTTTAAGATGCTGGGACTGTGCGTCCAATACGAACGCTTTGTGCGGCGACCCAATGAATATCACGGAACATCAATCGACTTTCCGTACGAAAGTATGCGAGAGCAGCAACTATGATACAACGAAGCCCATATGCCGGAAAATCGTGAAGAGAGGTAAAAGAATTTCCGAACTGGCAGCCTTCTACTTGTTTACTTTCATAAAACTCAAACAATCGAATCGACGAAAACTTGAAAGATCTAATCTTTATTTATTACTCGACCATTCTTTTCGCTTTTTTGGGGACATGCATTCATTGGTGAATAGAAATCCTGATTTGTATAAATCACTATTTTTTCTGTAACGTCTACTTTTGCTAATAATATTCGCAAACCGAGGTTTCTTGCTACCAATCGCAAGTTAAGTAAGAGTAACAACAGGTTACTCGATTATGACCGATATCCTTATGTACAGTGGCGTATTTGAACGTTGCGTGAAATCATCGCAATGATTCAATAATGATCGTCTTTGAGCCGATCGTTGCGGCGCACAGTGTCGCGCCCGTGACTCACGGCACGCGCTTCTCTGCCATAATTGCGATAATTATGTGCTTGCCAAGGTCGGAACCACACCCGCATCAAAGAAAAATCACATGCCGGTGTAGGATCTCGAATATTGAGGTTAATCGTATTAACGTGACTGGAATTCTTGGATTACGACGCATGTTATGTTCAAAACAAGAGGTTCGTCGTGTGCATGATTCAGCTGATAATAATTATGCAACGTTTAGAAAAAAAGTATTCTTACCTAATCTGTTTACCGACAAGTAGCGCCTTGTATTATGGAGGCAAACATCCCGCAATTACTTGGACGTCATAGGCTTGGAGGAGCTGTGAAGAATGACCCTGAATGATGTTCACGATGGGAAAGAAACGTCATGATCGTTGATAATTGCCAATTAATGTCTCGCACGTCTGCAACATAAAAACCCGTAGATTATTACGATGTAAATGTAAGATATCTGTTTCTGATTTTTAAAATTTTGATTACAACGTAAATTGCAACAAAATTTAATCCAATGGTAAACCATAGTTTGCCTCCGAGATGTATATGCATATTGCCATGTGCTAACGGTACTGCTCGTGCTCGTTATTATTCTAGAGTTTCTGTAAACTATCACTGCAACGCATTATTAATCGTCGTACAAAAGAACCAGGTTTTATTCGCATGCACAATGCCATAATTACTTCCGGAGAATCTCGGTATACTTTGACTCACCAGCGTTACACAACCTGTTGCGCTATATCGTTCGAACAATACTCTATTCCTGTGCGAGCCAGAAACAAATCCCATTGCGCAGTCGATTGCGCATGTAAACCGGAAATCGTGAATGGGTCGTTCTGCGCCAAATCGGCGATAAGAATCCGTTTATACGATCAATTTCCGAGAAAGTAGTGCAACGATTGCGAACTTGATCGTCGTCTATTTTTTAAACAAATTAATACTCAAGAGTAGGAACTTGAATACTATTCAAATTACATCCAACTACAGGAGAAGTCGACGAGTAGTCCTAAATCGTATTCAACAGTAGGAATTACAGTGTCATCGACTCCCAAATTATCGATATAACTCTTTTTTTTTTCAGAAAATGGCGAACGAGTGGTGATCCGTCAGTGTTCAATCCCCAACGTCGACGAAGCAGACATAGTGAACGGCCCCTGCAGCGCAATGGCGATCTCAGGACGCAACATGATCGAATCCTGCCACATTTGCAGCACCGACCTCTGCAACTCGGCGACGAGTGCACCGATTATGTTACCTCTCTACGTCGTCGCGATGGCCGCTATCGGTTATCGTTTCTTCCAATCGAAGAACATCCTCTAATATCAATCCCCTTCGTGCACACAAAAACCCCTAAAAATGAGGGTATCGTTTTCAAAGCCAAAAGGGAAACTGTCAGAATCGTCGTGAGTTGAAACGCAATCAGCAGTACGTGAGTTTCTTTCCCAGTCTAGCAAAAATAAAACGTTCTTATGAGGATACACTTAAATACGTCTGCTCTGGGAATTCATATTACTCTTCTTATTTTATCTTTTCGTCATTTTAGTCCTCGAGCACGATTCCATTTGACTGTTTGAGGACTTAGTGGTCCTCAGCGTTTAGCGGTCAACCTTTCGCTGCATTCTGGTGCATACCTGCAACATTCGAATAATTGCTATTGCAGTAAATATGTTATACATTAAAGAAAATTGAAAACGTTTCCTAAATTTTACAAGGATTTTGAATTGTTACGCTATAGTTTTCGTCCATACAAAATTCCGATTTGTTGGATTAGATCTGAAGAAATGGGTGCAGCGAAGGGTTGCTAAAGATTGTTACCTCCTTCCCCACAGCGTTGCTTTCAATTTTCGTTGTCGCGCACGACGTTGCATTAAGACGGTTCCAAAGTGGTGACTATCGAACACGTTAGCGTTTTATAGTTAGATACCTCGTTAGCCGTGGTACTAAATAGACCATTCGACGCGCGTTTCACCTAGTTACGCTAACGCGCTGAAAGCTTTACTTAATTTAATCGTCCCGCGTAACGATCTACGATAGTTTCGTTAAAAAGGAAAACACGGTTCCAAATGAGATGATTATTTTTGTACCATATATTGTGTATATAGATCCGACAGGTCGGTGACGTGGTTGTACGATAAAGGGAAACTGTTCATTTGAATTTGCCACGTCACCATTCATGTTACTCTTGATTGAACGAGGCGGGGTTCTGGATCATTGGCTCGTGAAATGAGTCACTTTCAGGAGTGATTGTTTGAGGGCGAAAAAATATTGGAGGATATTCAAATTCGTCACTGTTATTCGGTAACGTTGTGACTGTGATATAAATTTAAATTGGAAAAAAATTTTAATTTTTCTTGTAAACGAACTCAGAGCTCTGCCTTAATACGCGTTTAAAACCGCACGCTATTGTAGATAGTGCCCTTTCCTCCTTTTATTCTAAGCTCTCTCCCTCTCTCTCTCTCTCTCCCCTCTCTCTCTTTGTCTTTCTCTCTCGCTCCATTATTTCTTGTATTGCGAAATTACTTTAAAAGGCAAAAGCAAGCGGAAAATGTAGCTTATCAGGTATCCGTCCAACGCTTAGAAAAACGCGAAATTTTTTTCCATGATACTTCGTGGCCAGCGAATGTCTGCGTTTCGTTTAAGTAGCGTTTCGTTGTAATTTTTGTTACTTTTTCAGAAAATTCATCAATTTTTAGTAGTTGTAGATTAGGTGTTTGTCTGCGAATAAATTGCTTTGTTGCTATGTTTTTTTTTTCTCCCTTAGAGTAGAGCAGGATCGCCGCGATATGTACTTTGTAAAACCGATTAAATTTATTATATATAATATATGTATATGTATATCTGAATCGAAATGTTTCTCGTAATTTTCGGATGTGTCTTTACTTTTTACCCACTTAAAAAAATTATTTCAATTGGTTACTAGTTTTCTTAAGAGCAATAATAATAACAGTATGTACATTGTATATTTTTATTTAAATATGAAACCTTTAAAAGAGACAAAATATCGTATTCGTTAAAAGAATTGTTGGGATAGGATAAAATTATAGAAAAGATTAATGAGAAACTAATTTATAGCAGTAACAGTAACGTAATTCTATTCCTTAAAATAATTAAAAAAATGTGCTATTCGAAAGCATATTTTTCTAAAACCTAAGGTATTTATTCTATACTTCTCGTTTACATGAACGTCTGTATAAAAAAAATATTATTCTTACCTTTATTTTTTACTTAATTGCTTACCTATGAAAATTATTTCAATTATTACTTAACGCGTTAGAGAAATGCTTGTAATTAGAACGGGGGCGTTTCCTCGATATTTTGAAGCAGCATACTCTATAAATAACAGATTCAAGCACGGAAGTGTGTCGAAACTAGCCTAAGGTAAGGGCGGACTTCAACTCTTTCTTGTTTAAAGTTTCAGAAATTCAAACAAAACTGCTATTACCATCATAAACGAATTTCATTTTCTGAAACCAGTTAATATTATTTTTAAGGAGTGCAATGTTTATAAACGGTGTATCCTTATTTACATTTTGCATGAATTAAATTTGAATATGCTTCTTTTTAACGAAAAGAACCCAGATCGCTAGCATTCTCTTGTTAATCTTTCCCATGACGTAAATATAAGTTTCCTTTGAACGAAAAGAACCCAAATGATTAATGTTCCCGATTCATATTTTACAAGATCGAAACATAAGTGTTTCTCTCGACTTTAAAGATACCACTTCGTTCTGACGTAGTTCTTCATCGATCCATCCTTGAAGTTGAAGTACCCATGCGTACCCCCTTAATAAAACGTCACTGTAAGGGATCACGAATGCCGGGGAGGCTAACAAAACAGCATTTGGATGAAATTCAATTCCCTTTCACGCGCACGCTACGCGAACGGAAATACTAAACCGATCCGCGATTCGACGGAAGTCCCGATCCGTGCACGGCACTGCAGTCTCCCCACCTTCGTGACTGCAATTGAATTTCAAATACAACGACGTAGTCCTAGGAAACGCTCAGACTCCTGAGAAATCATTTCAATTTCGACTACTCGAGGCGGAAAATTTGTTAGCGAGCGGATCGCATCTGCAGACGCAGCAGGAGGGAAAGAGGAACCAGTCCATGAAGATCCCCTTGCAGTCGTTATCAGGGTCGTAAGCGAGCAGTCTGTGCCATTTGTACTTTTGCTCGCAGCCACAGTCCACGCTGCAACGATTCGTCTTTGTTTTCCTGAAACAGGAACGTTCCTTTCTTGCAGTTCGCCTGTTTGCAATTTTATTGACTCTTATCCTTTCGGTTTCTTATTGATGTACGTTCCTTATTCGCAAAAATTTGTGGAAATGCTTCGAATAAATTTGATAGAGAATTAAATTTCACGTAGAAAAGTTAAATACAGTTTTTCTCTATCGCCTCTGATAACGGAACAATTAAATTAAATCTGTGATTATTTTATATTCTGCATCATTAGTTTACCAATTTACACTTACGAGCAAACCTCTTGGTGAATGGCCTGTTCGAAGTGTTGAGTATTCACGATGGCACGAATTTTGCCTGCGCTATTGCTGGCCCAGTATGGCGTCACGATCTCCACTTTTGATTCACATGCATCGACTCTGAAAAAAAGAAGAATTTTTAATATATATCTATTTTTATAAATGACTGAATATATGTCTGTTCATCCGTAGCAATGTGAGACAGCAAAAACCAAGAAAGTTTGAAAATTATGTACCTTCCGCTCTCATTTCGATTCTTTCCAGGCGACTGTCTCGGATTCCTGGTCTTCCTGACGTTACCGAATAACGAGTCACCATTAACCTCGATATCCGGATCCAAGGGGTCCTGGAAACTAGGACCACCGTCCGGGATGTCGTCCTCCCCAGCTTCCCTGCTTTTTCTTCTTCTACGCGTTCGATGGCCGGGTTCACGCGTCGTTGAACCATATCCCGAGCTCATCTCAAAGTCACCGTACATCCTCTTCATCAACGCTTTATTTTCGTCGATAAAACGCTCTATCCGTTCTCTGAAAGCAGCATATCGTTCCACCCATTTTTACTGAAACTCTTCCTTACGAAGTTTACCAGAAAAAAGAAAGCTTTTGGAAAAACCTAATACATCGGTATGTCAACGTAAGAAAATTATGTAAAGCATTGTTGTAATTTTATTACGACTATTACATCGGATATGCATTTCCAGCAGTTGGACAGAAGAGCTGATGGTTTTTTTTAATGCATGGAACGCCACGTATCAAGTCCCCTCTCAATTCCACTCCCAGAGCAACAGAGAGGGCGGTCCAGAGAATCTGCAACAAAGATACAAGATATTTCGTTAAAAATTTTCCATTCGTGTGAGAAAATTTGCTCATCTCGTCGTATGCATAGCGATACCGAAAGCACCGCGAGACGAGAAAGTAAGAGTTTAAGATAAGAAGCATCGTGGATAACAGAAAAACGCTCGAGGGGGGTTCTCAGAGATAAACCAGTGACAAAGTTGCGATAAGTTAGTGGAAAATTACGGGAGCTGTGGAAACGCGGGGCATGCAGGAAAGGATCCTTGATAAAACGATCCTTGGCTACGGATGAACGATCGATATCGAGCAAACCGCGCCTCGACGGTGCCCAAGGCGTACGTGACCGTTTGGAACTGTATTTGCACTGTACACGCGAGGCGAACGATGCCAAAGAACCAACGTGCATGCACAATTGCACACACATAACCCGTGGAACCGATCGAACGTGAAGCGATACCTTCGACCAAACACTGGGTTCAATCGCGCCCACGCGGTATATGAGTCTGATAAGAGACCCAGCAGGTATTTTAACATTTTTCCAGTCTCGAACGAGATACTGTTTATTTTACGTTTCAACGCGTTGCTTTGGTGTCACCTGTGCACGTTGCAGTTGAATTCACTTAATTGAAATTTAAAGAATTTGCCGTTGTATGAATTAAATTGTGAGGAATTTATTGAATTAATACGCGAAGAGATGTAATTGTCTAGCAGGTTGATGAACAAGGTTATTCTTCGCGTTACTAATGAAATTATCAATTTATTCATTAGACACGAAAAGGATTTATCAAATTAAAATTCAAGAATTTGCTCTTACATAAATTAATATATGACGAATTTATTGAATTATTAGAATTAATAGAAAGACGTAGCGATTCCTTTCATGAAAAAAATTGTGACCAACCAAACTGGTTGACAAATATTATTTTTCTTACGAGTAAAGAACAATTTCTTTGAAAATTATGTGATTATCAAGGACTGAGAACAAATAGAATCAATTCACGAATTTAATCATTAATACAGATGTAATTGTCAAAACTTTTGCAAGAGTAGAAATGACATTATTAAGGCTGTCATGAAACTCGCAGATTCCGTTTGAAGGCTTCATTCAAGTAATATTTGAATAGCGTGAGAGCTGTAGGGTCAGCCAAGCGCGTGGGTTGGTTACCTGAAATGGGCTGCACCGCCGTTGTTAACAGCTCATTATGTCAATTATGAAACTCCGTCTCTAGGAATAACCTTCTTTTGTAGACGAAGCGTCAAGAAATGCTTCTTCACATTTTTTTTTTGCAGATTTTTCAACATCGGTATAATCTATTTTCTATCGAATAGAAACAAAATTTGTAAGCATTTCTGTATTTCTTGAACAAATTATTATTCGATTCAGTTTTGAATATGGAATCATCCTGTTTAACAATGTATCGTGAATTACGGAACACCGTGTATAAGAAGCGGTTTACCAACGTAGCCAGGCACCCACGATCGACCGCAAGGACGTTTCCAACGAGGAAATAATTGTTTTGTAGGAAGACTGACACGGCGGTTAATGCTGGACTCGAAAGGGTAATTGGAATTGGCACTGGCCCTATGTGCTAAAGTGTCGTTTCAAAATTAATTCTGGAATACCATATATCTGGTGCTGTGCGTTACATTGTTAATTTGAAAGTATTTCCTGAATAAGTGTCTCTGGTTCTCCATGTTAAATCGTAACTTTAAACAAATTTTTGAGCGAATTTGTCTGCTATTACATAATAAATTTTTTCTTTAAAAATAACAATGTATCACATGTTTCCTGTATATTTCAATCCGATGCACTGTCACGTTGACGATTTCAATATTCAACATAACGTAGACGATTTCAATATTACACAGCACCTAACCGATGTTCGCTGTTGCAAACTATCATAGAGGTCATCATGCATCGTTCGCGGTCAACGTCGCGAACATTCACGCAATTGCGGAATTTCCTATAACCGGAAGTCGGCTCGGTTAACGATACGTCTACCTACACACACGTGTCTCCGTGACAGCCGTCGGTAGGCGTCATTCACCGGCTCGACTCGTTCGAGACCGTTCGCATACGCGATAAAAGTATGACCGATGGATTGCCCGCCAGAAATGAATCACGCTGCTTGGCCACGCGAGTCAATCGCAGTCTCTAGTATGAATTGAATGCAGAGATTAACTCGCATCTGTCTTATCACTTAAATAGAGTAATAACGTCAGTTCCTAATTGATTTACTGACATTTTAATTCGCTATTGTTAGATGAGTTGGTAGATCAATTTTTCAGTTAAACTTTGAACTAGAAATGGGACAAAAATTAATGCCGTTTATTCAGGATTAACCACCACTGTTTCCTGAATATTAAAATATTTGAAAGTATTCACATAATGGAATATTGGAGTAGTCCCAGGTTTGAATAGATGTCACGATTTATTTTCTCTGGGCCTGGTGGGAACCATCCAACAGAATATCCAAGTGAAAGAAATCGATCATGCTATCGATCTTACATCACATCGAACGAACCCGTAAACGTGATAGTCATAAAACCGTCCGACGAGGTTTATCCTCAACGGATTTTGCAAGAGTCGTCATAAAATTAAATGAATTTGCTCGATGTAATTCAGATTTAACGACCTTATAATACACTTCGATAAAAAGCGGTCGTTCACTGAAACGAACGTCTTTTAATCCATCGAAAAACTGCCGAGCTTCGAGGTCGAGCAAATCCCTCGCGTTGCGACAGTATTTCATTTGAAAAGAAAGAAATTATCGGACAGAAAAATTCAAATGTATTTGAAACTTATGCTGGGAAAGAAGCCTCTCCTTGCGACATCGTCAGGATTATGGCAATCTCATCAACGAGCATATCGAAGACGTAACGATGCTCCTTACACTAATCCGTTCTTATAATTACTATCCGACAACTGGCCCCGAGGCGAACGTATGTTTCTTCCGTCGTTTTACTGGAGTGGAATAGTTGTAACGGACGTGGGTCATTTAACGAAGTACAGAATTCGAAAAGTATTCGAACAGTATTAAGGAATGCCACCAAATGCCGTTCGATTAATATTTACCAAATATTTGAATAACGATAATGAAAATAATGAACCGTATCACACTCCTCGAATACTATAATTTCCCAGCTTTTCGATCACTGGAGGCTCGGATTGATTCGTCAGGGAATAATCTCGGTAGCCATTACGGGTCCTCCCCGACATCCGAGTGAAGACGACAATCACGTTCAGCGGCTGGTGAAAGGAGCAATCATTGGCGCGAAACAGTTTCTAAGCACGGACCGACATTGAACCGATTAAACGATCTCTGGCGCTAATGGGAATCAATGGCCACGCGTATTTCGTAATCGTTTGCGACGCCGTTTTCGATTCCGTGGTTATTTACTACGGAGGAAACATCTCGGCGTAGTCGTCGACGAACGAACACTTTCCCGCCTCGTGATTTTGGATTCAGCCAGGGTCCGCGGATGGAATAACAAAATGTAGCGCGAGGTTTCGTCCTGAATTATGATGTAACGGATATTTCGTTCGCGACGTAACAAGTGAAATGTGATGAAAAATTGCTGGTACCGAGCGGAGTCTATATTTTCTATGTGCCAGGTCACGTTGAATTTTCTTATTCGTGCGCGATCGTCTCGATAGCCCGATCGAGGAATATTTTATCAGCGTCAGCTTCCGTGTCGTTCCCTCGAGTGGAAACGTTTAAATACACCAGAAAACGAAACTTCTTAATATGCTAATAGATGTTATTGGGATTTGCATGCTATTGCGTGTAATTACGACTGGTCACGCACGATAAACTGTGGGGGACTGACATACATACACTACCAGCCAAGAGTATGGAAGCCTTACGATGGAAACGAGACTCTTTCCACCAGTTATTCATTGAATTAACAATATACAATTTCAGTTTTGTTAGAAATCAGGAATATTCAGGAGTAATGAAGTTGTATTTGAATGATATGCACGTACTGTTCAAATATTATTCAAACCGTATGCTAATTAAAGAATGTCATCGTATAGTACTCAAGTTGTATGATAATTTATCGAATAATAATTAACTCGATGATTCATACGCGATAATGACAATTTGACACAGAATCGAAACGATTGTATCGAACATTAACGAACATCGTGAGAAAAGCAGAGTGTTCGTGCATCTCAGAAATCATTTTCCACCCACTGGAAACACTAAGCTAACGGTTAGGCAATTAACGGGACGTTTACGATTGCGTTACTGTATACAAATGAAGTATCTGGTACGGCAGCTAGCGATCATCGCAGAACAATTGCTAATTAGGAGTAATTTAATGCAGACAGAGGCCAAGTGTCGCGAAATTAATGTTTTCCTGAAAGAAGCCAGGCGATCTCATACTTTTGGTTGGTAGTGTATGTAGGTACACGCGTGATCCCGTTCTCGTGTTTTCAATATTGTGCTATTGTACGCGATTGTTATCCCTGGTAATGTAATCGGATCGAGTAATCGTAATTATACGTTAATGTTAATAATGTGGTTATATATTGAGCGAGATATGTTTACCATTTAAAACGTTCACGTAAGCAAAAATATCGATATTCGTGAGGCATTAAATACCTACCAGGTAAAATAATAAAATAATAAGTATGCGACCACAATATTTGTTTCTTACGTAAACGTTTTAAATTGTATGCTTATATCTTGATTATAGTGTATCAAGAATTACGTACTATAATATATAATATTATTTTTTTTTTTAATTTCTTCCGCGATCTTAGTGGTCGTTGAGGTCAAAGGGTTACCGTCTCAATGCCAGCGTCCCGATTGACCTCTGGCTGCGATGTCGTGCCAGGAATTCTTTTCCGTGGCGCACGAATCCACCAACAGCGAGAAATAAACGACGACAATGGTAAAAGGCGACACGAGCGAAACACCTGGGCAAGCGTAACCGAGGCACACCGTGTGCACACAGCTGATCGTACGTTTCGCGAGATTCTAGGGAAGATACTCGGGGTCACGGGTGCTGCGAGGAAATGTCACGACGGTGATATAGACTTTGAACGTTCCTGTAGCCACGGCCGCGTTCGATCACCTTTCGAACGATCCTCGAACGTGTGCCATGGTCTTTCAAGTACGAGACTACGGTTGCGACGTATCTCTTCGGGGAACATAAATATCGACCAACAGGAGTCCTGTATCCAGCTGTCGCTAGATGCCACCAGAGCTTGGGACCCGCTCGGTTTGTTCGCTACGAGGATACTCGATACTCCGTTACCACGGGTACAATTCGAATATGTTAGTATTTGAATATTCCCATTCGAATGTCGCTACGTGAATGCCTACTCGAACATCGGTATCAATTTTATTACGTTTTCGCGTACTTGTGAACTTTCGGTATACCAGCAACCTGGAAACTTGTTGTTTCATAGAATCTTTGAATCTCCACAATTTTACTAATTTTTATGTGCGAACTTATTAAACTTGTGAATCTACAACCTTATACAATTCTAAACTTGTGAACTTGTAAACTTACAAGCATATAAACATATAAACATATAAACTTGCAAACTTGTTTCCTAAACGACATTTTCGGATGATTCGGTGGAAGTTCCCGAACGCGAACGAGATCTGGAAACACAGGAACCAGCATTGACGAAATCTACTTGTATATTCCACGATCGGAGCTCGTGTGCGAATAACTCGGTATACTTTCTACTCGCAATTCTTCCGCTTCAATAGCCTATGAGTCACGCCATTGTTACTCAGCATTTGTAAGAATTGCATGAACAATATAGCGCTAAAGAATCCACAGTGTCACGGGCTCTAAGCGATTGCAATTACCGCTGGTGCGTATGTGCGTAGAATCTCAAGTTAATATCACACTCGAGGAGTCAGTTTACATACACCTAATGGGAATACGCGAATGGCAGTTAATTGCTATTACGTCGTCGCGCGGATTCACGGAGCCAGCGGATGTAGCTATTTATTCTTGACGAATTCGAACGTTAAGGAATCGGATAGGAATCGAAATATATTGTTTTTTATTTTAAATAAAGTAAAGAGAAATTTCGATGAAGCGCAGAAATTCTCGTTTCGTTTTAGAGGTGGGTTGGGCACCTTTCAAAAAGTTTGGAAACGATGACGCAAGGTATCTCGTGAAAGGGCGCTCTCATTTTTGGCGTTCAGTTTCTGAGATATCGGTTGATGGATCGGTCGACGATTAATGGTTCATTTACCGAAAGTGAAACTTACATAAACCACGGGAACGTTTAAACACGCATAATCGTTCGAATTGCACCTCCAAGCATGCCGCCAGACGTTGCTTCGACGATGGGACGCAGAGATATCGAAAGTTCTAATGTCGTTGCAGACTTACCGGTATTTGCACGAACGTGCCATTGTTTAGCTGAGGGTAAGAGTACAATGGCACCACGGGAACCGAGCCATTTTTCAGAAAAATTGGACCTTGAATGGGCGTGACGTGAGCGTCTCTTGGTATTTCTTGGTCGTCGTCGTCGTAGTAGTCGTCGAAATCGTCGTCGTAATCCAGGACAGCGTGGACCGAGGTCTTGGCGCCTGAACTACCGCCTTCTCCGTGGACTCTGGTGTATCTTTGACAAAGTAAATTATCCATTCTTTGAGTAACAGTACAGATTGAATGAAAATTGTACGATTCAACCTCTACCTTTTTCGGGAAATGGTCAAATTTATTTAGAATTCGGATTTTTCGGCGATTCGACCATTCGACGAATATAATTTAAATACTACAGTAGTAGTTGAGTACTACTCGAATATTGAAGATCAGAACTTGAAAAAGTAAAAAATTGGAGCACTTTTCTCCGCCAATGGAACAAGGAATTCCAGGTGCTTATTGTCAACGTTGATACATAACGGAGGGTAGGTATCGATCACGAAAAACGATGATCTTCAACGATGATTAACCGTCGTTTGCACAAAAACAACGGTGCGCGGATGAACGTGACACATTCGTACGAATAACTCGCGTCTGAAATAAATGATGTGTGACGAAAGAAACGACATTGTGCGGATCGATGACATAATTGACCGCACACGAGAACGGGAATCCGCGAACGAGTAACGTCAGACGATCGTCAGAAATTCATTAGGAATGCGTGGCACGCAAGAAGAAACCGTTCGACGGATCGTTACATAAATAATTGCGAGCTCGATTAAACGCTACTGTGCGAACCACTTTCGCTGCTCCGCGAACGAGGATTTTATCGAAACTCTGATCGGATGCATCGATAGAACCAGATATTAAATTGTCTGAAAAATTAACTGACAATATTACGAGCGTCTCATGATGTTGACGCACGTATATGGAAACACGGAGAATTATTAAAACAATTAAATTAAGCCAAATGCGACTAGGCAAAAATTACAAAGTGCAACGTACTGTAGTTTTTAAACAAATTCGAAATCAACAAAATGATGATTTAAACTACCCTTAAATCTACCGTGGAGTACATTGTAATCCAGTTTCACATAATTCTTTATGAAGTAGACGCGTTATTCTTCGCCAACTTTTAATTCAAGGCCATTTGAAGGTAACCATGCGATTACAGGCTCTTGAACTTTTTTCGGCGACAGTTACAACATCGTACACGATGAAAATATGTAATCCTGTTGAAAAAACAAGAACTGGAAACGGATTATGGATTACATGGTCGGAATGCTTACGTGATTGGCAGATATATGAGTTAATCGTACAATGACCGGAAGACCGAATATCCTGTATTGTCGCAACGTGACATTCTGAGAACACATATTTCGAATGATGTTCGTAAGTATTCGTTTATATCGGTCGTTTTGCGATATAATTTCGGCCAACATCGAAATTATTCATACATTAAACATACAGACTGCATTCGTATCCACTTAAACGTTGTTCCGAGAAATATTCACCCGTTCGGTCTCTCAGGATAACTCTCCTGTTCAGGCGTCCTAGATGTCCTGAGATCGTCTTGATCCCTCTCCCCTTGAACTCGTTGTTGCTGTGGCTGTTGCGGTTGGTGCGGTTGTTGCAGTTGCTGCTGCTGCGGCGGCGACGGTCTCATTTGCTGTTGCTGCCTCGGCTGGGTCCTCCGAAAATCCTGATTGTAATTCGCGTACCTAGTGTCCTGCGTCGAGGAGAAGGACGAGTGCTCAACGAACGGGTTCGTGCTCGTCTGCCGATTGAACGATGGCTGTTGTCTTTGTTGTTGGTAGCCGGCGGGCGGTATGTACGGTTCATTTTGGAAGGATTCGCGTTCGTTGAAGTTTATGGCTGGTGCCGGCGGAAGTACCGCGTTCAAACGGAGGTTGTTCGCTGGCGTGTGTCCTCCGTTCTGACCACCGTAGAAAAATGGCGTGGGCGTCGCCGACTGATACGGCAAGGTGAAATTGGCCAGCGACATGTCTACCGTTGCGTCTGCAAAAAAATGTGAAAAATAAAAATAGAAGAGGATCGATTATTTAAAAGAATTCGATACATAATCGTCCGTGTGAATTGATATATTCGACTATTCATTTAATATGTTTCATTTTTTGCGGGATGAAAAATTGGTGAACCGAATTTAGGTACCATGGTGTCCCATCTATGGTTTACGAGTTTCTTCTCTGTCGTTCGACGTGACGGAAGATGATCGATGCTCGAAACATTTTCTGATTATTCGGAACTCGAATTATTCGAACTTTCCCGACATACCGGAGCCGCGATTACTTGGACGTGATTAATGACTGCTTCCTTTCCTTTTTATTTATACGATCGCGGGGAGTCGCTACTTCGCGCAAACGTCACCGAGGTGGACATTAATCATTGATTAAGGTATGGTTATTTGTTGGTATATAAACAGCAACTTCATTTCAGCTTTCTTGCGGTCCGAGCAATAACGATTATCTAACGCATTATCGGTGATTAATAGGGGAGCAATAAATCTGAAAGAATTCGGTACTTAATCGTCTGTGTGAATTCATGTATTTCACTGTGGATGAATTTGATACGCTATTCATTCTGTAATAATTATACTGTCGAACAAGTATAAAAATTGCAACCAGTCCTAGCGTCGTCTAGTATCAAGGCCCTCCTCAGTGGTCCAAATGAATCTAATAAATCATATTTAACTATAATTCCAAGAAGAATACTTTTCTTACTAATTTACTTTATTTCGTTTCAAATCTACTTAAAAAATAACAAGGGATCATGGCACAACCGAGGGGCTCGACGAAAGAAATCATGAGAACGCGTTGGCGTTGTTCGTACACGCGCGTGGACCACGTGTCACCGGAAGAATATTCATGGAATACCAAAGCGACGACGATTGCGCATGTCTACCCGCGTATCGATAAAATTCGTCCATGGCCGAACGAGTTTGGTCGTTCGTCACTTTCGCCCGCCGAATTGCTTTCTTCGACGACGGGTATGCAAAACGAGCTTTCACCGAAAACGAACTCGAGTACCCTCTGCCCCCCTCGCTGGAAACGACTACCTGCTGCTCGGATACGTAACATCATGAGCAGAAAAAACATGTATTCAGGGACCCCGATTTAAACGGGCCCACAAAGTCAATGTTCCAAAAATCTCTCTCGTTTTATTTGTGTATTATTTTCTCACGATCCAGGGGATGACAACCCGCCCTCGTCCTTCCAACATCCTGCACAGGACGAAAGCCTACCTGGCTCAACGATCCATTCTCCTGCGCGAGCCTTCACGCAGGGCTGGTCAGGTTCAGCTTCAGCGGAAGCACGGATCACTCACGCACCGAAACAAAAAAATCTCGGTCCCTTTTGCTTTCACTCTCGACGTCTCCAGCGAATGCGAGCCTTCGAAGTCGAGGATCGCGAATGGTGCGCGATAATTGTCGCCTAGCGATCCACGAAACGAATTCTTCGGGACCAACACTCGCCGAGGACGGAACGACACGTGCTCCTGAGCGAATCGCGAGCTCGCTCGTTGAAATCGCCGGGACGCGCGAAACGTTACGTTGGCGAGCGACAACTGAAAGAGACGCGTTTTAACCGCGTGCACGGAATGGGGATAAAAGAGAGGTGTCCCTCGATCATGAAGAGTAGCGCGACCCGTGGGTTCTCTCTCACTTTCCGCTCTTTCGACGGCCCCCCACTTTGATGTTGGTGCCCCCCACCTGGCGATACCGATCGTCGCTGTACCTTTTTCTCTTGAGAGATCGCGCGGCTGAACGACGCCGCTGGGCCCGAATTTAGTCCCATTAAAACACTGTCCAAAAGCGGATTCAGTGTTTTGAATTTTTTAAGAGGCTATTCTAGTCTAGAACCCTCGGGAAATCTATTTCTTCTTTTCTCAGTGGTATATTATCAATGCATGGATTTTTAGAAATGTATCTGACAGAGGACTTTGTTGAATTCCAGTTGAAAAATGTATATATTATACGAATAGTATAACGATATATACATTTACGTTGAATTCGCTTTTACAGGAAAGTGAAGAAAGAAGTCAACGTTGAACTGTATCGCAACGGGCAATTATTGCGCTCCCATCACGTGGCCAGAGTCGTTCTTCTCGTCTTTTTTCATCCTCGCGCGGTTCTTTTCTACCGAGCGACATTTTTCTCATCTTCGGAGTGCCTTCTCCGCTCGGATCCCTACATGCTCGCTCCGGAACCTTTCATTTCGTTGCACGTGGAGCGCTATAACTGTATCGGAATCTTCTGGAGGTCCACCTACATTCACCTTCTTCATTGGGGAGCGCTGTACCTTGATCCATGGATCCCAATGGTCTTTGCCAGCCTTCCAGCGTTTTCAGCCAGCGAAAGACCACGGAGAGAAATTGTTTACAGATCTTAAATTATGCGCGCAATTTTCGCTTCGAGTATGTGCCGAGTGGTTTTACTACAAAAATGGAACCACAATGGAAATGGAAACGTGAATACATAATTTAGGAGCTTTCTAAGTGAAGTACCGGAATATTGTTTCTTTTATAGAAAATAATATAATATCAGTCTTCAAACATGGATGGTGTCTAACTACTATATTGCATTTAAAATATAGTGCCAAATGTAATAAGCTACTCGATGGTTCTCAATCAGAAGTGAGGTCAGGTGGCAATTTTATAATCTCACTCTATTAAACCATGCGATTTGCATAAACGTTCGTGGTCTACTGGTTACGCAAACGAAACAGGACGCGATCCAAAAAACAAAATCGATAAGATTAACGACGTCGAGACGCGTGTCCGTGAATCGATCACTTTTGTAATTACTGTCCCCAGCGATAGCATATCGAAAGGGAGGAAGGCCAATCGCGTGGTGGATTTCGGAGCGTGCTGGCGAGAGCACGATCGATAAGAATCGATCCGTTGATCGACGAACTTCCTGTCGATTCCTGCTCCACCCACTCGACAAGGACTTTGTCTGCCTGAGGCGTAGCTATCTGTTGCAGGAAGCCGCGAGCCTGCATGCGGAAAAAAAAAACGATCATTAATCGATCACGTGTTACTTTATCGATCTGGTAACCATTTAACCACTCGATCGTTACACGAGTCCTGTAACGAAATGTTTTGCTTGACAAATTTTGCGAGATTACGTGCTCGATACTAACAAAGGATATTTGACGATCGACGCACGTCGAAAAGTTTGAATTTTTGCGTGCTAGATGGACTAATCATAGTGCCCTTTTTCGACATTTCATTTCGTTATTTATTCATTAAAATTCAAACATTTGCGAAACGTCCCGATATCATTGAAAGCGAGGAGAGAAATGTTCGAGCCGATTTTATGCAACGCAAGCGTGTGACGTAGTTGCGACATTGCTTCTTAACAATCGAAAGTAGAATTAGCAACTGAAGCACAGCTGCAGACCACCCTGATCGCCAACGTTATACCGTTAACTCCGCCGTTAGATGCGAGGTAATAGATAAAGCGGTCTCTCGAGTAATTACACGCGACGGTAATTTGTCTTTGAGGAATTCAATTTCAATAGTTCGACCAATTGTCGGGCACAAAGTGGCTGGGGGCTTAAGAATTTTGAGGAAATCGATGATCGTTAAGTTGCTATTGTTAGATATTTCAGTGAATTATCGCTCACCGGTCCTGATTATTTGATCGTCCAATGATTTATTGCTAGTAGGAATGTCAGCAGTTTGTTGGGGCCCACTGGTCCCTCTGTAGCTCGGGTACCTCGGGATTGCTAACCCCGTACTGTAGCTCAAGCATAGCTACAGCCCCCGAGGGCGTAAACAGGTTTTAATTCTGAGTAAGAAATTCGCAGCACAAAAAGCAACTAAAAAAAAAATAAAAATTCATTATGGATTGGACGAAAGTAGCAGAAGTTATAGAGAAATCACAAACACGCAAGTTCTAATCGTGAATAGGTATCTGGAGTGACGCAAGACGAAAAGGGTGAGCGGGAGAAAAAAAATGATCGAGAACTACTGCATTAGAGTGTTAGCTCAGCGGATCCTGAGGTAGCAACAATGCGGCAATAAAACACGATCGTGAATGCAGTATGCGTCAAGTGCATCGAAAACGCTCTAACCAAGAACGTGCACGCCGCGTGAATGGACACACGCCAGTGAACCCGAAGAAAAGACTGACAATGAAAGGGGGTCAGATCCATGCCACACGCGCAATACGGAATAATTTTGCCCTGTTTACCACTGAACTTCCTATTGTCCATTCGACTTGTAATTAAATCCGCGATAAAGCCGCGCGATACCGAACTAGTCCAGTCGTGGGATCGGGAAACAAGAAAATTGAGCAAAGTCGAGCCTTTCCATGAAGCATCTTATAGAACGGGGACGAGGAATCTTGAAGAGCTAACGTATAAGACTCGGATACTCAAATATTCAAGTACTGGTATTCGAGTACCTACAAAATTATTATCAATCCTAAAAATCAAATGGTGGCGACGGTAAAATTCATCGAAAGTTTCGCAACCGATATTGTCGTTTCTTCCGATAGTTAACGCGATAAAATCGCGCGCTATAAACCGGTATTATGAAAAGTGTCAATATCGATCGATACGTTTCTCGCGCAACGCGTTTTATATTGTAGCCAAGGTTTCGAACATTTTTACGTTTACCTCGCCGTGAACTCTTTGCGACCAAGTGTCGCGTGAGTGGACCACGTGTCTGCATTGACGCATAAGCGATACATTGGATAGGAAATCCAGGTACGTATCGTTTGTCGTACTGAAGTATCGAATTTCACACATTCCATGCAAATTTATGTTTACAGTGATTAACGGGTATTATTAGTCCCGCGAAGAGCACACCTGATATAACGTAAACGTTCCGACTTTGTAAATGTGTGCAGCTATAGAGAAAGAAATTTTTCGTTGGCACGAAGCGATTATTTATTATAATAGCGATCTGGAAATGGCGCTGATGTGGATTACAGAAATTTCATCGCGGCATCGTTACGAAACGTAAAACGCTCGAGCCGGCTTCAACTGTTGTAACTTTCGCAACGATTTGCGTATTAGAAAATCAACGAATAAATAGACGCCAAGACCGACGCGAAACTTCAGGTCGAGGAATGTGTATCGATACACGCGACGCGAACCCCGTAGAAAAGGCTGAAAGGGGACTAGATGCCTGCTGCGCAAAAGCTTGTAATAGGCATACTTATACTATCGTCTATGACTATTACTACTCTTAAATGACTTCCATTACTGAAAGCAGGTTTGCGAGGATGTGTGACAGCGAAGAAACTATTATTCGAATTGTATTCATTGAGCATTCGAATCTGACCTTATTTTTTTCAAGACTTCATTTTTTTCCTTTTATCTTGTTAAGATTTTAATCCTACGTAATCCTAAAAATATTTACACGATACCAACGTTACTACGATGATTAATTGACCTGCTGCCTGAGTCCAGATACTTATGGATGGTAGTGTACATCTTCAAAGTCCTTCTGCAATCAACAATGAGTGCATCGCAAACTGTTGCAATTGTTGCAATATAGCGTAATACGAGGGACACGTGCAGGCACCTTTCTGTACCCTTGGATGAAGGAAGCCTCATAACGAGATCGAGAATTATCGCGAGCACTTTCCAACCCGTAAACCGCGGATACACGGTGGCAGAGCTTCGATGAATCATGCAAACTTAGGATTGCCAATCATCCCTTTTGGAAAGTATAATCCTCTTCCTCGATTTTTTTTTTATCCTTTCTGTCTGGTAACTAGCGGCGCTGGAGCTCCTATGACGTCGATGACCTGTTTCACGTTACTTCTGATGTACCTACACACACATTCATACATCAATTACAAGATTTCAGTAACTAGCTCGTAGGAAATTATAAAATACAGTAGCTTTTACACTCTTCAAGGTTATCACTGATCTACATAAAAAATCTTTTCGTGGAAACACGAAGGCATTCCAAACGAGTTAATAAGAATCGATCTAAATGAATCACTAGCGATCATCGGTGTTACAGATTCCGGAGTTTCCCGGTTAGACGTCCTATCACGGTACAATTAAATGGTCACCGGTGCATAGTGATCGCAGCCGGAACCAGAAGCTCGTTAAAAGCAAAAGAAAAAAAGAAAAAAAAGAAAGAAGGCATGCGCACGCGCACGTGCCACGGCGACCGAAGATTTCGTAATTCCTTTGTAACACGTTACACTTGCACGACAATTCCGTGATTCACGCATGGTTATGCACGCGTAACGGTAGCGATAAATTATTATCCTACACCTATAGGATCTTTTATTATTCTTCGCCTGGCGATTTTAATCAATGCATAAGGATCCTTATAACTCTTCCATCCCCGTAATAAACCGATGAAAAGATGAAACGATAAACCATGAGCGGTATCGGCGATGGGGCAAACCATTTTTTTTTTTTTTTTTTTTTTTTGTAAGAACAATCGACGAATAAAATGACGACGGATAAAGTCAAGGTGCAGCGATTTATTGGCGACGTTTATTCGATCGAGAAGGTAAATTTTTGAACTCCGATAAACGTTCTATTATTTTCTCCTTTGTTTGCGTCTATTCATAGTAAATCGTTCGAGTTACTTTTTTTTTCGTCTATTTCAGATCGGAATTCGAAGGTGACAAGCATAGGACCAACGCCCACATACTTCAAGTATCGTACCGGCTATCGATCATAATAAATTAACGATTCTGACGCAACGCGCTGCATCTTTTTTATTATAAATATCAGATGTTTGGTGTCGGGAAGCTCGGTGCGTGCTCGCGACGCGTTCGGATACGCGATAAATGGGACCTCGCGTTCAGGGGCAACGTTACCGATTTTTCTGAAATACACTGTAGTCTGTTCAGAGTTTTCAAAATTTTAACAATTATAAAAGTCTCAATCAAGAATGCAGGTAGTCGATACAAGTGAATATGTATTTTAAACCTGAAGTTTAGGTTTTCCTCGCTGTGCAAGACTGTAATCTAGAACGAAATCTCAATTTTTTAGCGTTTATTTCCTCCTTCGATGTGACGATTTAAATGCAATAGCGGCTCAAACAGATATCAGTTCTTCGCGTGGAAAGGGTTGAGCCATTATTTGAGGAAAGGATCGTTGCCGAGTGTATCTGGCCATGAGGACCACGCCCGTGATACTTAAATACTCACGGTGTCAAGATAAGCTCTCTGTAAACGTGCGGTACCCAGTCACGGACCTAGGCTTGTGGGGCCCTGATGATAATTATTTTGAGGGGACCAGTTGTTGATACACTGGTTGTAGGTTAATAACGCAGTTAGATACTTCACAATTATGAAACGAATAAAATAAAACAATTATTTGATACATTTCGTTGATACAATGACTGGGCCCTTGGTAGAGGCTCATGACGATAGGATAACGAAGTAGTTATTTATTTCTTAGATATTAAAACTCATCTTTTATATGTTTAATCTTCAGAATCGCGATACGAATAAAATATTTAAAATAATAATTGACTACTAAATAATAATAATAATACTTGAAACATCATTAATTTCAGGGTACAGTAGGTTCGCCCCTGTTGGTACTTCGCGGCGGCGAGAAACAATAGCGTTTATCGTCGCTCTAGCATTTACATTGCCGGCGCGACGAGACGACGCAAAATATTTGTCGTTCTTACGGGTCATGCCCGCTATCGACGCCTGAAAGGACAATCGGCAAGAAGATGACCATGGCAAACTCGTTTGAGTAAACTTGCGCGCTCCTAAAAGCGTTTTTAACACTCGCGCGCATAAATTTCATTTCAGCGACGGTTTACGCGCGAACTCGTGCTCGGCAAGACGGAAATGTCACGACGGTCACATACCCCGAAAGATGTTCGTGTCGATGCACTGACAGTGTTGGGAGAAATGTAATCCACGAACGTGATAAATGACTAATGAGTAACGCGATACGATTAGTGTTGAATTATTACAAATTGGTGATTTATCGTTGCAGTTTGAAAATGCACGTTATGTCGCGATTGTTACTCGTTGTCCAATTCTAAACAGATTCCACGCAAAAATTACTATTAAAAGGGAATAAAACTTTATCTTTTATTTTATTTATTAACTTTATCTTTATCTTTTATTTATTAAATTATCGAATTTGTGTTTAAACGTGCCTTCGAGGTATAGAATTATTGCTTCATCTTGCTTTGAAAATATATATGGAAAATTCAAGTAGGAAACGATACGCTCAGAAACAATGGATCGTTGCAAAAAGCATAAAGAATTATTAATAGACTCGATGGAACGATAGGACACAGATTTAGTGACACGAATGTGTGCACCACAACAACACGCTGATATTAGGGCCATTATACCACCAAAGTGATAGCTGTTGGCCTTCGCTCATGGGGGAGTGATCAACTTTTCTCAAAGTGGGTATAAGTGTATCGATAGTAGAGGCATTTGCTCTTGCAAAAGCGTTAACCGTGGTACATAATTGTATTGCGGCTCGAAACCGACACAAAGCCCCGCCATTGCCACACTCAGACGTGGCAATAGATTATTATTAGATAATAAGACGGATCGCAACGATAAATCATAAATAAATGACAATTTATCGTGCATCATTTCTTCCATCGTTGAAATAGTCACAATTTAAGGAAGCATGAAATTAATACTACAATTATAAACATTAAACGAACCTAATAAAAAAAGCAGTAGCTCCTTAATAATTTTTTATTCGGTTAAACATTTCTTAGAGTATATGTAGTATGAACTACTAAATACAAAAAATAAATATACATTTCGCACGTTCGTCAAGTCTTATCATGTCTCAGAGCCAACCCAACGCGTGATCTTCTTGGAATTTAGTACATTCAGCTTGAAACGTTTCGTTCACCTATAAATCTTAGATTAGGATTAATCCCTAAGTCGTAACGTGTTCAAGGATATGTCCGAATCTGTCCTTATAAGTTCCAAGCGCTATGTTTCGCTTCGAAAAACTATATTTGTTTTTTTTCTTTTTGTTTTTTTTTTTACAACTGTTCGTATTCGGATTGAATCGAAGTTCTAAATTTACACGAATCAGGGCGAAGATCGATCAGGATGAAGATTATTATACAATTCGTAGAGTCGAGATCAGAACTGTGTAAAACCTAATTATTCTATCCAGGAGCTAAAACTTTATAAGGACAATTTAATACTGACTAATAGTGTACACTCACAGTGTTTAAATATTACAAGTTAACGAGTTATAGCGGCAGCTATCTTTCTATTGAAAGATGCGATCGAAGAATCGAACGATTGCAATGGTAGGGATGAGCTCTCAGTGACCGCGAGCGGCCATTTTTTCGTGACTCTATGGGTAAACTTCACTGTCGTTCGGAGAGGGTACTTGCTACGAACCTGTATTTACAGTAATTGCCACGTTTGGATAAAATGTAGTAATTTGATATCTTCAATCGTTTAACACTAACACTATCAAGGTCAATGCACATTTATCAAACATCGATATCTTTGCAATTAGAGGGAGGGTTGTAAACTAATTTGTCAATAAAATTAATTCTCTATTGTAATAGATGTCTCTAAAAATTTCAGTAAAACCATTGTTAATGGTTGAGTGATCTTAAGTAACTTAAAGTATATGGATCATGGCAGTTTTAGTGTTAAAAGACGATTAACGAACCTTAGACATTTGGTAAAACCGACGAATGCTGTTTTTTCAATATATTTCTCATGCAAACTAGTTTGTAAATGAACGCATTTGTGTTTTTATCTTGTTCAGACATCTTTATTACTAAAATTGTAAAAATATGCTAAAAACAATGATGAATCAATGATGAATTATAAAAGTTACAATTTCTATACATCTCATACTGTTATCCAATAAAACATACATCTCCAAGAGTTAGTCTACGATACACGTAGTCTTTTATAACGACGATTAACAGGATAAAATTGGCGGCGTTCTCCGTACGGCAGGGTAAACAATTAAAAACGATCATAAAAGAATTAAAAACATCATTAGCATTAGTAGTTTCTATGTTTGTTTAACTTATTGCATTGGCAAAACTAAACTTCGACTATCTTTGCACGTAATCGATCCATACTTGCAAACGTATGATCGAAATTCGTGTTTATTTAATCTTCAGGTATAAAGATTTGTGAATAGCAGAGCACATATAAAGCGATCTTATTGTCAATACATGCATGAACTCTTCTTAAATATTTGCGATACCTCTTGAGCAAAGGCTTTAATTACATTTAGATGATTTAGAAATTACTTGGAATGTTTCAATTTACTTCAAGGTAAATTGAACATTTGCATTTAAAACAAAACGTATAGGGACCAGAAAAGTATAAATTATCTTTTCAGTTGGTATCTTCGAGCGATAAATTTATCCAGGAAACGTACGGCCGAAGATTCTTTGTTGCACAAACCTCCATAGATAAAATTATATGACGACGCAAACATAAATGCAAACAATTAAAAATAAAATAATAAAAGACACAATATATAAATTTAGAAGGCTAAGAACTAAAGATAAAATTTGTGTGGAAATTTACAAGTAATCAAATTAATAGACAAATTTTAGGTACGTAGTGACTCATTGAGAAAGCACTTACAACTGACGCAGAGAAATATATACAAAAGTATTCCGAGAAAGTAAAAATCAAACTTAATAGAAAGAAAAACGAACAGGAACAAAGTCTACAAGAGAAAGTTCCAAAAAAGATACAAGATTAGATGATCCACAAGTCAAGAAGAAAATACTGAAGAGCCATTGTCTAAAATAGGTTATAATTCCATTTGTACATTTTTTAGAAGATATGTACTAGCCGAAGATATCAAGAAAAAAGAAACAAACACCTCCCTAATCCCTGTCTGATTTATCTTAAAATTTGAAGCAACCAATCATCCCATCACGTCCCATTTCAACAAAAAGGAAACAGTTTAAAGCATCATCATCGATCCAATTTCTCTATCGCGCAAGAAGTATACATTATTTCCTCGAATATCACAAATTACAACGATTTCATTACCATAGTCTCGTTACAAACGAAGGGACACGTACATCGAGTTCAGTGTTGTTTAAACAATCGCGACTCGGAAATGTCGTTGGGATTTAAATAATGAAACATCAATACCTGATAAGGGCGGCGTTAAAATTTAAGCATCGTCGCTATCGCTATCGTGCTGGTTATGCGATTCCTCTTCCATTGCGGGAGCGGCGTCCATGTTCCTATCGAAATTGTTTGGGTTCCAAGATGGCAGCCATTTGTTGACAACCCACCAGTTCACGGACAATCTGCCGTGATTACATTCCGCTTTCTCGCATCTGCCGAACAGCTGACAGATGCCAGCGACGCTTCCGTTTTGATTTCTGATGCAGGAATCGTCGCATGTATGTTGCCGTTCGGCGGAGCGATTGGCGGAGCAGAGAGAAGCGCGGGAGATGGAAGGATTTTGGGATGAGAACACAGGTCTAGCGTTGGAGGATGTACTGGGTTCGTTGGCCACGGAGGAAGGAGCTGACGGGTTCGACGTGGAAGTACCAGGTTCCATGTTGTTTCCTCCGCCAGCTGCGTTCGCGAGGGCCGAGACGCAAGGTCTGCCAATGTGGATCGTCGCGTAGAGCGGGTTGTTAACAGACGGACCAGCTCTGTTGATCCAATCGAGGTATCTACCGACCTGACTGGCGGATCCACAATTGGACAGTACCTTGCATCTGCACGAACAATTGCCTGGGTTTCTGCAATGGCATTCCATCCTCCACGATTCGGCGGGGCGACAAGACGTAACGGGCGGTTTCATGAAATAGTATTCACCGCGACAGAATGGACACCGGCAGTTCCTCGGCAACTGATATATGTAATGTCTAGAGCTACCCGCGAGTCCATCCTGGTAGCGTAGCTTGTTGTGCAGACTATGGCAATGATGACACAAATACCTAGTGTCCAAGTGTCTGCAGAACGGGCACATGCAGCTGTAACCGAGTGGGTGAACGGTACGCCCGGTGGACGCGTAAGCGATGTTCTCGGAGGAGAAACAGTTGCGACCTAGTCTGCCTAACTGATTCTGACAGAACTGGCTAGATAATCGCGACGAGTCCAGATATATCTGTCTCGGTTGATCGTATTGGTTCGAGTTTCTGGATTCCACGTCGTTCAAGAAATTCGGCACAGCGATGTGGTTCAAAATGTGATACTTATAGCAACGAGAGTATATTCTGCCGCTGCAGGAGTACCGATCGTCTATTCTCTCGTACGTGTGGTCGCCCTGATTGTTTTGATTGTTTTGCGCGACGGGTTCGTTACGGCCAACTTCCCGGTTGACCGCGTTCTCGTCGTCGTCGTCGTTGTCTAATCTCTCGTATATGTTTTCCTCCGGTTCTTGCGGTTGTCGATTGCGATTATAGTTGTGATCTATGTCCACCGGATTCTGATAATTCGGATTGAGGTTAGGGTACATTTGCACCGAGCCAGCGGGTCGGTTTTGAAAGCCACGAGCACCGCGACCCGTGTTTTGATAATTGTCGTCTCTTTCTTGATTACTTCGGTTCTGATTCATGACCACGGCCGCCAGTTCTCCGTTTTCGTATCTTTGGCACACGCAACGCGGCCCCTGGCAATTGTGTCCAGCGCCGCGGTATTGCTGAAGTACATTCTGATCAGGATTTTGGACTTGCACACCGCTGGGCCCGGCTTCCCGTGTTTGATCCGACGTCTCGGCACCCGGGTCCGTGTTCTGCTCCGTTGCATGCCCAGCGGATTGCAATCCTCACATCGATGTCGTAGTCGGCATTGGTTTGTCGATTATCGCTACACCCGCGTAGCTACGGCCGATTCCCATGCTAGTCGGAAGGGTTGTCCAGGTGTCAGTCCTCGGGGAGTACACTTCTACGGATGCCAGGCTTGATACACCGTCGTCCCCTCCCACCACGTATAGAAGCCCATTTAAAGCGACAACGCCTATCGAAGAAATATTCGCCACCGTTTACAACTTGTCATCAAAGAAATAAATATATGAGTGTAATAAATTTTAAATGAAACTAAAATTAGTTACCAGCATTTCTACGGCAAAGGGCCATGTCGTTGACTGGACTCCACTGATTAGTATCCGGGTTATAAGCTTCGACACTTTTTCTAACCAAAGGACCATCGTGACCTCCTACAGCGTACAGAATTCCATCTAGAACACCAACACCGGCCCCACTACGACGCGTAGACATGTCAGGTACTGGTTTCCATTGATCTTTTTCCGGATTGTAACATTCGACGCTAGAAAGGCAGTGTCGCGATGCACCATCATAACCACCAACCTAAAACGACAATTTTATATTTTAAAAGTAACAAAATGAATTATTCAAGTGATGTGTTCAAATGTTGACGATCATTAGGTTATTAAGGTTATTACCGCATATAGTAATCCTTTGACGACACCCACGCCAACGCTACTTCTACGTGTCGACATCGGTGCTATTAGTCTCCATTCATGAGTCCTTGGGTCGTATACTTCGGCGGAATTTAGACCAGTCGAGCCGTCGAATCCACCAACCTATGTTTTAAGTACATATTCGATAACAAAAAGTTATAATAATAAATAATAACGAAAAATGAAATTTTACGATACTAGTAAGATAACGTTATGTACGCGAAAAAAAGATACGTACAGCATAAATACAGTTTCCCAAAACTGCTACGCCTAACGTGGATCTTCTCGCTTCCATTTCTGGACAAGGCGACCACTGATCGGTAGCTGGATCGTATATGTCAACTGTTCGTACTCTGAGAGATCCATTAAATCCGCCAACGGCATACACTCGACCACCAAGGACCGATAAACCTGTACATTATGAATTTTATAATCTGTAATAGATATACATTTTAATAATTCGATTGAAAATACGATTATTATTCACCAGCTCTACAACGCCGCGTTGGTAACTCGGATACTTGATACCACTTTTCTTCCTTAAAATCGAAACATTCGACGCTTCTAATTGCTTTTGGAGCTTGTCCACCAACTACTAACAATACTTTAGGTAATCCTCTTGGTTGTCTAGGTTTTGTACGAGGTGTTTTAAATAATGACTTTTGTTCTCCTTTAAGTAAATGATACTTTAATGCTTCAATCAGGAAATCCTTACCTGAATATGTTATTAACAAAAATACAACTTTTAATTATCTTATGCTAAATTACAATATACATATAAATGCATATGTTTGATCATTTACATTGTAAGTTTGCTTTAAGTAGTGGTTCTTCTTCCACACGTTGTACTAAATATTCTTGTGACAGCAAAGGTAAGCGTACATGTTCCATTAATTGAGCTAAATGAGCTTGTCTCTTTTCTAAATCGCTATGCACCCAAGATATTACACATTCAAACACTTTTTCTTCTGAAGGTACCATTAAACGATCACTGCAAATTAGTTTAGCAACTTGCTGTGGTGCTAATGTTAAAAATTCATCTCCATCTACCACTTCCCTAAATATATGATAAAATGTTTCCTATTAAAACTAGAAACGTACCAACAGTTACAAGTAAAAGTATCTCACTGTCTTACGAGAAATGTTGTTCTATGTAGCTATCCGAATGTGATAATAATTCTAGACAACCATGTAGATCGGCAAACGCGCGAATTCCTAGGCAATTTGACGGATGCAACTGAGCTTGCAGAAAATCACAACACGCATCGCGGACATCGGTTAATTGTAAAAGATTCGCGGCTGGCAATAGCACTTGTACGTTATCCTCGGTCACGTGTACCTCTGCAGAATAAACATAATCTACGAGCAACTCTAATGCAGAATAGTCTACGCCCTGCAGTGTTATTCTCTCTTGGTCTCGTTCCTCAAAACTTGTAAACATAGCATAGAAATAAGGACTACAGGCAGCGAGAACCATTTTATGCGCAGGTACTTCCATGCCCCCATCTGCCACCAAAGTCACGTCGCACAACAAATTTTTCCTATTAATCAAATACTTTGTTACATATGACATTCTTAACATTAACTTATAAATTTAGGTGATCCAAAACAAGACTATAGCATAATTCTCTTTGTTTTGGACATATGCAACACAAATATCAATAATGACATGGACTTTTAACTTAAAACTTAAGTAAGAAATTTACAATAAAATAAAAGAATTATTTTATTCATTTCATACTTTCGCATTTCATTAATGACATCAAAGGCTCGATTTGTGTGATGATGATTCCTGTAAGGCGGTTTATCTCTTCCATTTTCTCTAGGTACATGTTTTTGCGAGCTCTCATCTAAAGAATTCTGACTAGCATATCGAAGTAGCAAGCAACTGAAAGGAAACAAAGCATACGCATCTATTATTTAAAGATGTTGGATAAGGATTAAAGTTAAACAAGTTGAGATAAATAAATCTTATATAGAATATATCTCACCTTCCCTTGTTTTCGGAGCAATCATTATTATTGCTGGAATTTTGCACCTGACCCTGTCCCGCCGATTCCATTTCAGCTGTTTGGCGAAGCTTTTATCATAGATAAATGATAATTGCTTTCGTCAAAGTCGTAGGTAATATGTTTCAGTTTAATATGAATTAATAGTGCGGAAAATGGCATATATTATTTGTTTATACATAGTTTCACTACTGACATCAGCTGTACGAACGAAAATGACGCTACCGACTTCACGATATTTGTTGAATGTGTTGCGGTGTTATAAAACACGTCGTTTTATACCGAGTCAACAAATTGAAACGAAAGTTTTGTAACGGAAATTGTAATCTATTTAAACGCTAATAATAATATTTTGATGATGTGCGGGAACATGACACAATATTTCTTTCTTATTCGATCTCCGGACTTCACTGTTTCTCGCTACCTTTCGTTAAAGGAAAACAGATGCCGCTGTCGACATCTGCTGGACATCGTACGAATCATTTTATCCCTTTAAATATAAATTTGATGTCTGTTTCCTGTGCAGTGCGTTTTATTGCATTATTTAATCAACGTGCACTCGTAATTATTCAGAACTAGCGATTCCGTGCAGTTACAGAAATCGCTGGGCGAAGAAATGAGGTTAAGGTACGCGTAGCAGTAAGAATATTGTAAGTATTTCATTCTGCCAGATTCGTACACATGTTTCTAGTGCGTTGTTTGGAGTACTTGAACTTTGTTGGATTGTTTCATCCCTTCGAATTATTAATTTAATATACGTATCGAGAATGTCATTGCATTGTTTAACGTTTAAATGCAGCGAATATGGATTCGTAGAAAATCAAACTTAGCGATTTTGTGGAGTATACATATAGTATATTAACAATTGTTAAAGGTAAATAGATAAGTGTGGTTATGGTAATAATTGAAGGGAAAATTTGATAAATAATTGTTTACATTCAATTTGTATATTCATTTTGAAGGTTACCCGACTTGTTCCAGAAATCAAGATTGAAGTGTAATTTTAAAGGACGATCTTTTGCTAATAGGATTGTGATTAAGTACATGGAGTAATTTTATTACTGAATACTCCATTTTTTGAAGGTTAGTTTTTGAATATTTCTCTACGTGTACTCAATTTCTCGGCTAACTCGTATCGATAAAATAATGCCGTTAACATAGTATATTGATAAAATCTCAAGAATTTGGAAAACTATATCGATAGTATTACTTCCTATCGTTAAAAATAATCTTCATCATATTTGTTTTTCCTCATTTGCCATTAAAAAATCATTGGCGTAGGATTGAAGTCATAGAAATTGTTAGAAATAAATCTTCGTTATCAAATTACATAATTTAAATGTAGGAAACGCACTTGACTGTGTATAAATCTTTTTTATGGTTTTTTTAAATTTTCGAAATATACGTTAATAAAATTTCTAACGTATTAATAATTTATGTAACTAGCATTCTATATGGACGGAATTTCAATGTAATTTCTACGTTGAATCGAAAACTTTAAATGATGCTGGTAAATTACTCGCAAAGTTGTTCAGGCAACTTAATTCTCACGCTAGAATCCAATGCCTATGTTTCCAGTTACATAAGAGCTCGTAACGTATTTCGTCGCGAAGCAAAGTGCAAACTTATGTCACCGTTCTGCAGTGTATCTTGTACTGTAAATTGTAGTACGAGAATTTTCAAATACGTAGCCAGAAAGTCTCGTTACGTTCCAAGCAATCATTCATTGAACTTGACTTGCCACGTCATTTGCACTTTTACATTAAGTTCTACGTCATGACGCACGGGAAATAGAGTGAATGCAAATTATGAAACACAATTATCATCTTTTTTTTTTTTTTTTTTTGTTAAATACTCTATTTTCTTGAATAATAACTAATTTTTTTTTTAAATACGAGACATATATATGGATCTCGTTGAGAATTGTATCGTATATCTGCGCAGAAAAATTTAACCTTTAGGAGGTACCTGGAACCTGTTTCGAAAGGTTCCGCTATTTAATAAAATATATGTTATTAATATCTACTGTAGAATCATAGCCGCTTCTTAATTCTGCTAGAATGTCTCCAAAATATTTTCAACACAATATTTGCACACAAATATACCAGCAACATTGTTGCGATATTGCCACATGTAACTGCAACGTTCCCTACTACATGTGAATTAATCATTTCTTTCAAAGCAGAGGCAGACAGAATTTGACTGCAACTAAGAACCCTCGACTGTGTAATTCGGATTTGATTGAACAAGTACGAGTACAGTTGTTGTTGATTATATTAGGTTGTCCCAAAAGTTTCTTTCGCTTTATTAATAAGTAATACATGCGCAACATTTTATGTTTCACGTTACATTACTGAATAACTGTTACAACATGAATATCTATGAAATTAGATTGTCTATTTATATAAACACGATCACGTAAAATAATTGAGCGCAACTAGCGAAAGAAACTTTCGGGACAATCTAATATCTCGAAGTTTTAAACGAATGGCAATTTTGACGTTTCTGTTCCAAAGTAGAGAAGTTTCGAACATTTAAGTGACAGGTGTTGTTGCACGGTATGCTTGGAATTAGGAGTGTTTCGAAGTACGGGGCGCCAGGTGTCGCGGTTTCAGTGCCGGCCAATAGGCGCGATACGGGTCCGTCAGTCATCCGGCAACCCGCTGTGGAAGCGTTTCGTCGCGCCGCGGATTGGCGTCGATGCGTTCGCATTCGATTGTTTCGTACACATTCTCGCCCCGGTGCCGCGAGAAACGGCGCGTCTCGAATTTCGAAAATCGAACCACCGCGAGAACGATTGTTCGCACGCGGTGCATGGTCGAGCGGGCACCAACGACGCGGGAGAAAACGCCGAGAAACCGTGGAGGAAGGAATTTCGTGTTGATCGTGAAAGTCGATCCGGTCTTCCTGACGCAGAATCCCATCGGCGAGGAGCAGTTTCTTCACCGTAACTTTCCTCGTTTTCGTTTCTTCGAAAGGTGAGTCGATTCCACGCAACTCGTCTTTATTGCGCTCTCCCGGTTCCTTTGTTTACTTTGTGTTCGTGGTGCAACGCACTTCCTCGTGCTGTCTCGCTGCTTTCAACCAGCTCTGGGACTTGGCCGATTTTTCTCTATTCGAATACCATTGAAGTGATATTGGAGTAATCGAATAGTTTTAATGGAATTCGAATACTACTCCAACATTAAGTCACCTGTATATCTTATTATTTGAATACAGCTCCAATACTATCGTAGTACTATTGAGTATTTGTACACTATTAGAATATTTTACTTTTCGAATACCATTGACGTAATATTTGAGTACTCGAATGGTTAATTGAATTATAATAATACTGCTTCATCGATGAAGTAGCTCGATATTCGCAGTAATCAGTCATATAAATTATAAGTCGAGTTATTCAAGTTCGTAATTTTAGTAAATTAAATTTTACTTTTATTTTATATATTTTATTAATGGTATTCAATGCAACATGCCTATATTGAGAGACGAAAAGTAACATGTTTACATTTTTTTTCAGTTGTAAGCAGCGTGAAAAGATTACACGCGATATTATTTTTTGCGATATACAAATGTAATTCAGCAAACGAGTTGGCCAGTTTGTGTATGTTTACATGAACTGTGCTTATACATGCTTACGAGTAATTAGAGTTATAATTGATTGAGTAACCAATTACTTTCGTTGCGAGTACAGATATAATTTCGTAATCGTCAATCAGCTCCCGCTCGTTTGGACGCCGAAACTCGAAGCTCGAGAAATATTCGATCGTTCGCGGAGTTTGCTCTGCTGTTTCTATAATTTGTATTCACACAATCGACGGAGTCGTTCGTTTTAATCGGTTCATATCGTTTTTCATCGGCGGGTAATCGACTGAAACGAACGCGATAATTCTCAATTGCGTGCGATCGCGATACGACGATGACCGTGAGACGTACTGGCTACGATCATGTGTTTTGTTTTTCTTTAAATTTCATTTGAAGCGCGGATAGAGTCGGAGGACTTCGATTCTTGCACTTTCGTGGAAGCCACACGTGGTCGCATCGTGTGGTGAACAGCGCTATCTCCAGGATGCTGGAGTGTATTTTATTTGCACTCGCCGTCAGTATATACCGTGCATCTATTATCATAGCACATTCGAGTCAAATATTCCAAGTATGTTCCCGTTTCCGTAACGCATATCGTTTGCTTTGCATCGTTTCTACACGAGACGTTACACGTTTTGTTTCGCCGGAACGTACAGGTTTCGCTGGCTCGTTTCAGTTAATTTTCTTTTGCCGTTTAGATTTGTCATAAGTCAACGTTTAGAGGATTATCAATTTTAAACGTATAAAATAACGATTCAAGGAAATTATTTTTCACGATTACGATCGCAGACGCTCCATGGAACTGTTAGGACACAATGACACAACTGACAGAGACAACGTGTACATTTTGATCAGTTTATCGATCAGCATTGTGAAAATTCATAATTGCCTCCCGCGAGAACTTCGTTTTGTTTGCAAACAGTAGACCACGTTTCCTAACAGTCGTATAATGAATCCAAACGACATAAAATTCTATCTTACAAAACTTTAAACTCTTATTTTAGTCGTTACTTGACTAATCGAGCTTTAAGTATTCGTATAATCGCCTATTCAAGTTTTTAACTAGTCGAATAGTTGGTGTCGAAGATATTAGTAGAATTTTTTAATAATACTCGTTCCGTTTCCATCGATTACACTTCTACCTCTTGCGTTATCTCGACCAAGTTATCTGACATTTCAAAATATACGTGTTTTAAGATACAGCGTGTGTACACATAACCGTTGCGTCGGCTCACAAAGTCGCAAATACTTTAAGTTTGTCAGAGTCGCTACGGTTGCGATTTCAATGTAAAAGGCACCGTGCATGTATTCTTCCGTCGAGAATTTCATTTCGTTCGTCAGCAGTTTTCGTTTTCTTTTTCCCTTGGAATTTTCCTTGCGAATGTTTTCGAAATAGAAAGTATACTAAAAACGGGTAGATTGAGACTACTCGTCGAATACTTTCCGTACTTAAATCGTAATCAACTTGTACTTAATGGTTCTTCAAGTATTCGAGTAGTCGAATACTTGAGGATTCGAATACTACTCGAGTATTTGACTATTCGTATTTGAATACTCGAGCGTTGGAATTGGAGCATTTACGAAGTAAAAAGTATTCATGTACGAATAGTGAAATATTGTAATTCTACTCGAATTCCCTTTGAATATTGAGTTGTTTGAACGCCACCAGCTCTAACGTGTGAAAAAATACATGGTCGTATTATGCAATTAGAGTTCGCATAGACGATCTTCGAGACAGAAACAATACGCGACAAATTGCCGCAGTTGCTCGACATTTTCCAATGGTACCTTGCAGTCTGTGCAATAATAATTGATTACGTGACTATCGCAATCTCGATCCACGCAACGCGTAAACATTTTGTAACAGATTACAGTCGATTTCATTGACATAACCTTAGAACTATACATCGTATGAACCGTAATGCAAACGCTCGAGTCATGCGTGCGTTAAGAATTTTTTTTTTTCAAGCCTGCAATGCGTCGAAAAACCTCAGAGAATTTTGGTTTCCCTTTCGCTTCTATTTTAGAAATTGAGTCAACCGTTGTAAACAAAAAATAGTGTAGGCAAAAAAGTATGTTAGTATTTTTATTATAAGGAATAATTTGAACTCGACTATTTCAGTACTTAACTATTAGAGTTACTTGCCTATTCAAATTTTGAACTGCTCAACTATTTGTCGCATACAGCTTCGTTTACAATCCTTCTGAAACGAAAACAAACTATCCTTCATGTCCATCTTGAATCAGTATTCGTTACAAAATGTTTATTTTCCTTAAACAATTATTGACGATTTTATCGTTGTTTTATAAATAAAAACCGATAGGTTCGTTCGCTGCCAAGAACAGCACTGCTGGAATCGCGTTTCGCAGACGCGTGAACGTGAAATTTATGTAACAGATACCGCGGCTTTGCCGTTTTTAGCAGAACGATCAAAATGAGAATTTGCAGAGTAGAAATAGATCTAGTCGTAGTCGCTTATATGAAACGTGGTGGCGCCGGGGAAGAACGTGTTCCCGATGTATGTGCACCATTGTTACAAGTGCAAGGTTACACGCAACGTGCATTGTGTATCTGGACGATTATTTCCCCACTGTAAACGATCGACGATTCACTGTTTGCACAATATGAACGGTTCTTTCCAGACTGTCGCCTTTCAGTTTCATGCACCGACTAACGTCCAAATCATTCGAGGAACGTCCTTATCGCTGTAATACTCGTAATCCGCCGCGTAAACCGCATTCCAGCGTGTGCATCTGCATCCTCGTGCCGTTATACCGTCGATGTACGAATTTCTTCGGTTTACAGCTTAGATCAGCGACTCCCAACCTTAATTCACAAAAATCAATCAGTCTCGTTCTTGAATATTTTTGGTGTACGTAGTAAAATTACATCTGAAATATTTAGTATAATTCTGAACTTTTAAAAGAACATTCTTCTCTCTGGCATTGTTGGAATCAGGCAAAAATAAAGAAATCGTTTCGGTGAATTTTGCCCTGGAATCGAATTTTTAAACATTCTTCGATACTAGTTTTATGAAGTACACGTATGTTTTAACAATTTCAATTTAGATATTATCGGATAGAATTTTTAAAAAAATTATTTGAACTACACGAAGATTCTGGTAAAATTAATTCCACGAGAAGATTGAGTTTTTTCACCGAGAAAAGTTCGTCGCCGATCTGCTCTCAGGTAATTGCCTGTTTCGAATCCCATTATACATTCCAGTCACGAGAAAAACTAATAATAAAAAAGAATAACGCGAAGCCAGAGGGAGGGATACGTTTTTAATATTTTACATTGATGTCAGCTACGGGCGGGGCGGTACAATAAGTGATACGTAACAATGATAAAGCAACGTCATTCCGGAGAAGAGAAGACCGAGTACGTCGCGATATACCATTATCGACATCCTTTGCGCGATTAATCAGCTTTAATTTTCAACGGAGTGACGACACGGTTCTGTTCAAATTACCCGGAGCCAGCATTCGACGTAATCTGATTTTCACTGCTAGATCAAATGATAAGACGTCTTTCGAAATTTTCATAGATACACTTATCATCGTGTGCGCCCTAAAACGAACAAAATTGAGAGCGAAGAAAATTTGGTGAAATTCGTATTCATTGTCTAGAGTATTAATTAGTAGAGGGATATTTTTCAGTCGAATATTAATTGGTAATCAAATATTTGAATACTGTTTAGATAGTATTAGAATTCTTGACGTCTTGAATATCATTGAAATATTATCAGATTACTGAAATAGTTATGTAGAATCAGAGTAATACTCGACTATTCAAGTATACATATATTCTAATGAAAATATAGATGTTACCGAGGACAGGTTGTTTTAATGAACAAGACAGGTTAGTTGACGGGATGATCGCCGTAATGGCCCGACAGAAATAAAAAGGAAGCGAGCATATCTTTAGCCTGTTACCGCAGAAGATGGATTAGTTCGTCATATTTGTATTCGTATAAGTCGTTCGATATTTTTTTTCGTTTCATATTCATCTAAGATCCCCTATCTTTAATTGCACCGCAATACTCGTATTAGCATAAATTATTCCATACGTTCAATCACCATTAACTTATAATTACACGTTATATTATAAATCGGTTTCTGCCCTACTACAACGTGAATCTTATTGGAGGATTGGAGGAACTGAGAAGAAACATTTAAAAAATGTTTAAACTTCTGATATCTCGAATACTGCGCATATCCTTTTAAGCTTCATAAGCTTCATGGCAGCTGTGCCACTGATAATACACTCGAATTACTTTGTTACGAAAAGGCAGTGTGTACAGATCTATTAGAGTGCACTTTCCCATACGATGGAAGCAATTTTCCTTATCGAGAAGTTCATGAATATGACGTCAGTATTAGAATTTTTTCGTATTCGAATATTCAAATATTTCACTAACTCAGAATTCGATAAATATAATTCGAGTATTATTCGAATGTTGAACAATTCGAATATCATTCGAATATTTGACTATTTGAGTACAATTTCAAATACTTGTCTATCTTAGTACTCGAGTAACTACATAAGAAAGTTGACGAATCACAAGGGACAGAGTCGTCCTCGACGTAGCACGGTGGCCACGAAACCGTCAGGAAACGAAAGTCGGACGATTTGATTTACGATGCCTCTGCGAAATTTCTAATACGTGTGCGTACGTGCGATGCGTACTAAACGTGAAACCGGACACTTTAGGTCGTAGCACGCGTTTGGCAAAAAACCAGTGCCGTGAACGACATTTTGGCGCTCTGTGGCTTAATCCGACAGCATTATTTGAAAGAAAATCAATCATTACTTCGTTTATACGTGATTTTCTTCAATAGTGTTCGGATTATATTCTATTATTGGTGTTTATCAATTTCTTTGCAGAAGTAAAAAATAATTTGTGTTTTATAAATAGTGGGTTAAAATTGCATACTTCGCCAACGCTGACAGATTTTATCTTCATTGGGTGCCTAACTACAATTGTTTACATTCCGTTATCATATTTGAGCAATATCAAAGGCTGGTTACGTGTTGGACAGAATAATGCATTTTCAGCTTCTTAGAACTAGTTATATGCGAACGTATATTTGTAGTCACAGTCTTTTTTTTTTTTTTTTTTTTTTTTATCAGTATGATTAGAAAAACATGCTGATAAAGTGTGATGAAACAGTTTGGAAAAAACGTTTTGACATCAACTCCAAGCACTCGGTTCGAAAAGGAAAGAAATGTTAGGCAAAAAGTTGCAAAACAATTAATCACCTGCTATACAAATACAAATCATCTAATCGGACTTACAGAGTTAAGTATAATTCTCTACATATAATTTCAAAGTATTCAAAAAATATTTATTAATGTTTTAGCAATTTTCATTTATTACGCAGTAGTTGCATACTTTTTAATTTAAATGGTGCCTATTTAGTTCGCTAAAACAATAATGAAAAAAATACATAACAACTGTTTCAGTTGCAAAATGTTATCGATGCAATAGTAAAACTAATATTGCAAACGTATATTTAGCGAAATGTATGGCGCTGATTGATGAAGCGAACCGATGGGCCAGAAACTTTAAGGGGTGATTCTACGTGCTAAAATAAGACGAAAGTCAAGAATGACGAAATTGCGTTCGTGGCATTGTGTCCGAGTTATTAATTGCTGAAGATACGTGTGAAAGACGTCATACGTGAGGGACTTCAACTACTGTTGGCGCGGGCACGTCAGCTGACAGATGACGCACAGTGCGGCCAGTGCCGTATCCATTTAAAAAGACCCACTGACCTCGTACTCGACGTAATAACTTATAACGTTACGCGATACTGCAGTTCTTTCCAAAGTTTTCTAAAGGACCCTAGATAAATCGTTGTACGATATTAAACCTGTCTGCTCGCTAAACTCTACGACCGTTATAGAAGACTGAAAGGACACATCTATAACTCGAACGATTTATTCATTTATTTAACGAATCGTAGTGATTGTTTTCTTCGTTATTTTCAGTTTTAAAAGTGAAGCAGAAGACTTTCAGGAGATGTCCAAGATTTTCAAGATCTATTCAAGACTTTCAAGATCTATCAAATTTACCAAGGACTACCAAGATCTACTCAAGACACATCGAACACTTAAAAATTTACCAAAAACTGTCAGGACCTACCGAAGACTTTCAACACACATCAAAGATCTTAAAAATTTACCGAAAGATTATCATGGATTTATGTAGACATTCAAAATCTACCAGAGACATACAACAGCTACCAACCCCCTTCCAAATCATCTAAGTCGTCATCACATACAAATCAATTTAAACTTACACTTCCACCCCCAAAAGTACCAAGTCTCCTTTAAGTCCCAGCTTCAAACCTCCAACTTTGCAACCCACTACCAGTTTGATAGACGACGAAACAGCTAACGACGAAAACATTCGCGGCACAAGGTGAGTCAACGAGTGCAGCGAACTCGCCTCGAGGACACTTTAGATAGTGCTGGATAGGACTCGTCGTATCGTTATCGCGTGGCGTTATCGGATGGATTCGGGGCGAAATATGCGTGAAACCGCGTTTACTGGCAGCTCGGAAACATCGCCGATGCCCGCATCCGTTTCTTTTTCTGCGAGCCTTCCTTTTCCATGCCCGGAAACGGTGGTCCGTTTATGACGCAGGAAATTCGCCCCGATTGCACGGTATAAATGAACGCATTGACTTCGTCCGCTCCTCATTTCGATCGTGGATCGCAAGACGCGCTCAAGTTCTCTGATAAAAGTCGGCGACGGGACGTGTTTGGTGCACCTTTCTCTGTTCGAATCGATAAGTGAGTCACCTTTCCAAATTAATTATCGGGTTTCCTGTCATGCCCGGTTATGATAGTCGTTGTCGGATCGCTATTGAATTCCCTACGTCACGGATACTCCATATGTCGGCGTCGATACGTCAGATCGTAATTAGTAATCGAGCCTTGCCCCTCCGGTCATTTTAATATTTATAAAAGTTTGACGCTTATGAATATACCGATTGGATACTCGTTTATTTATCGAATGAATGATACATCTTGTAACGAATCGGTTGCAGGAGAAATTAATAAAAAGGATTTTACTATTCGCTAGTACTCTAGCATTCGTAGAGGAGTATCTGGATACTCGTATTATTCGAATACCGTAATCAAGTTCTTTAAGTTCTAAATTTGGTAGATATCTGTTGAGTGCCATCCGAATACTATTCAAATATATAACTATTCGAGTACAATTCAGAATTTATAGAAACGATAATGGAAGATAATTTCGAGATCTAAAAAGAGTACATCCATTAGGGGATTATAGTCCAACGACCCCTCATATGTGTCTATTAACGACTCCCTCGCCAGCAGGGAAGAAGATTATTTTCACAAACCTATGGAACAGTTAATTTCGAGACCTAATGAGTGTGTATCCCTTACAGGATCTATAGTGAAACCTAAAAATACACTTAGGTGTAGAAAAGCTTTCTTCTCTGGATTAGAATTAATTTCAACTTCCTCGTAGCTTCATATTTACTTTGTATCTCGCGACCGGTTTCCCAGGTTTCGAGTCTTTCGAGATCTCATTTTCCAGGAAACGCAATCCAAAGTTTCAATGCCGCCCAAAATGCCGTATAGCTTGACAATAGCCCATTCGTGACAATCCCTGGAAATCCCCCGATATGATTTTCCTGCGTTGCGAGAGGCAATCTCACCTGGGGACGTTTTCGTGGTGTAATCTTCTTCCCTCTACTGATCATGACACAACTACGACACTTCTATATATTTGAGCTGCTTGACAGAGACTAATGAAAGTTGTTTATCCGGCTACTATCACAGCATGCGTAAATATTTGTCCCGCCTCAGAAGCTGCAAATAGATACGAAAAATGTGTGGATTCCTTGTCTTCGTGGGGATAAACAAAAGCCTTGTCTTTGTAGCCCGAAAGGCAAGATTAGGGTTGTTTGTGGACCTAGTGGTCGGGAAGTTTCCATTTTTCTAAGGAAAATATAGGAAAATTGGAGATTGTTATTTATTTAGGGTGATACGCTATCTTTCTAATTGAAAGCAGTACAAAATAATTTTTGTTTTATCGAGGAATGGTTTGAATACTTAAAAATAATATAAACAATTTCCATTGGGAAATTCCTATTCGGAGGTTCTACTGTTCTTATGGAGTAACCTTCTAGTGAAGCATTCTACTATAATGATTAAAACTGGCAATGCCTGCGTTCACACCTAATAATAGCATCAAAGCAGAACCGTTTAGAACTGACTACAGAAGGAACGAAATACTTCGTGAGTTGGAAGGGTCTACATCGTTAACAAGAAGCTAAGCTATTGGGGAAGCTAAATAATTATTTAAGATTATATTTTAATATTGACATGATAGTGCGACTGTATTATTAATTCCATAATGTTATAAAATAGTCCCCTTTAGGCATGTACTCTCTTTTTTTACTAGTTTTGAGTAAATTTAAAAAAAAAAAATATTTGAAAAACCTTTAGCAAAGAGAATATAAAGCAAAATATCAATTTTTTACCTGAATTAAAGGAGAAATCCCTTAAGATCTCTTTGTAGGAATATATTAAAAAACTTCAGCAACCATGGATAATCTTGACCATGGATAAAAAGGTACACCCTTAATTTTCTTAACCTGGACTTCTTTTTGATACATCGTGAGGGTTCTGGAAAAGTCGGGCGCGCCATCAAACGCCTCAGCTACCCCCAAGTGGCGAGGGTATTCCCCTGAAGCGGTACAAATCCGCTAAGCGGGGTGTTCGCACTCTTCTTGTCTCAAACAGAGAGCTTAGCGTTGCGTAAAAGTAGGAACGTGATTCAAACTCTGAATCCCATGATTAGAGAAACGACCATGAGTGGCAATTTGGGTTCGGACCAACTATAATGAATTTTATTATCAGCGAAACGTCAGAACATTTGTGTTAATTCGTTTCATAAAAATGTCTACCTGCCAATAAAAAAATAAATTGTCCAATCGCGACGCATCAAATGAAAATTCATATTATACAATTAAATATTTCATAAGGGACAAGTAAAAACTTAATTCCTCGATCGAATAAGCGTCACGTATGAATTGGTAAAAATTGGTTACATTTGTTGCCCATTACTCGAATAAAATTGTGCTCATCACTGTTGATAATCACTCAAGTGTTTGACGTTAAACTGAAAAAAAGTTTCGTCGACGATGGCCGCTTTACGCACGGAAGTTTCCAGAAAAATATTATCTCAGAACAAACGTTGTTTACCTGCGATGTGTGTGTGTGTGTGTATGTGTGTGTGTGTGTTCCCTCGCGCTTATTGTGTTCTTTGTAAATTACGATTGCCTATTATGTCCTGCAAATTACGGTCGTAGAATAGTGATCGACGGACAGTCGCTTTAATGCGAAGTTAGCTGGTATCGATCGGTTCGTTGGTTTCACTGTGTAGAAATGTTCATTTGAAGCACTCGTAACTTCCTCGATAATGATCCCGAGTGATTATCGGTACATCATCAAACCTGTTCCAGGTATAATTGCACGCTTATATAATTTCTAATGTTTATAATGCTAAACAAATAATAGCTCGCTGTGTTCCATGAAAATAAATCTCTACGCGAGAACTTCGCCTGGAAGTGCTATTGTACTATGCCATTTCGGGTGGTTTCTTTTATGAACCGAGAGAACGGATACACGCTTGATTAATTGCTAATGCAAAGGCACTATAAGAGGTTTCCTCGCGAATTTCCGTTGCTCCTTTAATTCAATTTCCTTTGTCTGTGAGCAAAACTTCGCCGTTATTAAAACCGAAACTAATTCGCAATATTACATTTTCGAGATTTCATTTCGAGATGGCTGTTCCTCGGTAAAAGGATTCGGTGAAACTTTGGTTAAATGAAATTTGTTTGTAGGCATTGTCATTCAGAATTTTAATACCGAATACCTGTATTTAAATAGGTGCTATTTACAGTCCACAATTCACTACAGATATCTAGACACAGAAAATGTGTGTCTGATCAAGAAAGTATCATTCTACTTACAATCAATTAGTATTCCACTTACAACCAAGAGTAATTCTAGCAAATTAATCTAGCGCGTCTAGTGCTAAACGAGTAAATTTATTCAGCTTTTTTATGAAACGTCAAATACCAATAAACATTTGTCAATGAAAAAAAATAAATTAAAATTCTACCACTTCAATTTGAGCAGAAAACGAGAGAAATATTTCTGGGAAGATATCGATCGGGGAATTCGTATTCGATCGACACTCGGTGAATCCCCCTTTTAGTTGGAAAGGAGTCCAGCGCGGGCTGAACGTTCGCCGTTTAGCGTCGCTTTGAAGAGAAATCAGTGAAACAGGGAGAGAGCAAGAGAGAAAGAGAAATACAAAGAGATAGGAGGCGTCCAACAACGGCGCCAATGAGTCTTATTCATTATGTATGATGACGTTTTTCTTTCTCCGGCACTGTTTTTTCTTCTTTTGTTCGCGCGAGTGTCTCGAGTCGATAAATCAATCGGCGTTAAGATCGATCGTCTCTGGCAAATGGACGTGTGTATCCCCGATAAAATGTGGGTATGCGACACGGTCACGTGTCTCGTGATGCAAAAAAAAAAAACGCGCTGCACGTTGCATCCTTTCTTGGGACGGCTTTATAGCGCGCGCCCCGACGCGCAGTGGCGCACCCTTCCAAATAGCTCGTAAAAATTTATAATCTCGTTGGATTCTCGTGACACTTGATATTCTTGCGTATTTTTTGTCGCTGAATTCGATTATCTTGTCAGAAATATAAAATTCAAAATGGAGCAATCGGAGATCATTTATAGAATCGACAAAAGATATCTTCAAGTCCCAAGCAGCCTTTCGATAGAAATATTTTTGGCCTAAAAATGAAATTCTATTAAGAATATTCTCTTTTAGCTCGTGTCATTTCTTTTTATGCGCAGAGAATTCTTTTCGCTGCTAGAGAACACTCGTTCAAATTGAAACAGAAGTTGCCGCGTTACGGATAAGAACTTTCTAGCGAGTTGTGGTAACAGCGGGTATTTGGTATTACTTGAATGGATCGACGTGTCCATGAGCATAGGAATTGGCTCGATATCGTTCTATCTCATTTCTTGCATTTGCATTTTGTTGACAATCAAGATTTCTCGTTGTAGTCTTCCTAAAAAACGTTTCTCAAATTGACGTTGAATCACGCTAATGGATCGAATAATACATTATTTATTTAGAAGGTACATTAAAGTACCTTGGACAGTTTTGCAGGATGGAGTAGTAGATGTCTTCCATCATCCCTGAAGCAATTGCAAGTTACGATAAAATCACGAGATAGCAATTCAATTGAAACTATTCAACAGTTGTCTTAATCTATTTCAAGACCAATAGAAGGTTGTTGAAGCATTGCTAAAGGCTTTGCCTTGCTAAATGGTGGCTCAAACCTCGAATTAACAAGACAATACAGAATATTTCACTGATCTCTTGCGAATCAACAAACTAGGAATACACTTGAAGATATTTTAGTGCTTTCTATGAAAGGAGGAAAAATCTTCCTTAAAAATTTGATCTCTATCAGTTAATCTCCCCTTTACTCAGGATACCGCGAATGAGATCGCAAATATCCAGGATCAGCCCGGAAAGAAAAAGAATTCTCTCTGAAAAGAATTCGTTGAGTGACAACGTGAGTTGAGTGAAATCGAACGTCCGACACTTGTAATGGATAACCATCCAAAGTTATGGTATCATTTTCCTCTCTTCGCACTCGTTCCAGCCAATATTGAGTAGTTCAAGTTTGCCCAACGAAACTCTCCATAGAGAGTGATAGTTCCAGACTGAAATGATCGATGGTATAATGGACGAGTGACGTGACGTCTCGATTTACATGATTGTCGAATCGATTCGGCTGCTTGGAGGGAAAAAACTGATGTGGACTGATGGCTGGCACTCTAATTAATTGAGTTGTAATTTCGAGAGAACATACGCCGAGCAAAGATGTCGGATCGCATTCGCGAAACGAGTGGGCGCTTATCCGCCTGTAGAAAAATATAGATCAGCGTATTCGGAACAAATATTTATTCCTATAATTGTAACGACACGGATCGATGCATTTCTGTGACAATACGAATGTGCTTTTCGTGCTTCTTTAACATTTGTTATTGTATGCGAGGCGAGCGTCGAGCAACCCGAATCGAACGTGAAAGGAAATCGATAGTAAACCCGGTAAGTGAAAATTTGTCTGCCGTCAGTGTCTGTTTTAGCGAAAAATCGAGACTCACGGTAAAAAAAAGCTCTCTGGCAAGACGAGACGAAAATTCCGAGAAAGGTGATCACCGAGACGAAAGTCAGAGGTAGATGAAACCGGGACGAGAAAGTTCAATTCCCTTTTGCGATGGAAACGTGGGCCACAAATCAGCTTGTTTATTGCCCGTATACCGTAGACACACCGTTTGATTGCAAAATTCCTCGTAATTGCATTGCTGTTTCCTTCGTATCGCGAGTGACGTCGTGTGATCGATGAAGAATAACCTAGAACTCATAATTTTACAGCGCACTCCGGAAGCTCATAGAATATATGTTTTTATTAGGGTAACTTGAACGTAAACGAGGCCCTTTTTACTAAATTTATCGGATGAATACTCTCGACGAACAATTTATGAGTACTCTGACATTCAAGTACTCGTATTCAACTAACTGCATCCAAACACTCGTAACTGAAATGCTCAAATATTCGAAAGATGATATTCAATGACGCGTGATAAATCGATAAAGCCCACGGTACAGCCACATCAAATTCATCGAGACGTCAGCAATATATTCTATCATACAATATTGTTTATTTTCTTTTCCGCATATCGCGAATAGTTTCCGAAGACCAATAGATATCGAATTTTCAATCTGTTCCAATATTAGATTATTCGAATAGTTGGCAGCTTTAGTGCCCATTCGGGAGAACATGACGTGTGCGGAATCAGATCCGAATTCACCTATTCAACTTTTCCCGATATCGTTTTGGCTGCATGTGGGTGAACATCGCTCCGCGACGATACGAAAAATTCCTACATCGCGACGTTCGTTTTTCCAGCGAAAGCTGCATTTAATCTGCCAAGTTGTCGGCCATAGATGTCAGCTGCAATAGTTCGGCTCGGTTTTAAAAGTTCGAAATGAATCACACGCGCGACCATATACCACCGAACAACATCTGTAGCTGTGATGGTCTTTTTGAACTCGTAAAGCATCAAACGAGTTTCACGAACGTCCATTTTATCATTTTTCTTTTCCCACGACGAATAACGTTTCCTCTGATAAATGTCAGACGATAATAATTATCTTTTGCTAATTCGATGTTTTCTTTTTGTTTCAGGTAAGTCGCAACAAACTCGCGTAGACGAATTCACAGTTAATCACCAAAGAAATTTCTCGTCACAGGTATTTACCATAATTACAGTTAAGAAAGATGCGGTAGGATGTTTCATAAGTATGCAGATTTTTGAATAATTATGTCGGAGAATGTTTGAATTTCCAAATATTTGTTTGTTCGCTCGATTAAGAAGTAAGGCGTAAATCAGGCCAGGTACAGATAAGCAGGTATAATTACATTGTTTGAATCTTATCAGTGTCATACGAAATTGGGACCGTTTTAATCCAAGAACGTTAAAGGATTTCGAAGATATGATTGTGTCATCGATATAAATGTGCTTAAGAGTCATTGCTCGTTTAACTTTGATTTATTCATCGGTATCAGAAACAATGGTTTTTGTGGACGATATAGACGATATCGAACCATTGTCTAGATAACTAGAGGATCAAATACTCTTCAAATAATCAAGTGTTCGATTTTTCGAACGATGATATTCGAAGTTTATTTACAGCATTTAAATACCTACAAAATATTCGAATGGCCCCTTATAGTTCTATGGCAACTGAAAAGTGGCAAGTATGGGAATGATTCCCGTTATGGGATTATACGGGGAGTGATCGTTATTCGCGAATGGTGGCAGCGTTGATCGCATTACCAATTACCTTTATCTGTCAATAAACCGACAGTCTGAACAACGATTACCTATATGCAGTCGATTTCACCTTCCACGGCGCACGTGTATTGTCCACCAGCTGCAACTATTCCTGTGATATACTCGCGTGCTTCAACCGCGTGTTATTTGCAAAACGGAGGCGTTATTTGTCGGAAGGAGGATCGATACGGCAGTGTCAACAAGGAACTATGTTACTCTACTTTGTTCTTCTGGCTTTACCCCGTTCCACTGGGATCTAAATAGTGGTTGGTTCTTCTCTATTTTCTTTCGTCTCCTCTTCACTTCTTTTCTTCATTTTTGTAATCCTTCGCTAGCCCGTTGGAACACGTTCCAGATTTAATACAGGTCTCGACGGCAAACCACGTTATCGTGCTGTATATCTGGTACGAGAGAATAACTGAATCATAATCAATTCAAATATTATTATAATTAATATTCTTGAAAGTTAAGGAATTTATCATTTCTATCGAAACGTAAAAAGCAACGAGAAAAAATGCCATCTGGACTTTTAATTTTAAAACACGCTGATTTTTAATTTTATGCTATTAATAGGCTGTGAGTGAAGTAATTGCAACGAATCATTACAATTTAGACAAAATATTCAAAGTGATTTAATTCAGGTAATCTTCCTCTGTATCTGTATCAAATACAAAATGGTATTTATTTTAACGGTATTGTTTCAAATAGTTTATTTGATGTAACGAGCAAGTTTATTATAGCGAATACCGACTTGCCATCGTCTATTTCAACTATGCATTCGTTGCACACACGGTAATTCGTAATTAAGTTGAAACTATCGGTACAGTCAGAATAGGCGAGTTATCATTTTTTGATAAACGCAAGGATAACAACGTCCTGTAGTTTCCACGAACACCGCGGGAGCGCGTTACCTGTCGACTGACAGAGAACGAAAAATTATTACCGCGAACCTGCGCTGATAATGCAGATCTCTCCATCTAAAAATTGATCATTCGCTACCTCAGACGAAGATAAGCCAGAAGTATTCAAATATTCGACGAATATATTATAAATTGAATAGAATTTAAATATTCTATTTCAGTTCTCTGTCAGTCGAATATTCCACTATTCGGTATTCTGTTTGAATAGGACTCTGAATTTTACTACTCGAACATTTAAATAGTCATATTTATATGTTTGAAATATTCAAATACCATCATACGAGTACTCAACTAATTCAATACGAAAATTATCGAATAATAACATTCAAATACCTACATTTTTAGATAATTAAATCTACTACTCAAATGTTCGAATACCAAAATTTTCAGGCAATTTAATCGAGTCCAGAAATATTCGAATACTGGAACATTCGAATACCAAAATCTTCATATGAATAACTCGAATACTCAAATATTCGAGTACTCGAGTATTCGAATATCTATGGAATACTCTAGAATTGAATTATTCTTGAGTATCTAGCGCTAGATATAAACAGAAACCAAAAGACGTTGCAGTTGCAGCTGATTTCACCCTCGATAGTCTTTCAGGATAGTAGTTCCGTGGCACGTGGAGAGGGAAGAAACCGTAGTCTTTCTTTACAGGGGTTTTATACATATAACGTACGGACTACATAGAGTACATAGACTATAGAGCCTGATACACACGACGGTGAATAGCTTTGCGAGTAGTCTAGACTGCCGTGTTGCATCCAGGGGCGGCTCAAGGATGGACACCCTGCATAATAATGCAACGAGATATAATTAACCTTACACGGGACTTCTATAATTAGATGCCTTCCAGTCTTCGGTTTTATGGCGAATATAAATGCGAGGACGAATAGAAATTTATATTAAGTAATATTGAAGGGAATGCTTGTTCTTAAAATCGATCAACCCTTAAATTAATAACCTTACCCTTGAAGTTAATTATATTTTTTAAATATAAATTGAACACATTGATCGATTATCACAATTTACGCCAAAGTTTGTCACCAATACGATAAAGTAACGAGTTCACTCAGCTCCCGATTCAACTGAATAGCGTGTGTTCATTAAATCGTCTAAGAGAACAGAACCGTACGTCTGTCGCCTAATCGTCATAATCCGTGACTGCTGCGTTTCGCGTTAGACAATTTTCTGAAAGGATCTGTTCTCCTCCATTCAGGAGTCTTCTATAACGGCGCGAACAATTATGAACGAAATTTCGCAGCTGTCAGCAAGGAGAGTAGCGTGATAAAGGAGGGTACAGAACTCAGCAATTCCGACTTGTTTCTCATTCGTTACTGTCTCATTCGTTACTCCAAACAATCGGGAACGTGCTGCAAAAATTGTTAGGACAGAACTCGCGCACTCTACTCTGTTAACAATTAATTTGTCGAGTACAATGCTGCATTATTAGGGAAACTTCGAGTTCAAATTCAAATTTGGACCACCTATGTCACATAGTATGTCCATTAAAAATTCCCCAAAGGAGATCCAGTTTTTTCTCAATAAAGTCAAGTTACGCCTCGATGCTTTCCAGTTGTCAACGAATTCCGACCGTAACCATATCGCGTTCCTTTTCCCTTCTTTTCTTAATCGCGTTCACGTTGGAGGAAGTCGGGTGGTACGTTTCGATGATAACAGTTGTTTCGCCGTGGATATTTATGTTCATCGTTTATACATGCATCGTAGCGTCGAGTCATCCGATCCGTGGCTGCATCGCTGTTCATAAATTTCCGACGTTCGTCTCATTATACAAGACGCAACAATGTAACTGCCAGCGGGTGAGATAGCAAGATATCTCTTTGTGGGCCTACATATCGCGGTAAATCATTACTCTTGTAGATTATTCTTCAAACATGCAGAATTATTCATCCGTAATGTAAACGTGGATTGCAACACCGCGGCGAACGTATCGTGGAAATAGGCTTTGAGGAACGAGATGCGTATGTTCCAGAACGTAGCGCGATTTGTAAAACGTAACAAGCTTCGTGCGAAAGGAGTAGCGTTCCTTCTTTACGAGAAACGTCGTCGACGACCTGGAATTCTTCCGATAGATGGAGAGATATTTTTAGTGACACTTGACTTCTCGATATTATTTACAAATATGCATTTCTGGTATCTATGGTATGGTACATGTAATTTAATTATAACTTTCCCATCTAAAAATTACAAAGTAATGACTCTAATTATCTTTCAAAAAATGTTGGCTACGTATCTGAAGATAAAAAAAAGAAAAAAATGTTTCCGAAGATTTAAGATGTTGGAAAAGTGTTGCAAGTCTTTGAAGGTCGATGAATAAATCTTATTCTTTTAGAAGACCTATTCGTTGCGAATTTCTAGAAATATTTCATCGATATTTACAGTTGAATCTTAGAAAAAAAATCGGGGTCACGGCTCAGGGGTTGAAAATGGAAGCGATCAATTTTTCTGTCGAACGTTCAACGTTCGTTGAACGCTACTGAAAGCGTAACAATTTTTCTTCCAAGCTAGCTCGTCGATTATTTTTGTTTTCCCTGGGTGCCATATGCGGTTTGTAAAATATTACACGATAAAGTGGCTCGCTGTACAAAGTTAACGTCAATCTGCACTTTGGTTATCTCTTTATCTTTCCTCTCTATAAACACTAGTATTATCAATCATACGGTATTGTTTGACTGGCAGTCCTGCTAGAGTTGTTGATTTACGAGGAACCAGTTGCTCTCGAGTATCCTAGTACGAAATCATTGTAAGTTAACTAAACCTGAAAACCTTTTCGCGAAAAATAGAACTTTCCTTTTAAATGTTGCTGCAAATTAATTCGTCGCCATTTCATACTTACTTGATGCAATAGAATGACTCTATGTAATAGGTGAAATATTCAAGTTTTGGAAATTTGAAAATAACTATTATGAAACTAAAATAATTAATCGATACCAAATCAAATGCATTTTTACATCAATTTTTCAAAGAGAAATTGATTACACTTTTTTCACTGAACGTTTAGTCCCTCGTTCACCTTGGTAGAAGCGTGCACCACCCCCGACGATGTCGAAGCTCTTACGTAGAAAAGGTCGATCCGATGAATTCCTGTTGCGGAAACTGTTATCCCGCTTCGAGAAGTCTCTCCCCTCCCCTCCTCAATCGTCTCGGGGGAATAATAATTTTTGCCGCTTGGACGACTTCTACCGTTTCCCCTTCTTCCATTCCCCATCCCTTCGTGTCCGTTTTTCCCTGAAATTATGAGAGTGATCTCGTTACGCAAATTCCGTGGACTTCGGAATGAGATCATTAGCGCGCGAGTTCGAGACGGTGTCGCGTGTACAGGAAAGTTCCCTGCATTTGAAAGGACGGGGTGGTGTTACGTAACGAACAGTCGCATTCGGGACGCCCAATTAGCGTAAGCTGCGCGTACAGAGCTCAAGAAATTTCTCCTTGAAGCCTATAACCTCTCAGGTTTGAGGACCACTGAGCAGCGCTATCAGTTTCTCAACCCTGCTCAGGGGGATGTGATCTGTTACATGCTTCAAAAGTACAACGCATTTTCCTCTTCAACACCCCCAGGAACCAGGCCACTTGAAAAAATTCGCACCAAGCTCAGCAGGTCTCGAGATTATCGCTTCTCTCCCCTGCCGTATCGCATTTTCTAAACAATTACGGTCTCGTGCGACGGCCCCGTGCATGCAGCACGCTCGCAGCCGTCGCTAGAAGCGATAATTGAACGTTAGCAGAACGAATCTCTCGGGTGGTGTGCAATTAACCGTCACCGTGTAACGCCGCTTTCACCAGAACGCCAACAAAACCCAGCACGCTTTTATTCTTAGGTGAAAGCAGGTGGTTGCCGCGAATTTTTGTCCGTTGAATTTTGCCGTCGAGGTTCGTTTCACCGTTAACCAACGGCTTCGTTTCTGGCCGTACGGCCGTTCGGCGGCCGAGTAATTGATAGTAAAAATAAGTAATTGATATTACACCGATAGATAATAGTCGGCCACGAATCGCGGCACGACTTTGAGCCATTAGCTTTATCGACGCTCGAAGTCGTCCATCAACGCGCAACCTGTCCGTCCGCTTGCAGTTGCAGCACGGGAGGAATGGCGGAGAACACCTTCTTTGCTCGCGTGCGACTCCGCCGCCTCGGTAACGAGTTGTCTTCTAATCTTGCAGTAATTTAGCTGTCTTGATAAGAATTTTAGCGCGGGCTACTCCGATTAATGTTTATCGGAGTGTTTGCACGCGAGACGTGACGGCGAAAGCGAGAGGGAGAAATTGAACCGTCTATCAGCACGATAGAAGGCATCAGAACTTGTTGAGCTGTTGATAAAGAAAAACCTCAGGGGCTGTGGCTATGTTTGATAGTAGCTACAGCACGGGTTTGGCAATCCCGAGGTACCCGAGCTATAATAGGACCAGTGCACCTCCAAACAGACTTGCTAGAGTAGCATATTCGGATATAGTTTCCGTGGCAGTGTTAGATTTTAGGGTTGGGAGTAACGGAGGAAAATGATCATTCGGCTCGTTCAAAATTTGGATAAGTTTGCATAAAAATATTAGATTTTAGAGTTTCGTTTAAAATGGAACTTCTACGTGTAAAGGTTACTGGCGCCAGTCGACCGAATTGCTAAAGAAGCTACGATTAACCCAAAAACCGGTCATTCGAATAGCCATAGATTAGAAGATCGCGTTCCTACGTAAATACACTATAAAACGTCCTGCACAAGTCATCAATGAAGAATGGCATAGAACTTGGAAATCCATGAAAGCGACAAGCACCGATAAAGTCAAATGCACTTTCTATTTCCGGACACGGCAAGATAACCTTACTAGAAAAGAGCAAACAACTTCGGCAGGATTTAGAATAGGCCACACAAGAATAACACGCAATTACATCATAGGAAAAAAAAAAAAACATAGCCACATGTGCATCGACGTTTCGTGTAATAATCGCTTAAAAATTCGAACTTCCGAGGATTAGTAAACGCCCGAACCAAGTTTTAATACATATTTATCAGATATACGCCCGGTCGTTTACGCGTTACCGGATGTACGGTGACATATTACAGTACGTTACAGTTGTTCGTCATGACGTAACCTGTTCCGCTTCGTTGCATTTGTAACTGTTGAATTTACGGGGAACAATTAAGCTCGATGACACGGCCATCCTTTTCGCCAATCGCCTTGGATAGCTTGAATCAGCGTCAAACAAACGGAAAGATAGAAATTGCGACATAATGATTAGTGAGAAAAAATGTTTCTTTACAATGACAATCTATCGTACCTTTTGTATTGTTCGTTTGAGGTACGAAAGGTACGAATCTATCGTACCTTTTGTATTGTTCGTTTGAGGTTCGAGAATTTTTCAGATTTAGCTTAATTACTCAGAATAACTGAAGAGTTACTCTATAATTCTGTTATTCAATAGCAGCAAATAGATCTATAGCAAGTAGAAATATGGAGAAATCTATAAGAAGGTGTACAAATGTGGGAATATGTAAAATATCCAAAGTAATATACATATCATACCGTTCAGAAAATAAAACATACCGTCATTCAAGTTTCAATTCATTTTGTGTTTCAAAGATTATATTCATTTTACACGGATACTCGCAGAATAATTATGAGAACAATTTTGTTCGTGACGAAATTAACGGAAAACCCGATAGTATGATGAAATCTGAGTTTATTCGACAGTTTGTATGTCTCTTTGTTAAGAGAGAAGGATATGTTTAGGTTGTTCCAAGGGTATCATAGTTTTTGCGCGCACAGCAGGTCAGTCTATGGGTTGGGTCTCTCACGTGGTCCTTTCCCCTTCTCTTTTTTCCTTTCTACGCATCGTGGCCAGGGGAGAGAGATGCGTCAGTCTAGAACGGAGCGTGGGACAGAGCAGACCGACGCACGTGCGCTGTCACCTAACGCTATTAGGGTGGGGGAAACTCACGTGCGCCGCGCCGCTCCGTTTCGTGGACATGGTATAGCGTGTACGGTGGTGTAGTGACTGTGTTTGGTTAGAAAAATTGAGCAAAATAAGAGGATGATACAAATTAATTAGGTGAGTTGTGATTATTTACGAAGTGTCAATTTTCACGTTGAGTTCACAGCTTTCTTATTAACAATTCTTAAATTAAACGTGGTCAAGATTTTCTACCGAGTCCAAACTTTCACGAATTGTTTCTTAATTATTAATTTGTTTCTATTAACTGACTGTAACGCTAATTGAATATCAAATTTTATTATTAAATCAGAATTCGAATATTTCATCAGACTCCATATGTGATTAATTTATGGAACATTATCATTTGATCGACCACATTTAATTTAAGGATATTTTCACGATCGTAAGTTGTCGTTTGAAAAGTATCGAGCAAAATTTCTATCGGTCATATTGTGTAACGTAAATGAGGAAGATAAAAAAAAATTGGTGCGTGCTATATATATTTCTAATCCAAACCTTGAATCCAAATTAAAATTAATTTACAAATAGCAGTCCTGTATAGCGACGTCTAGTAAGAGAGAAAGGCAGGAACTTTTCATTCGAACGTATTAAAATAACCGATGCTAATCCGTTCCATCCTTCTTTTTCGATGAACCGATTTTCTGCGTTTCAGAATGGCGATGGCTAAGTAGACACGAGGAACGGCGTGCACATTTGTGAATAAGCTAGTGTCAAGGTCTCGTTTGACGGTGAATCGCTTTACGTTGCGGCGCTGATCGTTGAGTATGGTAATGGCAATGGTAATGGCCGAATCTTGTCCTCTATTGTTGGCTTCTCAAGCCTTTTGAATTCGTCGAATAACGAGTGATACGCAGCCACGCGGATACGGCGTGTATCGTTGCGTCTCGATGGCTAACTACTAGCGATGGTCGTTCGAATCTGTGTCTTCAGTGTCTTCACCCTTTGCACTTCGTTGGCGACGCCAATGCGCATCGGTAGCACTGTTCGAATTCTATTCACGGTAAGCCAAACCAAATCCACGAAATGGCTAGACAATAATTCGATTATTGGCATTTGTAAACTCTTTGGGGGATGAAAAGCACTTTTAAATATGTTAGTTTATACGTTTATATAATAAGTAAATTTTGTATAAGTTTAAGTTTACGAATTTACGATTACTCGAATCAGTGGGATTATATGTTTGAGTTTACAAGTGTACAAGTTTATGAACGTATGAATTTATAAATTTACAAGTTTACACGTTCGCATGTTTACAAATGTATAAGTTTATGATTTTATGAATTTATAAATTTACGTGTTTATAAGTTTACAAATTTAGAAGTTACATTTGGAAATTAGGTAACAACAGCATAGGAAAATGATCGAACTTTAGAAATTCATACATTTTGTGACTTTATAACGATTGTATGAAAACTTACTGATCGAATAGCACAATTTATATAGTGATATTCTCACAGTGCTATTCAATTACTCAAGTAATCATAGTTTTTCCGCACCATTGAAATATATGTCAAGGATTCGAATAGTTTACAACTCGAATAATCCCAGTCTCAGTCTTACATGCACCACTACTCTCTCCGCGCGTCGCGTTCTTTCTCGTGAAAAAGTTGCCCAAGTACCAAAAATGGCGACGAGGAAACATTCCGTCCAATTTTCTCGGAAACTCCTGCGCCCCGGTGACACCTGAGCAACGCGAATTCAGCCGTCATAAGCTCTTTCCAGGAACTTAACCAAGAGTCGCCTGCGAAATTGCTTGTTGCTAAATCTCCATGTAAAACTTCTTTATCGCGATTCTTCGTGGAAGCGAAATTTCCCTCGTTGTAATTTATTCCTCGCGAGTCGCTTCACTTACCGATCTTCGAGATTCGAGTTTGAACGTTTACGAGAGTTTGTCGAACCATGTAGGAGAATATGGTCGTTGGGTTGCATATTTGTCAAAAACAGAGTTTTTAAGGAAGGAATTCGTAAATCTTTAGAAACTAAACCGGGTTATTGTCTATCGAAGTTAAATTTTCGACATGAAATATTGATTTTGCAGTTTTGTATAATGGTTTATTGCACTAAACATTTACGGTAAATTTACCTGAGCGAGAGTGAGGTTCCCACCGTACCAAGCACAATAGCCCCGAGGCCTCGCTCTCGCTTGAGTAAGCAGTAGCAACCTTAAAGAATATGTCTTAAAAGAAAGCTACATGGTTCGTATTGTAATATTGATATAAATTAATTGCAATTCGTAGCGATAAATTTTAAGTATGCCACTAATGATTTAACTGTTTATAATTGTAATAGTCCAACGTCACTTGTTAGTGTTACAGTTTGAGATTGTAAAAGAAAAATTATTATGTCACACGTATCGTAATTAATGACGTGATACCAATGATTAATACCAGTCAAATGACCAGATACCAGTAGCACAACAATGCAAGAAAGTTTGCACAATTTATCGCTCGAATGTTGTTCCCCTGTATCTTTGATTCTCGTGTGGTTAATGTGGTAATGTAACGTTAAGGAACAGAAGAGGCAATTATGGAGTTATTTGTAACAAATTGAAATTGACCTTATTTGTTTGGAAGAAAATCACTGGTTCAGTACATGATATTCATTCAAATTTTCCAAATTATACAATATCACTATATAGGTGGTGCAATTCGATTAGTAAGTTTTCATACAATCGTTATAAACTCTTAAAATGTATGAATTCTCAAATTTTAATAACTTTCCCATGTTATTGTTACAAATTGCTTTTCTTGTAGAAGAATTGATATTTTGGATCGAATTGATCACGATAAAATAAAAATATAGGTCGATCTACGAAAAGCAAAAATGATCGAGATTTTTGGAATTGTTTATGAGAAAAACCCCAACGACACGCGTATGAGCTTGCAATAGCCGTTGAATCTTTTCCTAGTGATTACACAGCGGTCCTGTTTCAATTAAAGCCCTCATTGAATCTGCAAAACGCTTTTATAAGGGAAAGATGAATATTTTCGAAGCGACTTTGAGTAATTTGTCGCTGCGCTTCACGCTAACGACGTCGTTTGATGTCTAATTACGCAGTCTCTTGGAAACGTTGCCTTTATTTTAAAGCGCACAATTGCCTTAATAATAAAATTGCGAAATATCTCGTTTAAGAAATTAGCGTTCTTTTAAATCGTAAATCAACTTCAAACTTAAATTGAATCTAAAATTATATTATTAAAAGACAATTAATTTTACGTCTTTCAGAATCGTGCCTTTATTTTAAAGAGCGTAATTGTTTTAATAGTGACAAAGTGAAAACTGCAATATAGATCGTTAGAGAAATTCATTTACGAAAATATATATTTCAAAAAATGTAAATATGTTAAAAGAATAATGGATTACCTCAAGCAAACAAATTTGTAAACAGAAACGATTAAGTCGATAGAATTAACCATCGAAAAATAAATCCATCGTTTCAAACACTCCACGGTAGAAAATTCGTCGGGACCAATCTCTAAATCCTCGCTTTGGTCCAGTCCGTGTCGGTAAAGCTTCTGCAAATCCGTCGTTGTCGCAAAACGGGAGAAATATCACCTGGAAATATGCAATTGGCGTCTACCTGCGCTACCTCGTAATCAGAAATGATTCGTCCAGCCAGGTATAACCTTGTCACGTAGAGAAACTCTGCGCAGTAGACGCCGAAAATAGGACTCTTGGTCACTTGCTGGTAATTAGAATCGCGACCATTAGCTTGATGAACTCGCCAACTGGACCTGGGAATCGTAGAACGCTCGCGTTTTCGAACGATCGCATTATACTTGAGGGAGGGATACAAATATAGCCGTCTCGTAAAAGCCGATGAGTACCAAGATGGCAGCGCCCTTGACTTCTGGGTGTCGATAATTCAGGGTCGGGGACGATGAAATTGTACGGATCGAGATACAAAGTTTAGTACAGTGGGGGTTACAAATGGGAATTTTTGAGGTCGAATGTAAATCAGAAGGAAGAAATAACCGTGGGATGGACGGGCAATCCGTCGACCAACTATGTTAATGTTATCACCCGTCAGGAAACGCTATAACCTTATGGGTGACCCGATATACTAAACGAAACTTCTGGAATAAGATATTCGAAGCTCTCGTGGTTGGTTCTTCGTAAACGAAGTTCTACCGTATCATCAGTGATTCTTACTTCCAGCCACCCCAGAATCCATGGATCCACGGTTTCCACAGAGACCCAACCATCTCGCCCCAACTTCCCCCAAAATCACCGTCTGTTCCTAGTCCTGCTCTCCCAGATCGCTATATTTGTCCCGGTAAACATACGCGCGTACGTGCTCGCATTTGTTAGGACCCCGTCGAGGTCAAAGCACACGACATCGATATCGTGTACGGAGACGGCAAGTTGGCAGACGTAGGAGGATAGGCTGGATGAGAAATCGTGTCGAGGCACGCACATCCGCTCTTCGTTTCCACTTAATACTCGTCGCCGAACGAACTCGTAGCGAATTCACCTCGATAGTTCCACCTCCTTTCTAGCCGGGTCGGACAGGCGTCCACCCTCTTTCCCTGACTCGAGTTGACTCGAAGTCGACGGTCCCCATGGCAGTCGGTCGACAGGGTCGTTGCCGGATCGGTCGTGACTCCGGGAGGAAGCTCTTCTGCATCTGCACCTGCAGCTACACGGCAGCCTCCAGTCCCGACGACGATAATATTCATTGTTTTCGTAAGTCACGTCAAGGGGGTGCGTCATTTTTTTTTTACTAGGTTCGAGGCAATTTTTATGTTTTTTTTTTTTTTTTGTAGGTCAGATACTTTGAAATTTGTGAAATTCGGTTTTGCGATTGGAAGAATATTTGTTTTAAATGCCCCGCCTAGTATTTAGAAAGAATTCTATTTTACCAAAGATACGATTTAGAAATTATATTTTGGATCTTCTTGGTAGCCAGGCCTCTAATCGGATTTCTTCCAGCTTCTGGTAACGCGCGTGGAACAATAGACAGATAGATAGATTTTTAATCCCGCTGGTAACATATCGCCGTTACGGGCGCGGTTTTACGACAATCTTGAGCCACAAACCGCGGATAATTACGCGATTAGTTTTGTGTACATTCGCCGTAGGTAATCACAGCGGCTTTGCTCTCCGCGTCGTATTTATCGCTGGCAAAGCTGCACCTGCATCGCGCTGGACCGCACGTCGAGACCGATCTCTCACAAAGCACGATAGCAGCCACTCCACAAAGAGATTGCTCTCGAGTTTCTTCTGTCAAACATCACGGACGCGGCTTTAACTTTTCCCTACCGCCGCGATCAGGGTTAGCCATCTCTAGATTGTAAAGGAAGCGCGGGCCAAGGAGCTCTTTAAACGAAGATAATGGCCCACTGGAGCCAGAGTAACTGGACGCCATTTTCTTACGTACGCGAAGTGTGTTTAATGGTTACACCGGTGAAGTTACTGAATTTTCGGAAAAGTTTATGAATTAAAAGTGGCACGACAAATTTTATTCCACATTTTCGATTTATTTTTAATCAGAATTGAAAACTTGCACTGACACTCTAATGAAAAAGCATGTTTCTGTTATCATTCGTTAATATTATCCCAGAGAAAGGATTACGTGACGTTCGTTAAAAGACTATGAATTGTTTGGAATTTGAATGCATCGACAATTTTTTTTCGTAAGTGTCTATTTGAAGAGTTGCACTTCTGACACATTCATTAACCATCAGCAATTATTATGTTTGCCGATGGGATTCGAGTACTTTCCTAGCTTCTTATCGTCCACAGTTGCACGAATGATAAGAGAAAAGATTTTGTAACGCGATCGCGGGTGCCATCAAAAATGAAAGCAACGAATCGCTAATCTTTTCTGGTAGGCCACCGGTGTCACGACGATTATCGATGGCTCATTAAAGCGAATGTCAGACGACGTAATCCAACACATTGTCTCGTGTTCCGTTTCGCTATCATGAATGATAAACGGATTATCGTTGCATACGAAACGACTGCGCTCGTTTGTCCCTGCCGGATCACTTTTCATAATACCGGCGCGGAAAATATGGGACGGAGGATCCTGTTAAAAAAAGGATACACAGAAAAGATGGGGAACAGAAACTGGCGCTTGTTAGCGAACGTGACGTAGCTCTTTCTTAGTTGGAATAATGGTAAAGAATAACAACGGAAGTTTACATTTTCATTAAACTATCGGTGCAAGTTTTTAATTTATGATAAAAATATATTGAAAATGTGGAGTAAAATTTGCCGTACCACCTTCTGTTGGAAGTTCGAAAATCAAGTATGCGAACACTTGACTAATTATAATTATCGATCTAACAGATTTCAGTGCAGACTATATTTGATTAGGATGGTTAGGCAAATGAGGACGAGACAGTTAAGCCTTGTAAGTTTAATTTCATTAGGGAAATTGTTCAGGGTACCGTCCACGTTTCTGCATACGGAACCGTGCTCGAAACTTCTTATAGTCAAAAATCGTTTTAAATTCTATCTTTTGGAAATTATTGGTAGCACCCATATCGAAAAGTTAACGTTTTTTTGTTGTTTTTTTTAATTTTCAAAGTAACTGAAAGGATTTGCAATTGAATAAAAAGCAAGACAATAATTAATAGAAAGACATGACTTTTCGGATATTTTCATTTGTTCGATGTGTCAGCGATTATGGCATCTTGTGTCGCTGTTTGGCTCACGGGTCATAGGTTGGCGACCATTGCTCTATATTGTATGTAAAATAATCGTAAGAACAAAATCGTCAGTAGACACTGATTATTATTGACATAAGAATTCACTATTTCTTTTTAATTATTATCTTATGTATCTTTACGGATTAACGTTCGAACAGATTACGAAAACTTAACTTAAACACAAGAATCAACCACATTTTAATCGATCAAATACACTCAAATTTATTACACTTTCAAAACTGACGTCCACTCAAATTCATCCTTGAGCGCAATTTCCGGGTGAATCGTGCTCCTCGTTTTATTTGCAAAAGAAAAACAAGAGCGACGGTTCGCTAAACACGAACTCGATTTATTGCAGCGTATTTTTCTAAGACTGGTAGAAAAAAGAGTTATCCGTGGCTTAATCGCACACGACAGTGAATTTTCTTTTGTTTTCAGGTACGCGGAACGCAGTCAAGCTGGCTGCCTCCGCCGGTAACCCCTCCGCCGCCGTCGCTGCCTCCGCGCATCCTCCTGTGCTTTGGAGCTCGCGCAGGAAGCCGGGTGAGTGCATACACTTACTATATCTAGAACAACCCCTCGAGGGCACCGACGCAATTTTCATTCTCAGCTCGGTCGGTGCTGTTACGTAAATTTCCATGATTTTTACGCGTGTTATGACGGGGAAAACATGCTGCAGTGGAAACTGTGCATAAAAAGCGTCGGAAAATCAGCTGCTCCCTCTGTGAAATTTGTTCGCTATCCTTTGGAAATTATTTTCGCAGCCCCGGGGCGATTCTATCGTCAACGTATCGATAAATTAATAATGTCGTGGAAAAAGCTCAGAGACGTGAAGTATGCCGCGCAACTACAACATACGGTCAGTGTAAGAAGTATTCGTACAGCTCATTTAAAATAAATAATTCCTGTACGAATACTTATTACATTTCATTTCATTTTTCCCCAATTATATATAACCTCTCCTCTATCATACAACAATACGCGCAATTCGATATCGTCAACGTACATGTACATGTTTCGCGACATAATCGTCGATTTAAAAGACGAAAGATTACAGGACAGGAGAGATTCCCGTGACGCAGTAGACCGTTGAAAAATTCAGACGTGATTTGACGCGTTACGCAAACAGATCTTCGCGCATGCCTCGTTTAAAGTTCAAATTAAAGTTAACGTCCGCGTGAACCGCGAGCGACGGTCGCTTCGGGCTTCCTGCTCATCTGGCAAAAGGGGTTGCGGGGATCGCGGGGACGTGTAATTGGCCCGAGGGTTAATTTCTCCGCGACCTGCTAATTCGATACGAGTCGCGCTCGTTTGACCCGCGCTTATTGTCCCCGGTCAGTCAATTCAGAACCTCCGGGCGGTGGTCTTTTGGGATTGAAGCTCGCGAAAGGCTCGAATATTTCATATCTTTTAATAATGCAGTTTACGACGGTGCTGATTCCGTAATGACCCACGGTGAAACAAGCTTATGCGCGCTTCGACCGTAATTATCGCGGTTTTGATGGAAGCTACGGTTAACCGGGGGTACTTGTAATAACTTTGTTAACGTTCCGGTACGCGAAAATTGGCGAACGCGGTAGCGCATGATTAAACGGGAAATTTTCATCCTGGGTAAATGGGGAGGAATCGCCTCTGATATTGTTTACGTTTCTTCGCAACCAGCAGCGAAAAGTGATAGGTACGAAAGAGAAGTTGGTTGGTTGGAAAGGCGACTAGGTTTACTTCAAAGCGGTGCTGCACCGCTAGTAGTTTATCTAAATCATCAATTTATTTAAATGAATATTTATATTTTATTCGAATAAAAATGTATTCAAATACATTTGAACCTCACTCCTCTGCGGTGCACTCTACTGGAAAACGATGAATCATCCACAAAATGATGAACAACGTGTAAAACCGTCGTGGCCACGTTGAATCTAGCAGTAAAATGAGATTAAGACGGGTTCTCACGGCATTGACACCGTTGACAATGCCAATGGCAGTCCGATCCCGAAGCGCACTCTTAAACGGATCTTTCTCTTGCGTTGTGTCTCGCGTTCCAAACGAGTTATTATTACTTTGGCCCGTACGTGGGCAGAGAGCGGAAGGTCGCAACCTCCGTGAATTAGCGGCGTCCTAATTGACGTATCCGTTCGAGTGTTTTCAGCTTGAAGAAATGCAGCTGCGAGGATCAAAGTCGGCAACGAAGGAAGGATCTCGTTGAAGCTACCGCGAAGAACAAGGAACGAAATTCTGGCCGAATTCTGTAGGGGGGGCGATTTTGTGCTTTCCTTCGACTCTCGAAGGGAAATTAGGAAAATATTGGAGCGTTCTGGAAAATAATTCAGATTTAGATATCGTTTATTTTATTAAACCCAAAAGTGCAGTAAAATATAATTCCAAGCTCGATGGTTATGTAGTCTTAATTTGGAGGTAATTGTATCGTTCGAATACTAGGTGAATATTTCTCCACTCGAGTTACATTCAAATACTACTTCAGCGACTTCTTCCCCAGGAGAAAAGTAACAGCATCGAGCTGCGAAAGTTAAGAAACGAAATGTGACTCACGAACGCGAAGTGCGAATGCAAGCTTAGCGGGGAGAAAACGATCCATGGGTTAATTACGAGATCGTTGCTAAGAGAATTCCTTAGCGAGTATCTGGACGATTAGAGAGTTGCAACTGTCGGTCGTGAGGTAACGGTCGTGAAACGCGACTTCAGAGGAGAAATCTTCTTCTTTTCGTTCTCCCTCTTTGCTCGTGAATGTTTAAATAGCTGGAAATCATTGTTAGGGTATCGAAGCAGTTGAGTATGATTATTCGAACAGTTTAGTGTCCCAATATAATTCGAATATTATTATTCAATCAATACTCGAATAGTTAGATATCCCAATACTACAAGAGTATAATATTTGAATAGTATACAAATAATATTCACATAGTCAAGTATTCAAACGACAAGAAACTCTGAAGATTCCGATTTCAAGTCCACCTTTCTAGCCTTTAGGTTTCGCGCAAATATTGTTTCTTCCTCGAATTGCTTTCAGCCTAAATATCCAGTCCGTTTAGAGATCCGTGGACAAGTTTGTCCACTTTTTTTTTTTCTTCTTATTCCTGGTTTGCGTAGCCGTCGAGGAAGGACGGACAAGAGGTTGAGTTAATGCATCGTTTCCTGAAACATGAGGTAATTCTCGATCTGCAGCCGACGTTTCTCGTACGACTGGTCGACGACGCCCGCGCAGCCAGCCGTTTTTCATTATTCCCAGTCGTCAAAAGCGACGACATCCGCGACAATGTAATAAATTACGTAATTCCGGTTCCCCGCTTATTCTTCGCGTGCACGGAACTCTTTTCAATCTTGTATTACCCTACGTCCCTCGTCGAGCGCTGGTAAACGTAAAAACTGTTAAATAGAATTCTTTCATAGAATGGCGAGGTAATCGATCAACGTCTGCTTTTCGTCGTTCGAGTCCCTTGCGACACGTTATGGCTGCTTTACTCCATTGAAATTCAAATCGGATCATTAATAATTAGACTCAATCCCAATTCAGAGGTAGCTTAGACTAGTCGGACAGAAATTCAACTTTTAACTTTCGACTGTGAATTTAGTGAATCATGTTTCGTATCGCTTTGAAAAATTTAAACGAAAGACCATATTATCATTTTTGCTATCGCGTGTGCAAGGATTTTATTTTGCATAAAGATCCGCAGTCGATTTATTATATAAAAAAGAATCGTAGGATTATGACTTCGGAACTTTTAGAATCTCATGTCAATTTGCTTTCAAACAGGTTATCGTTTTCGTTCATTTGTTTTTTTCTCACGACGGTTCTTTTTTTGCCAAAGGAAAGTACCGATAAAGCGTCGATGGGTCAGTTGATGTAACCTCGCAGGTCACAGGTCGTCGACCACTAGCTTTAAGTAACGATAAAGTTTCCTGCTTGGATTCGCGATTAAGAGCTACCCCCCACTAGCTCACGTTTCTTCAGCTCGGGCTCTGCCTCGTGTTTTGATATTTAAATACGAGCGGATAGTTTAAACAAACAGTCGATGGAAGTCGGTTGTTTTTCCGTCGTTCGAAACGTTTTACTCGAGATTAAGATTTTTCCCTCTGGCCATCGCCCACCTTCTCGCCGAGAACGATTTCGTGGTCGAAATAAAGGTTTGATTGTACGTACCGCAATCAACGCGAGCTCGCTACTTTACACGACATCGTTGCTCCAGAAATGTCTTCCTTGCTGTGGCACGCGCAACGGGCAACGATAATATTCGGCTGACAGGACACGTCAGTTATTTTTCCTGACAAGGCACTCGTTACAATTGAGAGGGGTAGGGTGTTTTGCCAACTTGCCAGTTATAACGAACTTCGAATAACGTACAGTCAGGATCTCTTAAAGATTGAAGGAGATCTGGGTCACTTAACTTTCGAGGAACGTCTTTGCTTCACAATCTTCGAACAATATTAATCCTTCCTTATCGTAGGTGCGTGTCGTTCGAACGACAAAATTAATAGTTTCACGAGCAACTATCAGAAGGACCAGAAAGTAATGTCGTTTCTGCGAATGTCAATACTTGTTTATCATTTATCGGAAGACTGTGTACCAATTGATTTTTATCGATCAGGTATTGGAAATTTGCACGCTAAATGGCAGATTGGTTACTTTCTGGTCCCCGTAACATCATTTATGGTGAGCAGTGAAATCTATAAACGTGTCTAGGTTCAAATTCGTCACTAATCAGTCGAGCAAACTTTTGCTCGTCCCTGATGACGACGCCTCGGGGAACGGAGTGGCTGACGGGGAATCGTGATATCGGCCACGCGCGTTGAGGCCTCTGCGCTTTCGTCGAAAGAGCATAGAAGACCTGAAGCGAGTAGCGACTACTCGTACGTGGAGGAATATACTCTTCCTGTGGAGAGACGAAGAAAGAGACAGATATGCCCGGAGCAAGTTGGCCAGTCCGTCACGTTTTCACGCGGAACGATGTACGTGCGCGCACGAGCACACATGCCCTGCCGGGGGGTTCCACTCGCGTACCTACACGAGTCTGTCGGATTATGCAACTGATGAGTTAGCGTTCGAGGTATGGTACCCGTGCACGAACCGACAGTCCAGCCTCTAACGTTGCTTTTAATCAGCGAAACTTTCTTTCCCTTGCATTTGTATTTCCAATGAAAGGAGCCTCTGGCTGCTGGAGTATGTTAATCCTTTCTCCGGCAAGAAGATGGCTCTATTACTCCACCGCCAGGTTGGGCGGAGTAATCCCACCAAGAGGTTGGGTGCATTCAGCGGAGACAACTGTCCAGTAATTCTCTTTGATACCCTGCTTCGATTCGTCTAGTCGTTTCGAAGCAACGAATCAAAGCAGAGGACACAAGGGAATTACTCAACAGTTTCGCAACTGTTGTTTCCGCTGAATGCCCCCTTTGAAACTTGTATAAATTACCTAGAAACTCATCAATGACCATCCCTCCAGGTATTTGCGCTCGCTAGGTGATCTATCCTCTTGCTCCTGGTACCAAAAAGTATGTGGCTCCTCGTCAACTCGCCCGGTGCAGCCACCTGACCCTCGAGTTGCACTCGCTGCGGTCCGACAAGCTGCGTCGCGTCGTCGCGCGAATGCTAGGATTATTTCTGGTGCGTGAAACGGTGAGCTACATTCGATTTTGCGCGTCCACGTTCGCCACTCGTTAACCCAGAAAAATCGACTCGGCTATAGGCGATTTGCGAGAGCGACTCGCCTCTCCCCTCTGGCGTCATCGTCGGCACACGCGCGTGCATCGTTCGAGAAAGGTCAGAAGACTCTTCGCAGGCCAGAATCGCGGCACTTCTGTCGCGAGGGCACTTGACGATGACTAATCGTCGTGACATTATTTCGGCCCACGACCGACGCCGGGATTTGTTGGTTAGAATTCATTGAAAACTCTCTCCACCCCGTTGCGCGTCGTCGTGTTTGTTTCGTCACGCGTAAGTAAGCGTCTAATTAACTCGCCCACGTAGCGCGGCGCAATTTGCTTGAACGGAAGGAAAGGAAAGGGGGAACGGGACGCCTAACGCAGAAAAAAAAAAAAAATAAAACGAACGACGGTTATTAACTCGTTAAATTGATATTTACGTATCGCACTCCAATATCCGCGAGTGAGAAACCGGTGGGGCGACGGTTGTCGTTGATTTCGTGGATGGAGTTTATTTTAATGCCTGATTGCGCGTATCGGAAGGTTCACTGTTGGTTAGTTTCTACATTAGGAACAACCCTCAGGGGCTGCAGTTATGTTTGATCGTAGCTACGGTACGGGTTTAGCAATCTCCCGAGGTACCCGAGCTGTAATAGAGCTGGTGGGCCCTTTTAGACTACTGGCGTCTCTAATGGGAGAATTATGGAGAGATTTACATAACTTTTTCATTTTGGGAGCCTATAGTCTAATGAAAAATAACAATTAACTATAACATACATGTTATGTAGTGTAAAAGATGAGACATGCTTGCATTTAAGTTTCATATGAGCGGGAGTCATCAAGAAGGTTTTTCCGGTAAACCTCGACTCGATTAGTTCCCAATTTCTAACGGTATGCTAGCTTATCTAAACCGCTTAAAATCGTTTCTCGCTGTTTAGATAAGCTAGCATTCTTTTGCACGCTAATGCTAAAATCCTTTACACGTAATGTTCGGAAATCGGGACCGCCGTTTATCAATATGCGAGACACAGGTGGAGATTTTTCCCTCGGAACTGGTAGAACTCAAACAGACCGCTCGAAGAGGACAGTGAATGGGATACAGCGTCGAGCCTTAATTCTTAGCTTAATTAGTCGCCTGAAGTGTATTACTACAGAATAATGATCGTACACAAGTTTCACTTGGAGGCGGTACCTTTGATGTAGCTGCCACGAGATACGTTCTTTATATACGAGTGCGCATCCCTTTTACGCATGACGGCCGTTTTAAATCGGGTTAAGACATAACCTCAATTACAACGTGAAAGATTTTATGATGAACTATTGGATTGTACGGAAAATAATTTCGTCTCTTTCTTTGTGAGAAAAAAAAACACAGTTTCCTTATATTTTTCATTGTTTCTTTATATAAACGTTTCATTGAATTGTATGGAAGAATCTTCCAGCAATTCTTTCGCTTATATTCGGGACGAAATTTTTGCGTATAGCCGGGCACCGCTATAAACTTGGTCGTCGCGCGTACTTCGTGGAACGAGACTCCGAGCATAATCTACACGTATCCCTCTCCTTTTTGCCACCAACCTCGTCGTCTCGCCGGACGTTCATATACTTACGTAAATGAACGAACAAGCGCGTGGTTATCAGACGAAAGCCGATGTAAGCACATACTCGACGGGCCAAGAAACAGATAACAATTTTTATCTGACCACCCGTCTTCGAGCCATCGTTCTCTTTCGCCTTCTGGACTCCAATACACTTTGCCATTTCGTCGGAGCTAGCCTGATTCTCGGCTTTCTAACGCGACGCGGTAGCCGGAAGCTCGTGCACGCGTGTGCACTCGGTGAATTTGTTATGACGGAATCACGTGTTACGTTCTTCTTGGAAAAGCGCGCGCGTTTTTTCTCGATTATACCGGGAAACGCGACGTCGACGCGTGAACGACGCGTTCGACTGGAAACTGAGAATTTTATGAGACGTGGAGGGGCAAGATACTTATTTACACATTTATTTATGGGTAACTTAACAGAATATATTACATTTATGCAACGTTTATTTTCAGTTTAAGACTGCACAACATTTTCAATGTATATATATATATCATTTTATGACCATAGAGGTTAGAAATTTTAAGGGGTGATTCTACATTCTAAAGTGAGACGAAAAGCAAGAATGAGAATATTTGATTAGAGACTTCGTTTTCAAGTAATTAATTGTTGAAGGTACTTATAGACGGAGTCTGACGCGAAGGACTTATACTAGTGCCAGCTGACGCGTGACAGTGCCGCAACCTTCTATGAAAGGGCCCCACTTACCTGATAAGTGGACGTAATCATTTAAATCACTTATAATGTTATAATTCTTTGTAAAATGCATTATGTAGTGCATTTGTTTAAGTTAGAGTCATACATGACCGAGTATAAAGACACCTAAACTTTACTATTAAACGAACTGAAAGGCATACATAAAAATTTCGTAAAAATTAGAACTATTGGTCTCGGAAGTGTCCGATTGGGTACGAAAATGACTCTAAATGAAAAAAAGATGAGAATTTCTCAGTGCACCGTGCCTCCCACCTTATCTGTCGTATAGCGTTCTCTCTCTCGTTCCCCTTTGACTCCAAATCTTCAGTTCATCTCTCTCTTTCACTCTCTCTCTCACACACGCACACACACACACACACACACACACACACACACACACACACACACACATCGATTCTTAATATTCCCTCTCGTTTTGACTTGCTGTTTCTAAAATCTTTCCTTCTCGGTGACTGTGAAATCTTCCCTCTCTCGGTCCTGCACTCTTTTCTGCCTAGCCGCAGCTGTTTCCGTCTGTTATCTCCCTCTCTCGCTCTCCCTGCCCGACTCTCTCGCACTCCCCCACCCCGCGGGCGCTTCGTGCGAGCCGCGAGAGAGTAACTCGACTCGGCTCCGGCAGTCGCGGTTAAACTCGCGCGGGAGACGTTTGAATGTGTGCAATTTCGTGCGTCGCGCGCTTTATTCGTACACGAGCGGACAAAAAGATTGCCTCCTTCCTCCGTAACGGTCACCTTTTTCGTTTCGCGGGCCGCCAGTGTCGCTCTCAGCGCACCAAGTGAAACCGTTTATCGTAAACAAACCGACTCGTGCATTCGCGAGGCGGATCGCCAGTTGTACGCCACAGTACGCGACGCGTCGCCAAGAATCGGCGAACTGTTTACTGCGTCGATCACTGATCTCGACCCGATAAAAAATCCCTCGAAGATATCCGCTGCAAGATGACCGCCGTCGCGCCGATCGACGATTTCCTGCGACGCTGTTTTCAACGAATCGCGAACGCACGTTGCAACGCGGAACGAGGAGGATAATTGCATCATTTTATGGGCATACGTGTCTGTAATCATGTGCGGATAGATTAGTTCGATGTTTCGGTGCGCGCATATGTTAACGAGTTCGAAAGGTTTCGGGGCGAAAGTGTATAATAGTTTGGTATTTTTAAAATGATGCGTTCGAAAGACAGTTCGGAGTGATTTGCAAAGGCTATTTTATTATTTGGTTCGGATACGAGATAATTTCGGAGTGCTCGGATACAAGATACTCCAAATTTCCGCTGAAACATCTCTGTAACGCAAAGTGACAATTTTATTATTCGTTCCGATACGAGATAATTTCGGAGTACTCGGATAGAAGATGCTCCAAATGTCTACATTCAGATGTTTGTAACGCGAAGTGACAATTCCGACGCAGTTTTGGACGAACGGTGATTCCACAGTACGAAATCCCTCGGGTAAAGATAATTACATCATAGGTACACAAGCCACGTACCAGCGTGTGCGAACATACATATACACATCACGAGATTCCATATCTTTGAAATATTAAACAAAACTCGTATTCGAAGATAATTCGATCGCTTTCGCGTCGTAAAAGTGACTCCAAGTGGCCATTCGGATACAAGAAAATATCCGCTGGAATTCACTGGTAGACGCTTCGACGGATATCCGGCGCGATCTCGACGTTGATCGATGCCGTTCGACTCTGAATCGAAGTCTGGTGACACAGAAGCGAGAAGGTAAACAAGCTTGCGCGCGCGCGCGCGCGAGCGAGCGCGCACCACCGTGCACGCTTGTGAAATCGCGGTGTTCCGGATGTCGAAGTGACATCGATCCTCGAAATCGAACGGAATTCGACTCGTTCTCGTGGCCCGAGGTCTCGCGGATACGTTCGCCGACATTGGAAAAAGAAGAATCGGAGAAACTGACGGCGTCACGTCCTCGAAGATACGACGCACGATTGGCGCCTTTTTTCTTTCAAACGGAAAGAAGACGAGCATCAGCGGCGCGAGGACAGGGGAATGCTCGTAAATCAGAGCTTCCCGTTCGTACCCTTTGTCGGAGGAAGAATAACTCAAACGTCGATTCGAACGCGAAGGAGCCGCTCGAGATACTGTTTGGACGTCAGCTGTTCGTTCCACGACTGCAGTGGACACGCGAGAATTATCGTTGGGGGTCGATTCGCTGAAAAAACATCCGCGTGTTTGAAACGTTACCAAAAAAGAATTGACTCAAAATTGGATCGGACGCGAAGAAGTTGCGCTACTGTCTAGACGTCAGCTATTTCTACTATTAGTAAAGTATATTCACTGAAAAAAAATCGAGTCGAAGAAGGTTCATAGTTGGTACCCTTACGCGTACCTTGCAATCGTTAGGTCTGCGTACTTGAGACGTTACAAATAATGTGTACACAGTGAGATTAAAAATTGCGAACTTTAATAGTGCTTCTCTTTCAACGCCTTACAATATTTCTTCAGAGATGCCCAATGAGAAAGCTTCTATAAAAATGTCGTCAAGTCTGTCAAAAAAAGAAATCGGTAATCGTTTCGAAAGGACTTTCCAGAAAATTGGCTCAGAATCCGAGATCCTCGTAGCCAATTAACCGTTCGATCGTTCGAATTGGTCAGCGTTGCGTATCGAGGATCGTTAATTGTTCGCGGAACGATCGCCACGCTCGGAGCACGACCGGTCAAGGCGTCTTCCACGAAACGATTTCACGATTAATACAGCGTTCGGCGAACAGCGCTCGGGGGAACCACCCAGTTCCACGGTGCGTGTCGTGAGTTGGTTTTCCGTGCTGTGTTAACAATTAGTGCCACGTGTCCGATAGATCGGTTCGATCGGTCGCTGAACATCCTCTACGATTAATCATTCTTCGCTGCGAACGAATGACTCGCACCTACCTCGACGCGCATCGAACGTTGAAGTCTCCGATCGTCAGCGTTTTGTACACCCCACGTGGGTATAATAACGACATTTAACGCAAGCTTCATCGCAGAAGTGGAGCATACTTTGAAGACAGTACAAGGAGGAAGCCGAGTAGAAGAGAGGCACCCCTTGAAGTCCAGACAAATAGAGGAAACCTAGGAGAAAGAATATATATTCCAAGCGAAGAGATCGCTGAATGCGTAGGAACGAGTTCGTTCGTCGTCCGAATTCCAGCACGCCGGAAGTGACGAGGACGACCGCTTCCTCGAGACGCGACGTCAACATTTCCCCGTGAAGCGTGTTGCTTCGCGCGCCAGAACGCCAGACCTCAGACCCGACGACCGTTGGGTTGGTCTGGAAGTGGCTTGAGGTTGGGGGGCAAGGTGAAACGAAGAAGAGGAAACACGAAGAGGAACAAGGATGCGCTCATGGAGAATCGTGGCCTGTCGAGCGAGCGAGTGTCCCGCGAGACGCGCGCTTGGTCCTTGAAGGACATCGCGGTTTTCGTACCCTGAAGGATGGACTGGTCTCGAAACGACGAGTTTCACGCGAGACGAGCCACGCACGGTTCTTACACGACGACGTTATTGGTTATGTACGTGATTGCTCCACTTCGTCGAGGCGCCTCGCCACGGTCAGCGCACGATTATGCAGCTGAAGAAAGCGATGCTTAAGATATTCGATCAATGTGAGTGCGATGATTTTTTTACCTTGCTTTCTCGCGATTCTTCGGGGCCTTTTGTTCGATCGTCTCGTTCGTTTTCTTCTCCCGTCACGGTTTATTGTTTTCCTGTCTGACCGCGTTAAAACCGATTTCTGACGGGTGAAAGTTTCGCGGAGTTTCGCTCGCCTCCGTCGCGTTTTCTACGTACACCGCGCCGCGGTATCGCGAGATGATTAATGAGTCTGCGACAGGGTCGAGATTATTGGTCGTATTTAATATTTTGGGATTTTTTAGCAGTGTCGTCCGAATATCAGAAATAATTTTACCTCAAATAATTAGAATGAAATCATCCCCACTGTTTGTTTCCTTAGCTCGAGCGACCGTTGACTTGACCAGTCGGCACAGCTGTGAAAACAAATATCGGCTGGCCGAACTTCGAAACGATGCCTCACATCTATTCATTTGATTGCTACTAATGCAAACTAAAATTTTATAGTGTTCAATACACCTTTATATTATTAATGGATCAGCGAAATTTTCCAAGTGAAAATGAGACTAAAATCGCCGACCTTATTTAGGCTAAATTTAAACACTTGTACTTGATAGTTTTTCAAAAATGCAATTTGTTTATTGTAAATATCTTTAATTTGGATTAGTAGTTATCACACTGATACACGCGTGCGGCATCGCTTTGAAGTTCGGTAGCCGAGGGCGTAGGGCTCGTTCTTAGCAGAAACAGGCAAAATTATATGAATAAGTATATTCATTTCTACGAAATATTTAATTTCGTAATTTTACTTAAATCTTTTACCAAATAATCAGCTCATACGAGGTTGTTTATCTGTTACTCGTACGATATATTTATTTATACGACGAACACCAAACACGAGTAACGTTTTGAAGTTAAATGATAATTTATTCGAACAACATAAAGGGGCAAATAGGTATTTATTCGTTATGCGAACGATATCGCTATCTGTTACGTATTGGAGCCTTCGGCCTTGTGTTTGTTTTACAACCGTATAGATTGGCGCAATAAACTTGAGTATAATCGTATACGTACAAATGTGCGATACACATTTTCTCTCTGACATTCGCTGCAACGCCGACCAATTTAATTCGTTTCAACCCTTTCGGACCTTGGCTCCAAATGACAATTTCTTTCGAAACGGTTGCGAACAAATCGTAAACGTACAGTGTAAAATATATTGGGGGACGTAATCGCATAATTTTCTAAATATACATGTTCGTACATCATTTGCGTGGATCTTTAGACATTATATATGTATCACGGAATTATTGACTTTGAAATTTCATGTATATGTGTGCTACCGTTGAATTCGAAAAGATAAAGATAGAAAGGAAGAAAATACATAGTGACGATGTTTTATAGTGTACCTTATAATTTCTAATCAAAAAATTGTTTGAAAAGTTTCGTGGTATCGGTGATAAATTGTAACTTTTATATAAATAATTTCAGTCACTAGGTATTAGTATATTTTATTTATTTCTTATGACAATTCATATTTCATACTATTTCTTTCGAATAATTTTCCTTTTACGCTGAGAAGTGGCGCCATTTATCTCGTGTATTAATATTAAATAGCGGCTTTAACCTAATTACTTACCGATAGTAAAAATACAATTAATAATGAAATAGACAAACAATATCGCGCTGTATAATTTTTTGCAATCTCTCACATCGTATTCGAGGATCGATTTAATCTAAAAACTATAATAGAAAGGCCAAGGTTCGCAATAATCCATGCTCCGCCCGAGTAAATGTTTATTTTTAAATAATTGCCATCTCGCGTGTCCATAAACGATGTCTTCGGTACCGAATATTAATTTCAAATAATGAACGAAAATGTTGCAACGTGTATTTTAACCTGATCACTCGACGAACGCTCCTTTTATATCCTCGCATTTTAATTTTACCTATGACTGTGCGTCACACATCAACATAATTAACGATGTTAAATTTGGGACGACCCAATTTCCTCGTTAGGACCTACGCCCCCATTATTATTTCATACGCGAGCTTGAATTTTTCACGCACACGCACCCTTATTCGTTTCCTTATTAAAATATTCTCCTACGACGCCCAAAAAGAATACGATCGGGACAATAAAACGCGAGACGTGCGCTTTCGCACATTAATAATCGCGTCGAACCGAAAACGCGCGCTAATTACTTTAAAGGCAAGGCGGGAAATAATTCAAGAGTCGGAGAGTGGAGACGGAAATGTAAAATTAGCCAGATTACATATTATATGGAGAGGTATATTTAGTAATATTAAAAATGTCTTTATCGATTATAAAAATCTTCGAGGCATGGCGTAAAACGAGGTCTCCAGATGGCTGGGTCGCATAAGGAATGTGATTTTAAACGTGGAGATGTGTTTGCCAATCACTAGCTAGTCAGCTTTGAAAGTAGCGTGACTTATACAATTTTTTGTTTGGTTATTATCAGACTGCAGATGTTTATGGAAATTTGTACATACATAAATGAAGAACAAAAATTTAACTTAAAGTATGGTTTGACTTTTAAATGTTTCAACATGTATTTTATTTGTTATATTTTATATATTTAAGCATTTGTACGTTTGTCACGAATGCATAAATATTCACAGTCTAATTATTATATGTCGATTTTTTTATTTTTTATGTGTTGGAAAAAAGTATTTATTATGGAAATTCGTGTATGAAAATAAAATATGACAATTGGATGAATATCAGGGAATAGGATTTATTGAGGCTCGATTACATACTCAAGTGTGATAAATGACACTTCGTTGGCAATATAAAACAATAAGAACAACAGACACAATCGAAATAATAAAATAGGATTAATAAAGATTTATTGGTTTCGAGAGAATTACGATAAACGATTTATGGTGCTCTGCACCCGTAACTAATAAATCCCTATTAATCTCCTTCTGGTTTAAGAAATTGAAACGAGAAAAAAAACGATCGTGCATCAGGATCGAAATAAATTATGTGAACTTGTGCGCACGACTGGAGTTAAATTGCTTTTTTTTACGTACTTTACATATTTTATATGAAAAGTGCAAAATTATAACATTTTTAATACAATCGTAAAAGAAGATTTGCATTTGTCGAAAAACGTGTTTTTCTTTTCGCGGATAAATCGGAATTTAATATCGGTGATCTGGATTGAAAAATGATTGCGTGGGGAAAAGCGTACGCTGGAATGAATATTAAACATCTTCGATCCACGCTAAATTCGGAGGTGAGTCGCAAAAGCTGTGGCGTTGTATGTCAAATGTTGACGTTGGTTGTTTAATATTTATCGACGATGAAATGTACAAACTCATCCATCTAAACATATTAAAAAAGTAATCTAAAATCGAGCCTCGACAAAAATGGGGATTTAGAGTATATTGACATTTTGATTAATGAAAATCTCACGTACAAATAACAAGTTTGTCGTATTTAATTGTATAAAAATTTCAGAAATTCAATATTCTAAATCATTCCAAATTTAAAAATTTTAGATTGGAATCACAAAATTTCGTTCCCATCCAGCGTCAACGGGTCTTGAAAAATCAATAATTCTAAAATATTGTTTTTCATTTGGGTCCTTTACGTCTTCTCGTACATTTGTTCCAGGCATCGAGTAAAGTATTGCTTCAATAGATATACAACTAAATTATTTCGCATGATGTACAACACTGCAACATGCTTTTCCATCTCGACCGTGTATTTCTTAATATTTTCTCTCGAACTCAAATGTTTACATCACCTCGTGTAAACAAGTTTCCTAACTTTAGCACGTAAGTGTGTGATGCTCTTTATTGAAACAATAAATTACTCGAGCATTCTCAGTCGTGGTGCGAAATAATACTTATGCGGAGCACACTGTTCTGCGCTCTTATCTCACGCCTATCGTTTCCTCAATTTCCTCTCTCCGGAAGGCGAAATCTAGCCGGGTCAGCGGAATGAGTCGCGACGCGGGCAGCATTCCTTAAAGTAGTGGATTCCAAACATTTTGGGAACCCGTTCCCTCGACAAAGAACATCATTTCCCCGCCGCAAGTAGATGAACAAGCAATTTATGTTAGCTCATTTTCTTCGTCCATAGATTTTCGTTTCATAGAAATTAAATTGCTTCCATTCGTTCGAACCGATTGAATTCTTGATTTATGAAACGCATGGAATTATGTTCTCTTGAATGACTACACATCAGTCAAGTCTTATCGTTTCGTCGTATAGCAAATCTACTTCGTGAGGTTTTCAAGATAGAAAAGTAAACATTTGGTTAGGAACAATTGTCTCGAATTCTGTCGTTCATTTTTTTTTTTTTTTTATCGAGGATACGCTTTCGGCCTTAATCAACTTTTGGAATCGAATAGTTAAGTAGTCGAATACTCCACCATTCGACTACTTCGCTACTCGAACAACCATTCAAATAACAAATCTCCGCGTATTTCCGCTCGTCGATAAACTTCCAAGTATTCGCGGTCAGGAAATTCCTGTCGTCGAGACAATTGAAAACCCATGAAACCGTCACGTGACGTGACGGCTGTTGGCGCGGTCTCCGTTACCAATAACCCGATGCAATCGTGCTTGCAACGGATTCGCTCGCCGTGGAGTTCGGGGGAGTCTCCCGAGCGCGTTTCCGCCGCGCGTGGAAAAGAAAGCATCGCCGTCAGCGTCGTCGACGTCGCTTCACGCAGAAGGAAAAGTTTTCGTCCGTTCGAGCGGAGGAATGGAGGCGTATCACGGCCCGCTGGAAATGCAGCAGCCCGCTCGAATGTCACGTACGAAAGTATTGTATTTCGTATAACCGTTTCTTCCCTCTCCCCTTCCCTCTTCGGGGCTTGGAACGATCGCCTCGTGTGCAATAAAACGCGCGCGGTTAAGAGCGTTTCTGCGCGGACGGGCGCGTGCACACCGGAGACTTCGGGTTTGGCACGCATGCGTGCGTAACGTGACTCCTTCGTGCACAGCATGGGCTCCATTAATGGCCCCCAGGTCGTAATAGCGTAATAGCTCGACAGGTTATCCAGAAGGTATCGCGGATACCCATAATCCCTTTCGGATAACTCGCTACCCCGTTATGACTCCGAGATTAGCTTTGCTCTCGCGTCGAGTCTCTGTTGAGTTCGTCAGGTATGCTCGTGGTTTGGATCGTTTCGAGAGGATATTTTATTTATTTTTTTGTTTGTTTGTTCGGGGGAATCTGGTGCAGGACAATTGGGTGGGCGTGATGAATATGAAAGTGAGTTGTTTTTTTTTGGGAGGGGGCGGTAGGGAGAAAATTTTAACAAAATAAAATGGACCCTCAGGAGCTGCAGTTATGTTTAATTGTAGCTGCAGTACGGGCATAGCAATCCCGAGGTACCCGAGCTGTAGAGTGGCCAGTAACAAACATGTAAATAATATAAAGCATCGAAAAGTAACAAGTTAATAGACCAATACATAGGTACAATTATCGATGTAAATAAAACAGGTTATATGGTCTTATAAAATAAGGAAACGAACTGTGAAATAAAACGGATAAATTCCGTTGGATAAAATGGCGGTCCTCCATTATACTCTCATGCGAGGGATGGTCGATAGGATGAGCGAGTCCTAACAGTCCTCTTCGAAGTAGGCTCTTGTCGATCGTATATAGTTGCTCTAAAGTTTCCGCCACTTCTGAAAACATCGTTGCTAGTCTTCTACCGAGAGCTCGTCGAGTATCCCAGGCACGTTCACTTTAATTGCGTCAACATCATCAAATGTTCACCCTTTCAGCTTGATTTTAGTTCTGGGAAATAGATAATAGCCGCAGGGAAGCAGGGTCTGGACGAGTAGTGTGGAGGACGAATAAGGATTTGAGTTAAGCGAGAGAACTCACAATTTCTTCGAGGAGTTGTTTTTAACCCCTAAACGAAAAATAGTTACAGTACTAGCATCGCTCGAGCTATGCCATTAGGGGTGAAAACATCCCCTCGAGGTAATTGTAAGTTTCTACTTGCACGATTCGTATTACTTGTTTAATTTTCTTGAACTTTTACGTCGTCAAACTTTTTTAGGAAGCGTTGACTGTAGTTCCGAGATGACAGTATGTATTCTTGTTGCATCGTTATCGTGCAACCTTGTGTATAGATTAGCATCGCTCAGAGATCTATCGTTGCTAAGAGTTTTAATTGAAATTAGAGCTTGTCATACGTAGGAATTAGCGGAGGGATCAATTCAATGACACAGTCGTTCGTACCGATGCGTATCATTTCCCGAGCAATTGTATTGGAGATCTCGAACAGGTATCGAAATGAGTTGTAAAATCTCGAATGGTTCGCTCCACAGTTGAAATTATTTAAACACTTCTCGTCGGATTCACTGGCCTGGTATGCTGTGCTCAAACACATTCCGCCATTTTTACGTTGGCGCGACACTCCCGGAAACTGTTCTATATCTATTCGTGACTCCACCTGCCGGAAGACTCGTCTTCTTTTCCTTCGGTAGATGTCGTAGGCCCGGTGCTCCGTCGTTTATCATTTCGCGGCGAGGAGCAAAATATTTGTTCTCCGTCAACAGAGTCGATGATGCGAAACCGAAAGCGGAAGTTCCCAGCGGTCGAAGCACAATCACGATTTCGCTCGCTGCTCGTTTGGTCTTCTACGCCATTTTGGCAAATAATTCGCTCACCCGTAACGTAGTTTTCGCACGTTCGTTTACCATTTGTTTGGCCACGTGAGGGGGACTCGATGAACCTCGATTAAAACCGCTCTGTCACGCGTGTTTGATGAGTTTGATCGCATGATCCTCGAACTTTTCTAATTCCGGCGGTGGAATTAGTTTCAGAAGATTTTTAGTGGTTTTGGTGTTGGATTTTCAAACTTGGATTGTCATTGATTGAATATCTTAGTAATCGAATATCTTTGTTTGCCTATTTAACTCCAAGAAAGGTCAGACATTAGCCTGGTAGTGTTACTCGAGTTTATCGACCTAAATAATAGTATAGGTTTCCGTGAAACGAAATGTATTCTTCTGTCTTTGCACGTTGCGTGACTTCTTTTTCCTACTTTTTAAGTATCGTAGTCCTCTCTGTTGAAAATGTTATGCCTTATCTTCTCCACTGAATGTGTTGCTGAATATTGCATTGTTTGCCATGGATCCCTTCCTAAGTCGGTCACCATACATTGGAAGCAACAGTCGCCTCGATCTTCGCGTTGTCGCATAAGTGACGCAAAGGCTTACTTCGACGATGAAGTCAATTTACGAATTTAAAGTGAAGTATACCCACTTTCGCTTAAAAATTTGAAGTATAAGGAAATAGAGGTCAGGTACATTAATGCTTGGATAAGAAATAAATTTGCTTAAATGGAACTTGTATATTTTTATCCATAATAAGATCGAATTACATTCAGGATGCTTCGTAGAGTTCAAAAAATGTTTTATTTGTAAAATAAATATTGTAACTTATACGTAGTCATCTTTCTACTTTCATTTTTTTTTTCTTTCTTCAACGAAAGAAAATTTTGCGATTTTTTGTTTGGAAAGAGTGACGAGAAAATCTTGCCAGGGGTTGAACCGTAACCGTTCAATTCGAGTATCGTGCAAACCGAAGGTTAAGTGTATTGGCGAACGATTCCCGGTCAAAATCGCAATAAAGTACAGCGGCGGGTCTTGGTGCTTCGCGTAATCGGTGTCGTTACGCAATGGTATAGCGACGGTTACCTTGGGCAATGCAAATACGCGTCGTTATTCGTCTAGAATGCCGGCTGTCTGGACGACCAATCACGTGTGACTGTGGACGTAAATTTTCGAACATTGTACACGCGGCGTTTCACGCTTTTTCATTAATATTACCGTCAAGCTGTTTGTTTTAATATTTTATTTAACGCGATACGAGCAACCCGAGCGCACGGAGATGATAAGAGCGATCGACGAGCATCGATCGAATCATTCGTTTTAATTGAATTTCATTATTTAGATTCAACTTCGTTACATCTGCAAAATTTATTTCCTATTTTTATCGTGGTTAGGGTTACCTAAATAAATATTCAAATATTTTATGGATAAGTAGACATTCGATGGCTATGAATGAACTTTAAATACTCGAGTATTCGAATAATTACTACTCAAATATTTGAGTACTTAACAGTATTGAAATATGTGAATATTCGAATATAACTTTTCGAACACTTGAATTATCCATATATTTAGCGAACATAGTTCAAACAGTACTCGAGTGCTTGAATGCATGAGTACTCGAGCAGTTCGTGACAAACCTGCAGTTTTCATCGAATGAATAAAACTCTTCCTGCTCTGAAGAACCCAACGAATGTTTTATTGCTCATATTTTCTGACGAAAGTTTTCGGAGATATAAGAACGCGTATATCGCGTAAAAGGAGAAGAAAGTTTGCGGATCGAACGAACGTCGTTCCCGGCGCGGAAAAGTTTCGGAAGGTTGGAATCCGCGACGTGTCTTTGAAATAACAAGTTCGTGGCAACTTCGTTGATTCGCAGGACATTCGATGAACCTTTCTAGCATGGAACTTTTTTGGTCGGTTTCCAAATCGACGAGCTTGCTTCGCGAGAAAAACAGACTCCGCTCCGAAGGAAGAGTGGTCCAAACACTTTCAATTTAATTGTGAAAATAGTTTTCTCGACAGAAGCTTTTTCTGCTTTTCCTGTTTATTTTTATAAAACATGTTGCCCCTATAAACCAACAAACAAAACGAAGCACATACTTCATACGAAAGGCATGCACCCTTCTTATAAAAAAATTTATTTCCATTTATATTAGCTCATGTTCAGCGAGTGATTCTTCACACCAGCTGGGGCTGCAAAATATTATCCGCGCCACCATAACTGTCTCTCCGTTATTTCCAACGGCTTGATAAACGTATATGCAAAAAGTGAGCGGTATAAAAATATTTTCATAATGCCCCGTGTATTTTATGCTCGAGGGGTCGGAGCTAGAATACAAAATACGAAATTCTTAGGACGCAAGAACGACGCGAGCCGGTTCCCCCGAGCGCGATGGTGCTCCATTCCCGATTATTTATCGTCCTTCGTCGGCCATTCTTCAATATCGTATCACCTGCGGAACATAGACCGACCTACGTGTACCGAATTTTTAGGCGGACAGTTCCCGGAGGATGATTCAGAACTTGGAATTACAAACCAGTTGGAAAGTTTCCAGTTTATTGGGAGGGCTCCCGCTAGCGCGAACGGGCACACGACCGAAATTAAGATTAAATGTTCATCGCAGTCGAAATCCTCAGCTGGGGCGTAACGGTTCTTCCCGTTTCCACGGGAAGCGCCAAATTTTGCGATTTCGGGAAATATATGTCGCGCGAGCAGTACGCGATTTCGAGAACGTCGAACGCGCGTATTCGCGAAATTACGAATTTAGATTTATTCCGTGCCTGAACGATGAATCATCGCGACAGAATGTACGATAGTTACCGCGAAACAATGAAGGATTGTTTCTCACGATTTTGTAGAATTTTCTATCGATCGGTGTTCCGCGTCAAATCGTTCATTGTTCGATAGTGACGCGGGGGATTTCGGTGTAATTTTGGAATGATGTAGTTGGCGAGAAATTAAGGGGGGTTTAAGTCATCGTTTGGCGTTCGAATTTGTTCTGGAAATAGGGTACGTCAAAGTTTGAGATATTTGAATATTTTAAGGCGCGATTTAGAAAGTATAAATTTCTTCAATAGCTAGGATTGCTACAACTATCGATGCATATCTGTGACTGTTTCACAGACTACCACGTATCAGAATAGTATAAAATTTTGATTTTTTACATAAATATGTTCCTGAATGTCTAAAGATTCATACAAGCTCAAGTATTATTACAGTAAATTGCATGATTTGTAATCGTAACAAACGATAAATGTAAGAAAATTCTTCGTTCGGATTTTCGTCCAGCTAGACCGCCGGATTGGTCCGCTGTGCAACGTAGGGGAACACTGTTGACCCCGGTTATACATACGTAAAAGCCCGGCAGCAGCTCGATGCTCGCGAAGCTTACGAGCGAGCTTGAGCGCACGCACACCGTCTGTCGGGCCGAGTTTAATATAGCCGCGTGTCGTGCCGCAGTTCTCCTCTTGCATACCGAAAGTGGACCTCGATGACGGGCCACCGCGGCTCCTGCCTTGCTTCCTCCGTTCCCTGGATGCGTTTATTTTTCCCTTGTCGATTCCGTCGGGCCAGACGGTGCGTCGGCACAGGAATTAAAACGGGAGATGTCTCGGTGCGATGTCGCGTTTATGCGATCCAGATTGCGTTTTACGCCACGGAATCGAGCGCATTGCCAGTCTAATTTCCAGAGGACGATGCTACGGAATTCTGATCGTAGGTAGGGCGTGGGAGGGTCGATTTTGGATTGGCGAGAGTATGCAGTAGAGGGACAAGTTGAATTTAGGTGGATTGGAAAATGGAGATCCAGGAGGACAGGATGGGAAATTTGTAGTATAGCTTGCAGGGTAGGAATTTCCTATGAACATTGTTGGGGAATATAGACTTTTAGCACGCGCTGCTGGGAAGGTGAAAGTAGAAATTTTCAATATTCATTGCTAGAGAATATTCATTTTTGAATGAAAGGATAACTTTGGTTTTTTAAAAGTATGATATAATACATATGAAGATTCTGTTACAGTTCTTGACAAAATAGATTCTCTTTAGGGAAATGAAGAGCCATAAAACGTTAAATATACACGAATGTTAAGAAATATAATCCTGAAGCTACTTTTGGTCCAGTACCAACGTGCACAATAAAGACGTTGAATGATCGAGACCCCAACCGACAGCTCGTGAATCACCCAGGAATTATCAATCACGGAGGAATCGTTTTACTGCAGATAATCAACGAGGTATCCGCTCCCAGCTACGGTACGTTTGTGGAAACGGTGACGGAAACGCGAGGCCGCGTTTGCGCACGTTGCGATGGAATTTTCATTCAAGCCGGCAATTAGTATTCTAAACATTCTTAGCGTGGACTTTCAACGCGTGTCTTTGAAATTCCTTTCAGTCTTATCGAATCGCGCCCGTCGCGAGGAATAATAATTTCACCCGTAAAATGTAGAGTCCTGCCGAGAATGCTGACTGTGACAGAATTGCGACGAAAACAAGTATCTACGTGCAGGATGCGTACAAACACGTCCTATTATGAGGCTAGTCTTTAATTAGAGATAGGACGAAAGTTGACTTTTACATCCGCCAGACTCGTATCCATTGGACGTCGGACAGTCTCGAAACTTGCTTGAGACAGATGAAACTGTGGATGTTTATGCAAATTCCTAGTTTCACAAGTACAGACAAAGAATTGAAATTTAAATTGAAAGTGTGTCATCTTCTAAACGGTATTAAACGTGTATCATTGTTGATATTTCATATATTTTTGCATTTGTGTATATTATCACAGATTTCCCTATATTATCATTACCATATATCTATACACATTCGCAGTTTACTCATTATTTTTTATTTAAATAATTTATATAAAATACCTAAAAAGGAAAATATGCAGGATGCTCATGGGGGTTGACATCATGAGCGCGCTTGGCGACGCCGCTGAATTTTCCATAGTTTCATAAAACGGTTCCACGTGTTCAACGAAGTTAGGTAAATAGAAAGAGTTCGTGCAGTGGAAGTAAAATGGTGGATGCGCAGCGTGTTAAATGCGAGCACGCACGTACGTACGTTGAACGACTATGTATTTAACGAATATCTTGGCGCCACATTTCCGTAACCTCCCGACGACGCCGCTCCGGATCACCGGTAGGCCGTTGTGATAACTCTCGTGTCAGACAGCTCACGATCACATGAGCAAAAAGAAAAGAGCAAAAAAGGAAAACATGTTCGCTTCAGGAAACGTACACTGCCGCTCAAAAGTCTCGAGCGCTATGCAATATCCACGATTTTTTTGCAGTTAAAGTATTCGACATAGACATTTGAAATTTGGTACATTCATTTATAAATGTATGAACAAAGTTATGTCAAATTTGCAACTGTTTGGTCACATTTTTTATCATGCTTTGAATAGTGGCGTCGAAATGTGATGCACTTCCATCATCTATTTCAGAAATCTGAACGCGCAAATCGAGCATTCCAAAAAATGATTCATCGTTACCGAATTGTAAACCGTTCTCATCCATCCGCTGGTAACCGAACACATAACCGCGCTCACCTATCCGAAACCTATCGTGTAGCGCTATATTTGCCATTCTAAAGAAAGCACCGTATTAAACGCACACGTCATACGTATGCTTACTCGCGACCACCCACTATCAATGGTATCCAAGCAATATCGCGACTAATCGCGTGGAATGTTTCGATAAGTTCACCGCTGAAAAATTAACGCTTGCATAGTAAGATTGTGTATCATTTATATAATAAGAACGTGAAAGTAAAAGGAGCTAGAGTTGTAATATTCAAGACAATGTTTCGAGACATTGATCGAGACCGTTAGATCGGTTAGTATTAACGGTAGAACGGGCGCTAGGGTTCGTATTCGCGCACTTCTCCCGCGGGTTGCGCGCGCAGCCTGCGCGTAACGTTTAAATGGCGCGCGCCAGACGCTACGTCTCGAAACTTTAATTGCTTTTATCTCGAAAACGAAACCTTGGATGACGAAAGTGTAAGGGAATTTTCCATTCAGCGTTTTGGATATTTTGTATATAATAATATACTGGTTGGAAGAACAGGATAGTTATTTTGATACAATTTTTATTCGAAGGATCTCAGATAAATGCTTATCGTCAACTTATAATTTGAGATGTTAATCTAGATAGAAATTTGGCCAACCCTGGTTAATCACAGAACATACGAATTGTCTATCATCGAAATATTTCGGAAGTGAACGAAAAAATGTAAAGATACGTTCCATCGATTGAAGTCTCTAGATGTATTCAAGTATTCCAACGCGAATAAATTCGACGGAACAGTTCTAGACTTTTCAGAGGACCTTAGAAGTCGACGTGGGAAGAAATTGGTCAATTTGCGATCCGCAGCCGCGATTCGAGTGCCGGAACGCGCCACGCGATCGAACGCGTTCTTCTCGAATCGTTTCGATTTGCCTCACGCATCCCGCCACATTTGGCTGGCGGACGTGAATGTACACGCACGACCACTGACACGGAGAACGAATCACAGGCAGAAAGAGATTATGGTAGTCGATAGCACGGCAGCTGCTCAGCTGGCTACCAGTGACGTACGAAAGGAGCTTTGACGCACGGTAGCCACTCCGAAGGAGAGACAGAGACGACCGCAAGAGGAAGATCGTAAGAGGTGAGCATCGGAGATGGTCGAAACAGTTATCTAGATAAACATTTCGAATAACGCAGGCTAAACAAAGTATCTGGAATTTCCAGATTCCACTTTCAATCCGCCTTACACGCTAACAGTAGCGAACGAAGTGACAAATCTGTCCTGTGTCTTGCGAAGAGACTTCTAATTAATTTGCTCTCTGCAATCTCGTAACGTGACATCCCATCAGGAACGTTGCGCAATCTAAGTATAGGTTAGATGAGCCATGTGTACTCTTGTAGCTCGATGCTACCGAGCAATCTACACTTTCAATTCACCTTACACGCCTCCGATAGCGAAAGATCTGACACATCTGGAAGTTAACCTAGCCCGACACTATTTCAAATCCCGAATGCCGTCACAAGGGTTGCAAGATACCCCGAGGACTCCAACGTCTATCGTATCGAAGGGTTAATCGAGACATAGCGGTAGGAGTAGGAGGCAACGAGTCAAAGAAACGGACGAGAAGGGAGCAAGATACGAAAAACGGTAGCAGTGAACTTGACACGACGACGAAGTACCTTGGCCTTTGCGGGAGAAGAAGAGGACCGGTACTACCGCGACCAGGCGGGAGGAGAGGAGCGGAGACGTTGAGGGCGACCGGTCGAAAAGCAGGTTTCGGCGGCCTGTTCGTATAAATTCGGGGGGCCCCCCAACGGATGCGAAGAGAGATCGACGCACGAGTCGCGATAAATCCTCCTTCGTCCGTTCGTTCCGCTTTTCTGTCCTTTGGAGTCCCTTCGACCTTGGCGTGAGCCCAGTTACACGGTCCACGTTACAGGCCGGCGCGACGATCGTGCTTCCGGGTCCCTGGGCGCATCTTTAAACCGAACCTCTGCTCGGAGTTACTCGTTGGGGAGATTTTCTTTCAAAATTGGCTCGTCGCTAAAAAGAATTCATGGTATCAGCTGTCCTCGGAAGAGTCTTGCCTAAGAATGGTGTCCATGGCAATCTGAGGAAAATTTGATTTGGAATGAAAACAAGGAATAACGGAAATAACTTAGTGTCGTAGTATTCGCTCATAATTGCGGATTTTATGCATTTATTTTTCAAGCTAATTATTGTATTAGTAAATTGTATTCAACGTACATTATATATATTTTTTGGTATGTTTGTCATATTACTATACACCATAAATGCATAAAATCTGCAGTCCACTCATAATTGAATTGGAAATCAAATTCTAAAGCCCCCCTCCATAAACACTGAAAAAATCGTGTTCCACGCCCAAGCGTGGCATCCTATAGGTTTACCTCGTATCGTTTCGTCGAATGGGTTAGGATGATGCTTGGCGCACCGCGGACAGCAAGAAACCGATTCCTCGGGGCAACGAAACACCATGTGTCCTTTGTGTGTGTTTGTGTATGTGCGTGTACGTACATGCGAAGGATCGCGCGCGCTCGCGAGGTAATTGATGGACCTTGTGCGCACGCACGAGAAAAAGAAGTCGGTTATGCGAGGTTGGCGCGATTACGCGGCGCATCGTACTCGAATCGTTCGAGGCACGCACATGTGAGGCCCCGGCGGTACCTACGAGATGTACACGGTGAAAAACATGGTTGCGCGGGGAGCACGTCTGCACTTTCCTGTGAAGCAGCCAGTCGTGCAAGGCGAGCCGATGCCAGCCCGTGCTGGTGTTGGTAGGAACAGATAGGTCAGCTTGGCGCCACCAGGCCGAGGCGAGCCGAGTGAAGGCCGCTCGGTTGCATGCTCTTGTTGCTGGCTTACTGTTCTTCGATGCCCAACCGCCGCTATCAGCGCATTGTCACTGTCAGCGAATCGCGTCGCGAACCAGCGTTACCATTCAACCGCGATTCTCGTTTTCGCGAAACTGCGTCTCCCGGTGGAGATGGTTTCTGGGAGAGACGGGAACCAGAAGCCGCGACGGGTCACCGTTCGATCCGCGATGTTGACTTGCTCCGTTGTCCCGTAAACTGCGAGCTAGCGATGGGATCAAGCACCTTGCAAGTTGATCCTTGAGGGGGGGGGGGTAGATTTGAGTTTTCTACCACGGTTTTGGAGTAAATACTTTGATTAGTTGTTGCGTATTTTTGTGTTCGTGTACTCGAGTCGTTGTTTTATTCGTGTTTTATTCCTGTACTTGACTACACCGACCTCTTTCAATCGTGCCAGTTGCTGTCAGCATTGCGGAAACGGTGTCACTATTGCCCAAGGCGAAATAAGAAATGTTCGCGAAAGTGAAAGATGGCAAAGTCGCGTTCTTAGATCTAAGATCTTGCGTTCTAAAAACTTCTGATCGACACGGGTAGGGAAAACAAGTTCGATAATATCGTCTAACCTCGACGGTTAATCCAGTATCACCTGTAACCGGCTATTTTTTTGTTTTCGGTCTAAGTACGTTGTGTCATACGCTATTACGAAACGTAATGATTAAAGAAAACGCCGCGGTCGATTAAGTAAGCAGATAAGAGGCACTCGTAAGCGACTCGTCGATCCGATCTTCGATTGATATCGTCGTCCCATTACTATACCACTTGAAATTAATTGAAAACAGTATCGTTGAATTTAACGCGTCGCGCGAGACCAAGTATCTCGGAATCGTGTTCGACCTTGGAAGGGGTTGCGTTAATTTGTTCAAAATATTTGTTAAACATGAATGAGGCCTCGGCGGTAATCGGTAGCGATAATGGCTCGATTTCCGTTTATCTTCTCGATACTATTGCGCTTACTACAATGATCCAGCTGGTTTCTGAACTCTGCACTCGATTGCAATTAATTACCTAGAGCAGTGTCTCTCAAACTGTTCCTGATCACGTTGGGCGGTGGTCTCAAGATGGATTAAAGTTTTCTAAACATTTTCTTAGACAGATCACAAACATACCGATTTTGAATATGGATAGGTAAACAAAGTTCACGAGTATCTCGAGGAGAGAGGAGGCACAAATTTGTCCTCCTTGACGGTATCCTAAAACGATGTTTGAGAATCACTGACGTAGCGAATATTTCTTTTTACGCGCAGAGTTATCACTCAGATAGCTTCTTTCAATTGACCTTTTTCGTTCGACGAAAAGCAATCTTCTCCTCGAGAGATCGCGATACTCGATCGCCACTGCCAAATTCCAATACTCACCGAGGCAAACGAGGGATCGGTTTGTGTTCTCAAGGAAGTCAGCGCGATCAGGCTGGCCAACCGCATTGGTGGCACACAGATAGGTCAGCTTGGCGCCACCAAGCCGAGTCGCGGCGAACGAAGGCCGCTCGGTTGCACGCTCTTTGCTGTTACTTTACTATTCCTCGCCACTCAACACCAGCAGCACCATTATGCGACCAGCACTGTCATCATTAGCGGTAACGGGCTGTGGATTCCACTCAACAGATCTACCAATCCGATCGTCAGCCCCAAGTTTCATGAAATGTATGCTCGAGTCACGAATGATGATTAATTTCATCAATATTACTTGGATATTTCTGGAATTCAGGGAGAGAGCTTTTAAATCGATGGCGGGATCGATAGCAGTATTTATTGTAACGGAAGTTTTAAACGTTTCCACGTGGTTTTAAGGCAGAGTTGACTTTGAGACATCGAGACCGACTCCTTTGATTCAACTGTTTGAATTTAATCGGCCCAAATTTGCATCCCAATATAGATCCCCAATTTTCAAAAGATCAAAGAATATTTGGAAGCTTTCGATCACGACCAAATCTTTCACGTTCCCAAGTCTACGGTACAGCGGAGAATCGTCTCTGTTATCGGTTGTTATCGAAATCGCGATCGAAATGGCAATCGAAATTGCAATCCCGCCTATTCGTCTTCATTAAGATCGACGTGTTCATGCACTCGCGGTGCACCGACAGTGGTCTCGGTGCAACATACAGACGAACTTGTCGTGGAACGCCATTCGTAGCCGCGCGGTCTGGAAAACAGCGTGCGCCATTAATTGTAACTAACGCGCATCTCCGCTATTAATTACGATTAGCGATCGACTATGTTGGCATCGCTGAATGCGTTCCCGTTTCTGTACGGGGAAACCGCAAGCGTGTCTTCCGGCGAGAAACATGCATTTTCCACGAATTAATCCTCGCAGGAACCGCTCACCGTTCTCACTTTCCATTAAATTAATTGCTACAATGGACTACAGAGATATCTCTTAACAATTTTTTTTAGTTCGAACGGAGTAAATTGAAATAAATTCATTTAAGAATTTACCAGAGGATACATCTTGCAAGAAGATTCTTTAAATACATGTATTTTACTATAAATAAATAGGAGCGTTAAATATATTTCTTAGTATTTATGACAATCGGCTTTCAGGCTCCTGAAAGGCAAAGTATCAAAAGAAACCAAATTATTTGAATCAGTCCAGCGGTAGCAGTCAGTTGAGATAGTTAAGGTGAACGTGTTACGTGATTCACCCTACTATATTGTCTCATTCCGTGCTTTATTACTCTCTTACTCTATAAATTGCATTTTAACAATTACGCGGCGTGACGTTTGCATTCGACGGTCTTAGCATCAACGAACGAATTGTTCGGTGGAAACGACTCGCGGCGAGAAACTGGCAAGCATATTAAGTCGAACAAATTGATTGCACAACCGAGAAGCCGCTTTCTGCCCAGGATAATTTCATTTCTACGGTTTCCGCGATTCAAAATAAACGCCGATTAGCGCGCCGCCTCATTATCACGCCATTGCTACTGGCCGCCAGAGGTAATAGTTTTGGAAATAATCCAAGGTGGCGTGTAGTGGTCTGAATGACGAACAATACAATTTTTCATTGTGCATCGTCCCCGTACGACGAAAATTCTACCTTTAAAAGTCTTTAATTTTGATAAATTCATCAATATTTCAGTCATCTGATAATTAGCTTACGGTACGAATGGTTGCTCAAAATAAACAGTAAATTGCAATTATTCACCTTATTTGAAAATATCACGGCGGATTTGATGCATTTTATGACGCGCACAGATATGGAAAACACATGGGGAACGTATTGCATATAAGTATTTCACGAATTGATATAATAATATCCATATGTATTTCCTTTTGCATTAATACAACGTATTCTACGCGTGTTTTGCATACGTTTTTCATATAAACAGACATATAAGGCAGACGTTACGAGAACATTTTTCCTTGAAATAAATTATTTTCCATTTCGGTTAACCCTCGGGGACCTTGGATGATCTTTAACCATAGGTCGCTATACACGTCATAAAATGCTTTATTAAGCGTAAGAAAATAAGATAAGGAAAACTATCATTTCATTAAAAAAGGAAAAAAAGTTGACCCACGCATTTTCTCTCTATACACTCCCACAGAAAATTAATCACGTTAGATTATGCTTCCTCTCAAATCACGCAGCATTTTTTTACGAGTCTTTTTATTTTATATTTTTATTTCCATGTTTTTGTTTCGCAATTATTCAATCCTTAGGTGTTCCGTTCCTCTATCACCCACGTCACAATTTGCGGATGACGCCACCGTGGCGTCAGCGTCTGTTACTGCGTCAAAACGTGGCGTGGGGTACGCGTTGTAAATTCGTATAGGGCTCTAACATTGGTGCAACCCGATTAATCCGATCAATAAATAATATTGCACTATGTACGCGAGAAATACGACCGAGTCCGTCCTCGACGATGAGACCATACGACGATGACGTTACTCGATTTTCCTCTGATGTGCAATATCCGCTCGAGTCCATACGTGGACGCCCGTGCGTGCACCGAGCGCGTGCAAAGAGAAGCAAAGGGAGAGAGCAGACGAAGAAAAGTGTTAGAAGAGGCGGGGTTCGTTCCGTTAGAAAAAGCAGCCTCGTCTGCCCCGACGACGGGAGAGAAAGATACTCTGGTTGTTGTTCTTGAAGATCAATCGCAGACAGGGTTGACTCTACTCGTCGAATAGTACTCAAATATGTATTCGAATGCATGGTTAGTTGAATACTTCAAACAAAAGTCCTTCGCTCGATGCATTCACTCATAGTAACACAAACTTCAAGTCAGTTAAAATAAAACAACAGACAATTGTCGAATCGACTTTCGTTACGGCCTTCAGCTGGGAGGAATTAACCCTCAATCGCTTGAATTGTATTTCATTTTTTAAAGAAGAGTATTATAAGATTATCGTCTATTTTTCTATTCGTTAATTAATTAATGTTCGAGTGCGATAAGTGACTGAATCCGTAAGGCCATTAGATGTCCTCGCAAGAAACCAACATGCGTAAATCAAGTAAAATTTCTCGAGTAAAATTTGTAGAGATTTTTGTCTTTTTCTTCTTGAATCATTTATTTAATTATTTATTAAGTCTAATCCCAAAGTGTCCGTAGATAAAAATTCACGCATTTTCAAGTTTATTTAACGTATCTGCGATTTTTATCATTCGTCAGGTGTTAGGAATCGATGTGCGCCACCGATTAGGAGTTACGTTGTCGAATGTTTACTAATGTTCGACCTTCGGTTGTCGTATAGATAAGAATGATTAATAATTTGATGGCTCGAAAAACCCAGGTCCCAAACAATGGTATTAGACGGCTCTTGTACGCTATCGATTATTACTACGCATAATCATTTGATCCGAGGTTTATCGATAATCCCCGCAACGACACGTTTAATAATCAAACACGTGAAACGTGAAATTTTAATCTATGTCAAACAGGGTCGTAATTCCTTTTCGTCGGACGCATAGTGGCACTGAAATAGGGTTGTCAGACTCAAACCCTTGTATTTAACTGACGGTAATGTATTCAAAATATACAAACACAAAGTCTTCGAAGTATTCAAATACAAAGTATTTGAACAGATACTTCCTCGATACGAAAACATTCGAATACTTTCCCCCAGAAGATATTTTGTTCGATACACAAAACGTGACCTGGACTCCCCAACTCGTGTTTTTCCCATAGGAAAAAATTGTCCTCGCGGTTTTTTCCCCGATTACGGGATAACCCGACCTATAAGGAAGGAAAATAATAACTGAATCACGACCGGGTACGTTATTGACTGCACCGTCGTCGGAGTCGTCGAAACTCGTGGAAAAGTACGGACGCTGCTTACCGGGTAAAATTCCTACGTGGTTGGCTTGTCTCCGCTGCAAAAAAAGTCCCATGCTAATTCAGCGTTGAACGCTCGGTCTCATAACGGATGAGTTAGCACGCTTCATGATTCTCCGCAACGTCGAGCTCTGGATCCCGATTATACCGCGAGGGGGATGTCGTGACGGTAATAAACTTCCACGGTCTTTGTATCAGACCAGTCGAGCACCAGCATAATTCTTCCATTCTTTTCCCTGCCACTCGAGAACTTTCGAAATTCCTAAACGTGACTAAAATAGGCTCATATTGTCTCAGCTTCCGTTGTTTGTATTTACCTTTCCTCACAAACATCTGAATACCATATTCAACGAATATAGTCGTGTCCCATTCGAGTACTTCGAATACCCAGATACTTCATGGGTAAACTAAATATTCGAGTACTTTGAATACCTAAATCCCTTACCAGTTGAGAAAATATTCCAATATTTTGAGTACAACTCAAAAAGTATTCTAGAGCGTAAACTATACGAGTATTCGAATATTTTGTGTATCGATCTGGGGTATTTAAAGCATTCGAGTATTTAAATATCCAAGGTCTATCATTTACGAGGGTCACTAAATATAATTAATCGAATAATTTCTCAATAATTATCCACTGTCTAGAAACCCGAGAATTTTATAAATAAAATGTATCTCGAGGATCTGCGTGCTTCCTTCGATTCTGATATTTTTAATATTTCTTCACAATGGCTGCCAGTCGTCTTGGCATTCACTAGGGATCGAGTTGTATGAACAGGTATATCATTGGATGCTTCCATTAATGCTTTTATTAAGGATATCTTTGCTCGTTATATCTGCTCCTCTATAGAATTCAGATTCGCAGATCGCAGTGGAGAATTTAATTGGCGAGGAAGGTTGTATAACACCGAATTCTTCGTGAACGTGTTTGGGAGGGTAACGCAATTACCGACGTTTTTTTATTAAATGACAATATGACAATATATTTATTAAATGGGTGAGATCTACATCTTATTCGAATACATACACGAATCTGATAATTCCAATATAACTATATACGTTTTATTATGAGAAAACATTTTTGTGTTTCTGTTTATTTATATAAACTCCTTCGATATCCAAATGATCAGCAGTGTTAATGTTTCTTGGAGTGTTTATAAACATTATACCAGTTAACAAAGAGGTGGTCCAACTATCAAGACTTCCGTTCGCGACGACATTTCCAAACGACTTCCGGAAACGCATCGAATAACAAACAATCGTTTATACAAATGATCGATTGTTCTGTAATCATCGAGGGTATTAACTGCGTGCACGAAGCGTCGAAGGCGCGCAATTTGCATCTTACATTCGCGAACCGTTCCATATTGTAAACACAGCATTCTTAATGATTATGCACGAACTCGAGGAAACATTGACAATTAACATTAACTTTTGTCAGGCTTATTCGAATACTTCGAATACTCAAATACGTAACCAGTCCGCATAGTATTTAAATACAAAGTATTTAAACTATTCGAATAGCTTGAGTACTCAGATACTTCGTCAGTACACAATCGTAAACAAAAAATCGTAATTCTGTCTTCAATGGGTACTTTGACGATAAATATCCCGCAGCTAATTGGCTTTTGAAATGCACGTGGTTGGGTCAGAGACTGGTAGTGGAGCCATGACATAAACCATGCACCATCACGGGCGGGCGCCAAGCATGCCTAGTGACTTCAAGTCACGTACAGTAGCTATCGGGTGTCATGCGATTGATTGTTTAGAGTAAGCTCGAATGTTCCGAGAGGGCCAACAGCCCGATGATGCATTGTTTAACGAACAAAGATATTGTCCAAGAGGATCCGACCACCCAGTAGACAAAATTTCCAAACCTGGTTAGGACTGAGACTATCGAGTAATTGGATTATTTATTTTGATTTAGTATTCGAATGTTTCAGTATCTGTATATTTTAGTATTTGACTGTCCCAAACAAATGTAAAGATTAATTTTCTTAAAAACAGAGCCTCGTGCGAAAAAATACTATTCCGCACTTTTGTTGCATCTTTTAACGCAGAATGATCCTCTGGAGCATCCGATATATTGCAAGAGGATATAATCGCACGATTTGGGGCTAATTGGTCGCGAAAACAAATTGAGTCACAGACATTGCTTCCCTATTACCGAACTGCGAAATCCCGCCGTACACGTTGCGTTTTCTAATGTTGGCGCGACTCTTTAGCGATGCCTCCGAATAACGGCGTGCAACGACACGCTCGAATATTTGTCAAAGAACGACGCGAACAACGTTTAAATGTTTCATACCATTCTTACCCTTGTTCTGTTGCATAATGTGGACAATTGGAAACCGAATGAAAACAATGTCTGTTATCAAGACGCATTTTAATCTTTATTAGAAGTTTCTGCAACCCTCGGTTCAGAAATTGTTTTATTTTAAGATGGAATTTGTTTGTGGTGCTTAATAAGCTCGTGTTTAATAATTTGCTTTCGTCTGTCAAGTAGGCCTGCACTTGCGGAGCATCGAGGAGCCGAGGATGACGGCGGAGACGGCAGCTCCTTGTGTACAGGGGGTGCAAGGGGTGCAGAACGTAATGGCGGGACAAGGTGCACTGCAACAGGTGCAGGATGGAAAGTCCAGCGGCGGTTACTATTCCTCGACTTCGGCCATGTACGATCCGGAGTACGCTCGCATGGAGGCCTGGCTCGACGAACACCCTGATTTCGTCAACGACTACTTCCTCAGGTTGTCACCATTAATGATACCATTACAATTTGTAGCAAAAACCAATCATACGAACTCGATATTCTACTATTTAATTTAGAATTGTGCAAGACTCGTTGCACCTTCTTATTGGTGACGCTACACCCTGACTTGGTCAATGATGATGTCATCAAGTTGTCACAATAAATAATGCCACGATTCTTGTCACAAGAAACATTAAAATCAATCCGACCTACGTCCTCAGGTTATCGCCATGAATAGTACCATGGCTTTGAAGACTGCGTAGAGATTCATCCATAGCCATCAACTCCTCCACTCCACGAAACGTTTCCTCGCGTTTCTAAAGTTCAATTCTCGTGCTCCTTAGCCCCCCTGTAGCCACTTCTTTTTATTCCACCGGTTGAGGAGCGGTTTCCGTGCTGCAGCTCGACCATGCAATCCAGCAGCTGCTAATCTACGCTTAACCGTACTCACGGGTAATGGAGTTTCTTGGCTGGTATTCACACTTGCCCGAGTCTCACCGGCAAGCGAGACGTCCCAACCCTCTCAGACGTCACTTTTATTCTCGGTTCCTTGGCTCGTTACTTCAGGCTTCCTCGACCGTTTCTGAAACAGGAGCGTCTTTTTCATTCAACTTCAAAGTGTATTGCACCGGCGCGATGACTTCAGGTCTACCAAGGAGAGCCTCGACGTCGAGTGTTCCCGTCGAGGAATAATCGACGCTCCTCTATTTTCAGCGGATGTTTGTTCACTTTGGCCATTTTCCTCTCGTGGCAACCTCAAAGGGGTATTCTAGTCTGGAACGTTTGAAAAATCTATTTTTTTTTTTTATGGCATTTTCTTCAAGCGCAGACGATGGGAAGCGTAGAAACGAAGATGGTTTTCGATTTTTTTTCATTTCACAAACATACTTTTCTCGAAAGGAATTGCACAAGATTGTTTAGATTGCGTTTAGTGCTGATTATTTTCATTAAAAGGAGAATATATATGTTTTTGAAATATTAGTAAATACGTGTACTTAAACAAAAATGTAAGAGAATATCTAGAAATTGACACTCTAAACTAGAATACCCAGAAGAGTTAGTTTTAGGGGATCTTGTATACCAGAAAATTGAGGATACCTTGATCAATGGATAATCTGGGGATCTGGGTAATCTGACCTTCCTAAGAGCCCACAATCAGCCATAAATTAACGATTCAACTGTCCATCGACAGGAAAGTGACGAGACAGACCGTGGACATGTGGCTGGTGTCGCACGCGACGCCGACGTCCTCGTCGAGCAGCTGCGTGGAGCTGTCCAGCCCGATCCACGCGGGTGGTGGCACATCATCTTCGGGTCGAGGTGGCTCGGGTGGCTCCGGCGCCACGACGCCGGTTCGAAAAATTTCAGCCCACGAGTTTGAGCGCGGCGGTTTGCTGAAACCGATTGTCAACACCATCGACGGGACGCCAACCTTCCTGAGCGTCACGCCAGGTGATTCTGGCCAGCCTGGTAGTCAGCCTGTTGGCTCGGGGAATTCCGGCAGGCCTCAGAGGCGGTCCAGGCACGAGCTCAGGCACCTCGACGAGAAGGATCTCATCTTTGAATTGGTACAGTTACATCTTCCTTGAAACGCTATTTTTCAGTAAATTGTATCGGTTATATATTTTATATATAAATATTATATAGTTTGTAGTAGTTATTTTAATAGTTATACAACACCGGTTAATATTCCAGTGTTGCTCAAAATGCAACAACAATCTTCCCAAATATCTTGCGTAATTGAAAATCAATGGATAGAACATTTTAGCTAAATAACGCAGTAAGTTAAATAAAAATTGATCGTACCATACATCTGTCGCATGCCATCTTTACGATAATCGTACGTTCTCCCTTCGGATTAACCATCATCGACCCCTCGCGAGCCTACGAGCTCGTCGGCAAACATAATTATCAGAAAATTTGCGGTCGTTGTCAACGTGTGCACACACCAGTTCCTGACGAATATCGATTTTGCTGTCGTAGGTCAAGGATATCTGTAACGAGCTGGACGTGAGGTCCTTGTGCCACAAGATCCTGCAGAACGTGAGCACCCTGCTGCACGCGGACCGTGGTTCCTTGTTCCTTGTCCAAGGGGAGAGGGGCGGTGGTTGCATGCCCTCGTCGCAAAATCACGACTCCACCTCGAACATCCCTGTCAGCGGCTTTGGTCCAGGGAAAACTGAGAACGGGAACTCCGAGCAACGGGAGACGGGATACTATACTAGGAGCAGATGCTTGGTCTCGAAGCTGTTCGATGTGTGCTCGAGGTCGACTCTGCTCGAGATGGAGAAGAAGGACGAAATTAAAATTCCTTGGGGTACGGGGATCGTTGGATACGTCGCCGAGAGCGGGGAACCTGTTAACATACCGGATGCTTACAAGGCAAGCGAGCTTAAAAAATGATAAAATAATTAAAGAATAGAAAAGATTATATAAGCTTAAGAACAATAATTTGATACTTCCTAGTTAAATATTACCAAGATTATTTATAGGGTTTCGTATAAATAGTGCAGAAATTGATGGCAACTTCGCCAATTCACGGTCGGAGTATTCTAAATCGGTTTTTCTATAATTACACAAAATATCACGCATCAGAAATAGTTTATTGGCTAAATAACAATTTACGACACGCTTGTGATCAGTCAACTGTTTTACAATGTATAATAGGTTTCCCTTTTGTACAGGAGTTAAGCTTTGATTAATACAAACATAGTAAATTAATTTGTTTAAAATTCAGCATTTTAGAATTCAAATGCTGAACGTCAAATATTTGAACACTTTTAAAGTGCCCGAGACAATCGCAATATTCAAGATGCACAAAGTATCTAAGATTTCCGAAATATTCCACTTTTCCAAGTCAAATATAATCAGAATTCTATCCCTTAAAGTGGCTTGAACTTCCCAATTCCGATTTCCTTGGAAACGTGGATAGGAAAGTTTCGGAGTCTCGTTCCTTCCTCCATCCCCCAGAAATTCCAGATTCACGATCTGATCGAAAGAGTGTTTCTATGCTTGCAGGATTCGAGATTCAACCGTGAAATCGATGCGTTAACTGGGTACAGAACTCGAGCCCTCCTGTGCATGCCGATAAAGGACTGCAACGGTGATGTAATCGGGGTTGCGCAAGTGATTAACAAACTTGGCGGCGAAGGGCAGTTCACTACGCAGGACGAGAAAGTTTTCGCCGGATATTTGCAATTTTGCGGAATCGGTTTGAGAAACGCGCAACTCTACGAGAAGAGCCAATTGGAGGTGAAAAGGAATCAGGTTGGTAAACTAGACTCTATGATTCGTTGACTGTCATCAGGGTCACCAAGGTTGCGATTAGGATACGACTATTTTTAGGTCTTTTAATTATTGGTGTAACTCAAAGGAAGCTTTATTTTAATGACAGGATTTAATAATTTAATTTTAACGAAGTTAATAAGATTTTAATCAAATCATATGCCACAACATAACTAAACATAACAAAGCATAACAGAACGTCCTATTAAATAATTGCTGCCCTATTACAGGTTCTTCTAGACCTGGCCAGGATGATCTTCGAAGAGCAGAGCACGATAGAGCACATGGTCCTAAGGATATTAACGCACACCCAGTCCCTGATACAGTGTCTTCGAGTACAGGTAAGCCTCTAGGGTGATCTATCACAAGGACACGAAAGAAATGTCTTGCCCAAGACGAACGCACTTGCTATCCTGCGAGGATGATGGCACGTAATTGAAAATAATTCTCCCCAGGTTCTCCTAGTTCACAAGGCGTCCAAGGGCAGTTTCTCGCGAGTGTTTGACTTCGAGGCGAACGACCTCGCTGGCGAGGAATTAGATTCTCGCACTAGGTGAATGAAGTTTGTAATTAACATTCTTTTATTTATTCGTCGTTCAATTACCACCAATAATTCGATTTCCTCGAAAAGCTTACATGTGTATTCGGTTTTGTTCACGCAGTCCATTCGAGAGCAGATTCCCTATAAATGTCGGTATCACCGGTTACGTTGCTACCACTGGTGAGGTGAGCTACATTAATTAACAATTGTTTCCTATTTTATTTTTATTTTTTATTTTTTTTTTATTTCCCATTTTGTAATTAATGAAATACGATAAATATCGAGCGGGGTCAATCCGAGCGTGCGATTAAGAGTTCGCCGACATTTTTCCGTAGACGGTGAATATACCGAACGCCTACGAGGATCCAAGATTCGACCCTTCGGTGGACGATGGTACCGGTTTCAGACATCGCACCATTCTCTGTATGCCCATCAAGAACTCGTCGGGTCAGATCATCGGCGTCATTCAACTGATCAACAAGTTCGATGACCTCGCGTTCACGAAGAACGACGAGAATTTCGTCGAGGCGTTTGCTATTTTCTGCGGCATGGGCATCCACAATACGCACATGTGAGTGTGAGACCTCTCAGAGATCTTGTTAACAGCATCGTGTATATTAATACATAAGTATTTGAAAAGTATTCGTCGAAATTACTAACCTTTGTTCCTCTTTTTCCATTGTCAGGTACGAGAAAGCTGTGATAGCGATGGCCAAGCAAAGCGTCACATTAGAAGTGCTGAGTTACCACGCTTCCGCCTCGTTGGAGGACGCGCAAAGATTGAGGGTTAGTACTTCTTTCAAAGCACTAAGATACAAGATTCAGTTTTAATAGTATAATAAAATAGTTATTTATCTTTCCATGTTGTATATAACTAAACAATGGTTTGATTTCAGGGCTTAAGAGTGCCTTCTTCGGCGCATTTCCAGTTGCACGATTTCAAATTCGACGATATTCATATGGAGGACGACGAAACGTTGACTGCCTGTCTGAGAATGTTTCTGGATCTCGACTTCGTCGAACGTTTCCACATCGACTACGACGTTCTTTGTCGCTGGCTTCTCAGCGTGAAAAAAAATTACAGAAACGTCACGTACCATAACTGGCGCCACGCGTTCAACGTAGCGCAAATGATGTTTGCCATTTTAACTGTAAGCAGGTCTTTTGTAATTGAATTACCTTACTGACACCCTGTATAAGTGGTTCGAAAATGAGCAACGAGATTGTTATGTTTTAGGCCACGCAGTGGTGGAAGATCTTTGGGGAAATCGAGTGTCTAGCATTAATCATTGCCTGTTTGTGCCACGACTTGGATCATCGGGGCACGAACAATTCCTTCCAAATCAAGTGAGTAAAATTTGCTTTATTACTAAACACTATTTTTGGCTTCAATAGTAAATGGTATTGTCGACTCAAATACTTGTTTATTCGAATATTTGAGATCATAGTACAAAATGTAACAACAAAGGAATGGATCTGTTGCTTCCAGAGCATCATCGCCCCTGGCACAGCTTTACTCGACTTCGACGATGGAGCATCATCATTTCGACCAGTGTCTTATGATTCTCAGCAGCCAAGGGAATCAAATTCTATCGAATTTATCACCTGAGGAATATTCCCGCGTGGTTAAGGTTCTCGAAGAGGCAATCCTTTCAACCGATTTGGCGGTTTACTTCAGGAAGAGGGGCGCTTTTCTTAGTTTAGCGCGAGGCGGTAGCTACAATTGGGCTTACAGCGATCATCGAGAACTGTTGAGAGGAATGTTAATGACAGTCTGTGATTTAGCCGCCATAACTAAACCCTGGGACGTCGAGAAGAGGGTGGCTGAATTAGTCAGCAGCGAATTCTTTGAACAAGGGGATATCGAAAGGCGGACACTCAATATTACCCCCATTGTAAGTAATACGAGAATTTTCATGTGTAATTATAATATATGAACCTTAAGATTAATTTTTTGATGGTTAGCAACCAACGCGATTATTTACAATCCGAAGATAACATAGTTGCTCCTTTGGTATTGCAGGACATTATGAACCGAGAGAAGGAGGATCAGCTGCCCATGATGCAAGTTGGCTTCATCGATTCAATCTGTCTTCCCATTTACGAGGTAATTCTCTACGATACCGACGATAGTAAAGTATCACGGAAACACGACTATTGAAATTATCTCTTTATCGCAGGCATTCGCTTTACTGTCGGATAAATTGGAACCACTGGTCGATGGCGTCAGGAAGAATAAACAGCATTGGCTGGAGATCGCGGAGTTCAAGTGTAAGACAGAGAATTGCACGAACCACGACAGGATGCCGTCGATGTCCGACAACGAGGAAACCAGCGAGCAGGCGGACCAATAGTCATTATTACAAAACGCGATACAAGCGAGTTGAAAAAATATACAGGGACGGGTATTCTCCACCTGTTTCGTGGAACGAAGAATGATGCACGACGCCTAAAGCACCTTGGTGATCGTCGCTCTGAGATAATCTGGAATGCTCTGCACCTTCGTCTTGATACTAGGTATTACAAGCTTTGCGAGTTAATTTATTAATTTATACATATGTATATATATATATTTATACACACATATATATATATATATATATATATATATATACATACATATTAATCACTACGGAACATTGTCGGTACCAATGATACGCGATTATAACTGCGGGTAGGAGTTCTTCAGATTCTTTCACGAACGCTTCAAATTCCGAGGAGTCACTCGCAAGGAACATTCACCAAGAATCCTCTTTGCAAGCAAACGCGAGCGACATTCTTGTCGAATATAAAATGTCTAGTAGTAAATATAAACAACTGTCTACTAGTTATCGAGTAGCAGTTGCTGAATTACAGACTGAATTTTCAATGGAGACTACTTATCGAATATTAGAATACTTTGTACCATACTTTACACCATAATTTCTGATCATGGTAGACTTTTCACACAATGAAGATACAAACTTTACAGTGACCAGATGACAATTTAACAGTTAAATAGAATAAATTAGTTATAATTCAGATTCAATTTTGCCCACCTTTGCAGGTTTATGGAGTAGGAAGTAATAAGTAAAAATTAGAAGAATTGTTTAGCTATGGTAATTTAACTGTAAGGGAATATCTTAGAATTTTCAACTAGCATTTTAAACACAGCATTAAAAATTTAGAGGGTAGTTTCACCCCTCAAGCTTGAGTTACTACAATTAAAAAATATACTATTACTAATTACTTTTCCTGCTCTGTAAATCTGCATGTTCGTTAAATTTAAGGTTACCTCGTGGATGTTTCTTGCCAGTCTCGATTGTTCATGAATTCTGTGCTCGCGGTTAACATATTCAACGCGAGTATATTGTTATTCCGACTACTCGAACGTCTTAACGATAAATATCGCGGCTGACGTAATTTATTCTGTGAATTTTACGTTCGTCGTTAAAATCAGGAAACCCCCCGAGGAGGCCGATGGTGGTTAGTTTAAGACGATCGAGGAGCTTCGTCCTCTCTTTGGAAATAAAACAGATCAACCCAGAGATGCTACTCTTGTACCTGATCGTATTGTACGTATACTTACTATGGCAGAACTTTGATGTCGAGAGAGGACGAAGAAGAAGGACGATGGGAGTGCGTAAAATTCAAAGGGAATCGCAAGATGTCGATCCTTCCTCGCGTGGAAGGTCCTCGTTTCGAATTGAAGACCTGTGGCCTATGGTGTTTCGATATGCAAAATACGTTTGTACAGGTTTGATCATCGAGACTCCGTATGTTAAGCTCAACTAACGTTGAAAATTTAATCCTAGTGATTCGAATATTTCCGTGAATATAATTCAAATACTCGAGTAACTAAATTAGAAATCGCAGGATTAATTATATTTGTAGGTGATCAATTAATACCTTACAATTCAAATATTATTCAAATACTCGAGTAACAAACTAGCAAATCTTACAATAAACTTGGTTCGTAGTCAATCAATAAATACGTGAAAATGAACTAATTAATTACCGAATTAATTCTAGATGGCTTCTTCAGACAATGCTACCCGATACACTATACCCAGGTCTTCAATCGACGGGACAGATGTGTTTTCGATGTTTCGTAGATGTAAGCAAAGGGCAGTCGGCTCTGTCTTGGAATCGCGTTTTGCAACGGAAGTTCTCTCCGCTGTTACGGACCTCGTTCGATTCTCCTAATCGTATCGAACCGTGCGTGTAATTAGATAATGTATTCGTAAACCAAAGTGTACGTTTATACATCAAGGTTAATCGTGATCTTTGTTACTCGATACGGCAATGAATTTAATTGTCTGTTCGTAACGTGCTAATTAATTAGTGGTTAGTTGACCAACGGGAGCAAACGAGAATGTCTAATGTGCGTTGTGTATTCTTGCTTTCTATTATATCGAAAGTTATATTCGTTTAGATTCGGATAATCGTTCACCTCTTCGCACGGGAACCATTCGAAATATGGAGTCTAAAATTCGGAAAAGATTTAAAGCCAACCCCACTTTCATACAATTAATTTCTAAAAGAGGTACGAAAAGAATTCAAATAGAAAACAACCGAGTCGAAAGGGTTACAGCGGAAACGTGCGAAGACGGAAGCAGTCAGGCATTCGTCCGCGTGTGATCGTTACTCGTAATGATAGTCCGTATCTTGTGTATGTTCCTTTTTAATCCTTCAAGAGTCTTTTTTTTTCTCATTTTTAATCGTCGATCGCTTCCCGTCAATTTTATTGATTCCACGACGGGAGACGCGGTAGTGAGACGTGTGATAAAATGTTTGTGTGTGCGCGTGTATCATCGTTTGTGGGATGAATGTTTGCGTGGTAAGTGTGAGAGCGTTACGTTTGTACAGTTATCGTGTAAATTATTGATACGTCGAAACGAAAATTGTTTAGCGTGTATGTCGTTTTACCGTTACGATTAGCATATAGTACGAGAGTCATATATTATACCGAACAATATCTAATATATTAAAGCGAGACTAAATTATGTGATACATACAGTGTTATGCATCGATTCGAGATCATTTAATCGCCTAGCTTTTCGACCCTGTCCGACCTGTACGTTAAGGGACTCCGTGTCCCTGAAGAGAGCGTGACCTAATTAAAATTCAGACGAGAAAAGTGCATATTCGGGTTCGCTCTCTTTTAATACTCATGTTTTCGTTTTATTAATGAACACTGTGTAACGTCCATTTCGGTAAGTATATCTAAACATGTAATTTTAATTAAAATGAAAGTAATCTAAAAAAAATTAATGAAACCCCTGCAACCTTGCGCCACCGAGATGATAACCGAACTAACAAACGGGCTAATTTCGGTTGCCGCATATAGGGGACATGGAGACGCCTACGAGATGGCAACTGAACAGACAAGCCGACTAGGGCAGGTTGCTGCATGCCAGGGGCAACAATGCGCCTAGACGAAGTCTGCCGAGAACGACACTAAAAGCTAGAACGGGTTGCCGCACAACAGGGGCACGCGAGCGCCTACGAGAGGATCACCGAACCGACACACAGGCTCGAACCGGTTGCCGCATAACAGGGGCACGTCTGCGCCTATGATGGAATAACCGGGATTACAACCAGGCTAGCGACGGTTGCCGATCAACAGGGGCACACATCGCGTAGATTTGGTGACAATTATCGGAACTATTCGCAACCAGTAACTTTATAAATGTAAAACGTTATACGTTTAATAAAGGAACTGAATTGAAATGAACGTACTTCGTTCGACTTTATTTCGTGCCACCTCTTCGCATATCATGTTCTCCTGATACCAAAATTCAAAATTGGGGTGATCATTATATACGTACGATTATTTTTTTAGAATATTATATTTTTATTAACCAATCATAATCATACACAAAGAATAATAATTAAGTTGAAATATAGTCCCTAATTTGATTGTTTAAATAAAGTTTGAATTTAATAATGGAAAACTAACGTACTTTGTACGCTATTGCTTAGGAATATCGGTCTCGTAACTAATTGAATTTAGATACCAAAAACAAAAGTTATTATTATAACACTTTGAATCTAAATCGCTATTTAATTTCGTTTGAATCTTATCGCCGCTCATACAACCTCGGTGGTCTGCATCGGCGATTACAGTACAATGCATATCACGGAGGTTGTGGATCGGCGCCAAGATTTAAACGAATTTAAACAGTGTTATGAGACGATCTGAACTGTTATCATTTTTGACCCGACCACCTTATGAGACCGATGACTCATTGGCAGAGAATACACGATCGCAGAAGAGCCCGGATCAATAGTTGACAAATTGTATTTTGCGATGTGGGTCAATCGGCGACGGACAACGACAACACGATGTTGTAAGCTTGCCTCGACAGGACCTTGATTACGGCTGCCAAATCCATCATGAAAAACGGCCAAATAACAATGTTCGTGCCCCGAACAAATTACACACGTGCTCGTATCGCGACGTACTTGAAGAAGATTAGATGTTTCATTTTACATTGTTAAAGAGCGATCACTTATCAGTTTCAAAGAAGCTATCATTTATTCATGCGTCGTCCGTTTTGGAAGCATATTCAGTGGCAATGTATGAATTATATAATTGAATTTATTTAATTATTACGTAAACACGTGTTCCGTCTCTTGTATATTGGATGGAAATTATCACTTGAGAATTAGGACTATCGAGATTCGTGGAATTATCGAGATAACCAGTCCAATTAAAGGCAGCCGTACTTGTACAGCATATCAACTACCTATGGTTAGTACTACCTGTTACTTCCACCTATAACTTCACTCGTTCTTAATTGATCATTCCTTCCACCTGTCAACAAATTGCAGCAATCTAAACTCTCTCATGCAATCAACGAGACTACATTGATCCAAGTTTTTCTGTAATCCCAAATTGCCAATCTATTTTCTCCAAGATGGATGATCGAAAATGATCAAAAATATAAGAAAACTTCTTCGTTCCTAAAAAGTATTTTTAATATTCTTACAAAATTTTATTCGATTACTTCTTTGGTGTTTTCTTTAGTGTTTCATTTACGTTTCATTTTCATTATGTTAATACGTGAAAATAAAAAATGGAAAAATAATCTACCTTATTGACTCGTTACCCCGCCCCTTTTCTATTGCAATTACAATACGAATTTTTTATTATTACAATATGACGAGTAAGATTTTACAACACGACGAGGATCATTCCGAATGAATACATTCACGAAATTTCTTGTCGCATTTTACTTAAAATACATATAGCGTATTTCGTACAATCGTATGGTTTGTATAAACATTTTTCCGAGCCGGTACGTACGTTCGCGGGCGAAAAAGAAAGGAAATGGAGAACGGATGGAACGCGTCATTCTTGTTGAACGGCTCGTTCGAATTTCAGATTTCGTAGAACAGTCAATGTAAATTCGTTTCTGGCTTTAACCAGACGTTCTTGGACCTCGCAGTGTCTCAAGTGTTGTATAGTCTCCCCGTTTACTTTAATGATCACGTCGCCAGCTTTCACGCCGGCTTGGTCTGCCAAACCTCCAAGGGCCACCTATGTGGAAAAAAGAAGACACAATTTAATCGATTACACGTCGATGGCATCAGCCTGAAAAGATATTCACACGCTTCGATTGGACCTGAATACTCGTTCAATCACGCTACTCGAGTACCACGAATACCGAGATACTAGATGAACTTGGATGAATACATAGTACATTCGAATAATCAAATATTCAAGGGGTATTCGAGGAGTGTACGAATACTCGCGTGTTCCAGAAGTAATTGAATAGTCATCGGTGTTCGAGTGCTCGAATATAGAAAAACTACAACAAGTAGCCACGGCCCTATTTTCAAGAAGAAGCCAAGTGAAGGTGTCAAAACGAATCAAGGACAATGGTCGCCGTGCCCGGTTTAAACAAAATCACGGTCGCGGTGGCATCGTCTCATCTGCGATTCGATTAACGGCTTCCTTTTTTTTTTTTTTTTTTGTTCTTCTTTCCTTAACAAATCGATATTCGGCTAGACTGACCCGTAGGATTCAGACCGTATGAAAACGAGGTCACGCGATCCGATACGAATGTGCACCGCCGATAAAAATCTCTAAAGCGGAAAATGCGAATATTTCATGGGACAATTTTTCGAGTACACGCGAAATTACCATATCGTCGCGCTGTTTCGAATTCAAAACGGAAACGTGCCGAGCCTCGACGTCGAAACGTTTCCTTGCATTCACGCCGCCAATCGAATTCCAATATGGAGAACGAGAGGAGCAGCGCGGCTCGATAGCGAGCGTCTTCGATGTGTCACGCCGTATTGGTTAACCCTAGGACGACCTCCGGGGGTCTCTACTGACCCTACGAATCTCTGGAGCATTATTATTCGACTGAGAGATAGTATTCAGGACTGAAGCTACTTTTTTGAGTATTGCTGATATCGAGACACTCGATCAGTGGCGAAAGTATTCGAATTGTATTTGAATATTTTAGATTTGTATTAGAAACGGCCAAATTATGGTAATTAGTTTGATTGTTATTGCATTAGTATAATATATGCGCATGTACGTTACCCTGACAACGGTTAAGGGAAAGCAGAAATCAACCCCTCCAGACAGACGGAAGCCCCAAGCTTGGTCCTTACTTCTAGAGAGTTTTACCACAATTTCCATAGTAGAGATTAAGTGGTTGTAAGATGATGCTGAAACCAGAGACACGTATATCGTTAGATGATTAAAACCAGAAACGTCATCGTTTTGTAAAGTTCGAACACGTTTTGTAACGTTTGGAATAGCGGTACTACAAATATTCCAGGAATATTCCAATATTCAAAAAATGTACAAGTGTTCGAGAAGTATTGAATTCGAATATTCAAATAGTCAAGAAGTATTCAAGCCGAATGGGTATGTCCGTCACTTGAGACGTATAAAAAATGGAGAACTGGATGCCTCTGTAGCTGTCACTTACACAAAAACGTCGAATAAAAGAGACACCGTGTATCCTGAAATACGAAGAAATATTAATATCGACTCGAGTGGGAAGTTTCTAAGATAGAGGAGCTTGGGATCAGGCCCGTGTCCCGGATTTAATCGGAACGACATCCACCGATCGCCCTCGCGATCTGCCTGGAATAGAGTTTATAGAAAAGTTTCTCCGCCCTTCCAAGAGTCTTCCCGATGAGGGAAGCAAATCGACTAAAAAGGTTCTCACAAATTGCACGACCGAAAAGTACCTTTCCATGTTTCATTCGCTGTTGTTAAAACTGCAAGAATGCTCGGTTTCGAATTATTTTTTATTTGCAACGGCCGAAGGCGGACTGTCGCGAAAGTTTCGTGAATACATAAAAGTAGATCGTTATGCTTCGTTATTTTAAACGATGACGTCACTCCGTTTATTTCGAATAACCAACTCTTTAAATAATGAAATTATTTCGTATACACTTTCCACTTTTCTTTACGAAGTAAAACGTGTCACGGTGAGCGGAGAACGAAGAAGAGATTCCCTTTACTCACCCTAAGTAGATCGGCAATGCGAAGAATCCCTCGAATTTCGTCGGAACAGGATGAACACACCCGTGAAGTTCGATCGAGCAGTCAGCGAAAGATAGCGGGAACAGATATCTGTCGATCGCGTGCTCAGCATTTAACCAAGACGGCGCGCCTGCGAGCAAAACGACGACCAATGTCCGTACGTTGATCATGACTTCGCGCGCTATATCAATGCCGACGCTATTCTAGAGCGGACGCTTCAGGTACAATGCCGTGGTCAGCTACGAATTTTCAAGTATAGACGCGCATTACCCTACATACCGTTTCGGATGAAGCATGCGACGCAAGGCTGCGTTTGACGTGCCCCTGAAACGAAACAAACTTCCTACACGGACCATTCCGCGCCTAATCGATCATTTACGCGCCCAACCGCCCGTGGGATTTCGATGATATCGTAGTATGCCGTGGTCCATGCGTAATTAGGGGGAGTTTAAGTCACCACTTGTCTTGGTTCCTTGTCGTTTTCAGAATACAGATATTTGAAGTTTGAAAGTGTTATTATTTTCATCAGTTTTTGAGAAAAGTGCTTTGGGGATTTGTTCCTTTTTTATTTTGACCATGAAAGACGGATCTGTAAAATGCAAATTTTATTATAGTTGCTAAAGTAATATTTACAATATAAAAATATTTTTATTTTATGAATTCTGTCCCTGTAACGTTTCCTAATTGGAACTCCACCGATGAATGTATACGTAAACGATTAGCACTTACAGGGGAAAGACTCGCACACCTCCGGTATTAACCTAGTTTCGCAGGATGGTAGATTATAGCTCCCCTGTTGCTATGTGTAAAATATTAGATGTAATGACTCTATAATTTCAGAAATATGTGTAATTAAAGTAACACACCCTGCGATATGCTACGAATATCAATCTGTGTCATCGAAGTGGTTATGATGGATTGAGATGTATCATAAGTTTGGATACAATTATATTTTATTTCATCTAATCGGTCATCAATCAACCTCTTACGAATCAACTACACCTGGAATTTGAATGTAATACGTATGAGAAAAAAAAATGCTCACGCGGTTCACTATCACCCTGACGAGAGGCGTATATGCTCATCTGTTTAATCGGGTGTAATGCATGGGACATAACAGGATTGCAGGCAGTTCGATTTATCGTTCTCGCTCTTCATTCTCACCCCCTGACAGAGACTAGAAGTGATCGATAAAATACAATTCGTATGAGCAATTGCAACCAAGTGCTATTGATTTCAAATGGGTACTCGAGATATCCGGGTGTCCGAATGCCCGTGAGATAATACCAGAAAACAAAGACTTCCTGGACACGCTGTATAGTTAGGAGCTCGAGTGAACTGTCCCGAGGGGTACCGCGAGATAATGGCGAACGCTTCTCGACTCCGTTCGAGGACTTCTATGCTTGGATCCTTTCTAGTTTCGTTGGGATTTTCGACGAAATTCTAAAACATTCATACTTCGTACTGACCACTTTTATATTGGTAACATAACGTTCCTTAGTCATAACGTTAGAATGTCATAACGTCAACTAAGTAGTGAGATGCATCAGACATATTTGAATAGTCTAGTAGTTGAATGTTTTATACAGATTCGAATAATATGATATGTTTGATAGACATAATTTACTATTTAAGTAATTCACTTCTTGAATATTTTATAGATATTTAAATAGCATTTGAATATTTAATTCTCAATTATACCAACCAAGCTTCGCATAAAGCATCCCGACCTTAAATAAATGTATCAGAGCTGAACCCAGATAGATGTAGCCTGAATGATTGCATGGGAATTTAATTCGATACATTGTATTGACAAATGGAAGGGTTGATCACTTAGCAACGAGCGAAGTTGGAGGCGGAAGCAACAGATACTTAACGGAGATAAACTGTGTAAGCGATGGAATCACTTGCGGGAATGTTCAGTCCCGTTTTCCTGCAATTATCGAGGTTCTGCTGTATTCGTGATATGTAGGTTGCGACTGAACTGTGCGCACAAACTCTGGAGATTGATAAATCTCGCTGGAAGGAACGAAAATGTCGCGACCCCTTCTCTCCCAACGTATTCGTGTGGCTAAACATTCAGAATTGTCGAATTAATTATGTTCCAACTACAGTACAGTAAAATAAAATATACAAGCTAAATTAAATGTACCCAAAACGGCCAAAGACTCTTGCACAGTACTACATGTCGAACTACTTACGATATTTAACTATTGTTTACAACATTCAGTATTTCACCACGCAGAAAATTTCGTGTACTCTCGCGTAGAAAAGAATTATAGTTGGCCCGAGTTTCTGGAGTCACTTTGTATATTATGAAAATAGTTCTGGCCCCGCGAAGCTTTAGTGTTTCAAAGCCCCGCAGTGCAAACTTTGGGAAACGTTGCTGTGTACCACACAACAACAAAACGAAAACTGTAGGAACATTAAATCAGGCTTTGTGCAGGAATGGTACGCTCAAACGTATAAAGCCTGGAAAATTTCTAACACACGGAAAACTACGTGTATTATACTGTGCAGAGTGTTTTTAGTACCAAACGAGTGACCTTTTAAAGCATATTTTACTCGGTTGCGAGGGCGAAGAAAAGTTACGTAAATATAGATCTGCAAAGATATATTTTCGCGGATATGAACGCGTCTTTATTAAGACCGATGTATTTAAAAGTATTTTTCTGAAGAATATATATTCAACACTCCACCCTCCTCGAAGACTATAGCACTTTCAAACCACAGCCAAACATAAAACGATCGTTCAAAATGCATTCGCTCAACCAGAGAATGCCCCCTAGCACTATTACTTCAAATCCCTTCAATATCTGCCTTCAAAAACTGCAATTCCCTCCGAATCTCAACCAAAACCAAAACCGCCCCATTCGCCAAAAACTACCCCTGGTGGCCCCAGCAGTCCCGATATCCCCCGAGCAGCGTTGTTCCCAGAATTCCGAACTCGTTCCAGTTCCTTTCCGACAATCGCGCGCGAACAGACGGACGGGTCCATGAGGAACGTCGCGGAAAAGCACATCGGGCCGTAGGCTCGGCCGCGGAGGCACGGTTAGGCGCGCGGCGCAGAGCCTGTATCCGTGGTGGATTTCCTCGAGTGGAGGCAAAGTTTGATTTTGTGGAGGGCGCACGCCCCGCTCCCAGCTGCACAACCGACTGGTCTTTAAGCAGTCACGAACGAGCCTTCGTTCGTCGCAGCCGCAGGAGACGCGATTCCTCTTCGTCGTCCTCCTCTCGTTCCCGTCAGACGAAATCCAGGCTACGAGGCACCATTTCCCACCGAGTTACGCGCGCGCGTGTGTGTGTTTCCATCGCTAATTCAGTGCCAGTGACTGTTGCACCTGTCCGTGGGCACCGTGGGCACCCTGGACGCGATCCCTCGGGGAGTGGAGAACCTGGGCCTGGCTCAAGTAAGTCGAGAGTACTCCCTTCCTCAACGATGCCTTTGACGACGATCTTCGCAGGGCTTGGTAGACTGGGAAGAAGCTTGCGAGGACACGCCAGGATTCTTTATTAGGGACAGTGGACCTTGAGTTAAAGTACGTGGTAGATGGAATATATTCCTGTCCTCTGTTGTCTGATTCCGAGTGGAGTGTCTGTCTTTGAGCTAAGATAAATGATGAGTTCGAATATTCCTGTCTTCCTTGCTCTACGAACTAGACATTAGAACGTCTAGTTTCAACTCGAGTGTCTGCTCTTCAATTAAAATAAATGAATATTTGTATCTTCCTTGGTTTAATATCTGATTCGAAGTAAACTGCTTGCTCTTGAATTAAACCATACGACAGGTGGAATATTTCTATTTTCCGCTCGCTCGGCTGTCTACTCCGGGTGTAGTGTCAATTTATGATAAACGAAGGAATACTTGTATCTTCCTTCCTCTGATGTCTAATTCCGAATGAAGTGTTTGTTCTTGAATTAAAACACACGATAATCGAAATATTTTTATTCTCCTCCCTCTGTCTCGTACAAAACGATAGGCAACATCGTTGAATTAGTCCATCCCTGGTGACCAAAGACCTTTAGAGATTGAGCATTACCAGTCCGAGACACGGCTTTACAAGAGGTCTCGACGAGCCTACTTAATAATTAATTGTTGCGACCTTATGGGGATCGTGTAATTCTAATTTCCTTTTGAGGACTCGAGCATGGAACCCAAAACGTTGGTAATTGCTTTTCAGAACCATGGAAAAGTTTTCTGGGATACTTTACGATTAGAAATACTGAGATTGGATTGAATTAGAATTAGAATTAGTACTCTATATCTAAGGAACAGATTGATAAGGAAGCTGCAGTTCAAAGATACTCGATAGGGTTTAACGAAGGATATTCAACGACGACAGATGAGTTCCTCTTCCGAGGAAGTTTGAATTGCACAATTCGCAGTGCTGATGATCAATGGAATTCGTACGAGTGTGTTGTACGCGGTGCAAAAAGATGTTGCCTTGTTGGGTTGGATATGTTTCATATAGTAAGCAGTACCTGTAAGCTGTCAGTGGTGTTGCTAAGCGCGCATTTTATTGGCCCGTGCAACATGTACCCCTTTGAGTTGCGTATCATTGAAAAATGCGCGAGTAGTCGCGTTGCACGAGGTCATTATTTCCTGCCTTTGGCTGATTATGCGTGCAACAACACGAGTTCGCGGCAGACTAGTGGAGAAAAGTCGAATTAGAATAGAGCTTAAGCAATCAAGCATTCGTACCACGTATGAATTTAAACACATATTGCTATTAAATGTTAAAAGCCGCAGCTGCAGTTATGGTTTAATTTTATTTCAACGATTGAGTACCTAGACAGGTTGATTTACCGGTTTGCTCGTACTGAAAACTCTGAAACCACGTAATAGCTCGCTCTCCGGGAATTTTAATACGCGGGAAAACTAATTTTGCGAACCGGTGGCAATGCATACGTTTCCGTTTCGTTCGTTCGTTAATTAGATAAGGTGGTTAAGCATCGGGAACGTTAGAGGGAAGGTAATAACAAAGTTTACACCGTTTGAAATTTATCGCCAACCGTAAAAACGTGAAAGCGGACACGCGAATGGCTTTGTTGCGTTTTAGGTATAATGGATTGCATCGATAATAAACAACGCCATCAGAGAGTTCAGGACTCTCGGGTCAAATAGTAATATTCAAATAATATTCAAATAAAGACGGGTTAAGAAATTAATATTCTCGGAATTATAGACAATGATCAGTTTCTTATATGAAAATGTTTAATATAATTATAATAATTTTTTAACCCATGTTTATCAGAATTTCTTTCTACATTTGTCTTGAATGTTCTGAACCATCTATTTTACCACCCTGTTTATTTGTAATTTCTTCCATTTCGCTCTTTCATAATATTTGTGCTAATGCTCAATGGGCTTGGGCTGACGAGTATTTATTGACCACTCGACTCGAAATGTTCATCAGTCTTGCCATAGTAGTTGATGACACATGCCATTTCCTAGTATCATGATTCATGTCCAGTTAATTACACATTGCTCCTGCCATTGGGGTAATAAGCTTCTTGCCTGGGTGACCATAATATTATTACCCGCAACGACAATATAAAAACACAGTGTGACTTTAACAGAATTCCTAACAAATAGAATTTCGTGTAATAATTTCATTAAGTAATCGAATTGACGATATTAATCTGTCAAGGTCTGAAATTCTAAAGGAACAGCTATCCGATAGATTAATTCATAATAAATTGACCTACGTATTGGAAGCTACCGCTCGGAGATCGTCAAAATTGATCCGAGTGGTAATTCTACGTGAGAGACCAATTTCTATGCAATTAACAATCTGACCAATGGGAACTGCATCCTTTTCAGGGCCATTCTTGCCAACTCCACACTATAGGTGTCCTAGATTTAACGTAATATCTCTGATCTCAGTCGTTTGAGACTGATGAGTCTTCAGCTTGCATTTGACTCGAAACATTCATCAAACGCACCCAGCTGATGACATATGCCACTACCTAGTATCGTGATTAACGTCAGTTAATTACTCCTGCCATCGAGGTTATAAGCTTCTTGACTGGATGATCGTATCGCCACCTACGACGATGATACAAAAGCGCAGTGTGACCTTATCGAAACTCCATCTTGTTTGTAGGGCTAGAGAAGATCATTTAATTAATATTAATTAATTGAATTGGTAACAGTAATTTGTCGAGGTACGTTTCCTTGGAACCCCTGACATTTTTAGAGATCACTTGCTGATACCTAAAGAATCGAAGATACTGCACTGAAATACATAGTAATCGGTATGAAATGTAACAGAAATAAAAAAAAAAAAAAAAAACTGATTACATACGTATTCGTTATAATGGGAAATTAGCTATTGTTTGTCTTCTGTGTATTGTAAAGTCAGGGCCACCGTGTTTCGCAAGCTTTACACGCCCTTCGTTACGCCACTGATTTTATAATTCAACCCGTGCACAATGAGCCAGGGAGACCCTCCCGATATCGATTACAAGTTTTCCGTATATTACCAGCAAGGTAAACGATGCACGCGTAAAAACGGACCCTTCAACAGACATAATAGAATCATTACTCAAACAATGATCAAGACTTTTCTCTGGCGTTTGTTTCGCTTTTAAATGAAACGTGAGTCACGCGAAGCTCTTTGCAACCTGTTTTTTTTTTCGTGTGCCTATTAGGAACAACGACAAAATTCTTTTGTGATATTTTAAACGTCACTGGAGTCTTTTACGCGACACTGTATACCTTGCTTTCAAGTGACAATTCTTACACCGGATCCCAGCGACGGAATCATCACCCCCACCACTGTTTATGTTTATTCAGAGTGTGCCAAAACGACGGCCCGAGCAACGGCCGCGGGCGACAGCGATCCTTTTCGCACGTGGAATCAAACTTCTTCCCCCGTTGTGAAAATTAAAATTTGTATAATTTTTTCTTTATACATTCATAAAAGTATTATAAATGGATCGATCAAGTTTTCTCTATGAAAATGAGTCTAAACACGACCATATTTGGATCACTTTTTATTTAACGTAGTTTACAATTTTTTAAAAATATTTTGGATAACATGTAATTAAAAATTATCCGAAATAGGTCGTGTTTGAACTCGTTTTCATTGGAAGAATCTCGTTGAAAAAAATATCAAAACCTTAATTTTTATCGCGTAATTTGATTTGGATTGTTTGACGGAGATTAATCACCCCACTAAAAGATGCTAATGAACTCGATCACAAGTGGTATGCATACATACCGATATAAAAGAGTAATCCGTGAATGGAAAACACGCAACTGATATTGCAATAACACTTCACTAACACACTTCGCTTGGTGTTCGATTCTAATCTCAATGCAGGAGCAACTAGTGGCGAGAAATATTTTTCAAGACAGCGCCTCTCACTCTGCTTGTTGAAGTGACACTGACTGCTTGAAATTTCGGAACGACCTTTGGAGGGGAAGTAATTCAGTAAAGGGAAGGGGCCTAGTACCTCGTACAAATTTACGGTTCGAACTTCTGGCCTGTGGTACACAAATGTGTAAAGATTAGTGTGAAGATTATTTAAAAAACAGGATCGTTGCGTAAAATGTTTAGAAACTAACCGATCCACGTAATTGAATCCAATTCATGTTCGGGATTAAGCTCGGCTTTAATGCAACAAAGTGACTAATCCTTGTAATTTTCGCGTGACGGGAAAGTGTACCCGAAATCCACTTTCATGGTCTAACGCTTTTAAATATTGTTCATTCCTATTTCAATGTTCATCGTTCTGACTATATATTACCTGACTGACCACAGTTCATCGACTATATAGTACCTGAATTTTTGTAAGTATATTACTCTGATAATGCTCGAATTATTAATAATATTCTGGGGCTGGATAGAAAATGTCCTAGTAAATGATGAGCATGATGAAATGATATCTCTCTAGTAATTAAAAAGGCATAGGTTGATGGATGATACTGATTGTATGGCTACTATGTGTGCTATACGCACTTGTATATGCCGTGTAGAATATAACTAGGACCGGAACTACTTATCGAACTTTGCGTGTATTCGAATACTGATACTTGACTAACGAAATATTCGAACAGATATACGTTTTAAAACAATGAAAAAGAGGACATCGAAGATATAGTAACTAAATGTCGCGAATGAAGTCAGACACAACGTTGCAATGACAACAGAAATTTCTTTCTTTTTCCTGTACTATACCGATAGGTGGAGATAATGAATAGAATTTTAAAAAAAGGCTTACCCGGTTCTTGTATGCAGCCCTTGATTGTCAACAGCCCGATATCCATCGAGGGTCGTTCTATCCGGTCTATCGATTTTTCCTGAAATCCGTTGTTGACCTTAATAGCTGGCTGTCGACGCTATTTCATCCCAGCTCGCCTTTGAACGGCCAGGATTTCTTTAAACGCGTTGGTCACGAACATTTTTCATAAGGAAAGTAGTCCCCACGATTTATTCAACATGCTGACCATCGAAACGCATATTTTGTCTGTTACTTGGATATTTTTTGTAACCAAATTTGACTTGGGAGAAATAATCAAAAATTAAGATTCGAAGGTCCATTCTAACCGAAGCTTGTTTTAGACGCCGCTGATGCTACTCAAATATTCGAATACTGATACTTGACAAGCCTACAATAAGAACGAATCCTTATTTCTAATTTAACCATAATATTTTACAAAACATATCGGGGTACTATATTTTTAGAATTCGAGGAATTTTCAGATCTACTTTTGCCTTAAGGTCGCACAACGTAATGCAATAATCGGTTTTAATAATTTAGCGGAAAAGTCAAGAAATAAATCCAGAAGTCTATTCGCGGTCGAAATAATTGCTTATTATATTCTGATGATTTCGTTCCTGGGAAAATGGAAGCCAACGAAGGTCTTCGTTAATTGGTTGTGCTCCGCTCTGGGATGCCATTAGAAATTGTCACGCTATCTTGCGTCGAATTAATTACGATAAACACAATTAAGGATAGGTGTAATTGATTGCTCGGGCAAACGATGAGGACGCGAACCTGGTAAAGAGAATGGAGTAGAAATGCTGAAAAAGAGAAGAAATAAATACCACATAACAAAAAATTTAATAACAAACTTTTATAATTAATTTTGTTACATTAATATAAATTTCGTCTCTTATGTTCATATAAAATTGCAGTGCACACGGAATATTTAACGAAAAGATTGTCTCAATCCTGAGAAAGCTTCGCAAAGCTGGTCTTTAATAAATTAAGATCGTTCCAATCGCCTCCGTCGGTGAGATTCGCGGAAAAATCATTTATTTGAAATCTATTCGAAGAATTTTGTGAATCGATGGATTAATAAACGTGGCATGTCTTCGTGAAACGGTTTAGTGGAGTTGAACGATAAACAGTTTAATTTTGAAATCAGCTTGAGGATAGACACATTGATCAAAGGAAGCAGAGCTTTGCGAGGGAGTGTGAACGTAATCGAAAAGGGGATCAAGAACGTACACAAATTCATGCTTAATCTCAAGGCATACATTGACGCGAGCGTTAAAACTCCCAACGTAATCTTGAGAAATCTCAAGGCGATTCGAATTATCACCAGTTGAACGCGACTCTTCTGGGAAAACCTGATGCTTTCAATAAATAAACAATTACATCGACAACAGCTAAATATGCTATTAACCTTATAAGGAATAACGGTAAATTATGTTATGCTATCGACATAAGAACAAAGACCCTACAACTTTCGATAATTATTGATTATCCTTTGTAAGAATGGAAGCTTCCTCCTTTACGAACATTGAAAGGTTCGTTTACCTTAAAAATGAAATCATACTCGAGGCTTGGAGCTACACTATCCGTTGGGGTGTGTAAGGGACGCCAATTTGTAACGCCATAAGTCGCGAAACGACCTGAACTCGTCCATACGTCGTCCCCCGCGTTGGGAGCCAATTTGTAAAACGCTCGTTCAATAGTTAGGCGTAGGTTCAGCAGTAAAAGAACGACGGCCATCCTGCTGCGATCAGGAGCTCATTTTCTGCGCTAAGCGTTTCAGCACTTCGTGAGACGCATTGGATTGCCTCTACTCGGATGCTACCTGATAGTAACCCTCTGCGTTAGATCAAGTAGCTTTAGGAGAGCTTACCTTAGGCTCGTGGAAGCTAATGCTGATAATTTAGGTAACGGATCGATGATAATATTCAGCATTCCGAAAAATACTCGCAATTGTTAGATTTGGCGAACAAGTACATCTGTATTTGTTATGCCATTCTCAACATCATCCTTCCCCCCTCTGAAAAATGGTCGTCTTGGGTTAGGTCTGACCAGTATCTCATCATTCATCCACTTTTTTCATCATTCTTTCACTTTTCATACCATTTCCTCTCGTCTTTCGAACCTTCTGGCTTCAGAAATCTTCATGGTTGACCCATTTCCCCCGTCAGCAATGGAAATCCTCTTGGGTAGTCGATGGTCGAACACAATTGAGACTCATCTCTGAAGTCCGTTGCACGTAGTCAGTCTTTCATAGGGCGAGAAGAAACAAAACAAGAAACACCGAGAAGCATTTCCGAGGAATCCGACTTTTTCCAATGCTGGAGGGCACAATGGGGAGAACACATAGCCCACAAGAGGAGAATCAACCTGGACCTTGCGCACTTGTTTCTTCTCTAGTGTCCTCATTCTCGCTGAGGAACTGTACGGCCTTCATACTTAGCTAAACGGTTTAAGTGAACTACCTTAACCCTTTGTGTTCCACGAGGGGTCAGACATTTTGTTCCAGTAGCCCGGAGCTGTCAACCCTTCATTTGCCGATGCAGGTTCTGGTTCGCTCTACGTGTACCTAGTAAACAAGTAACTATGGAGAAATATGTTTCTTCAGGCTTTACTATTAATAATTCAGATCCCAGTTGACGTTTGATTGAGTGGACGATTGATCCCTTATGTCGTATATCTGCAACCTGAATGCTTTTTGGCACTACGATCCAGAATCTCCAGAATCCGAAAGAATAGAAATAAACAATGTAGTACACTATGAATAAATCTCATCGTAGCTTAGAGAGTTCGTAGCACCATCCACGCTTTTCCAAGTTTGGTAGAAAACCTCTGTCACCATCAATTGGTCTCAATTCTCTTCCATAAAGCATCATCGCAGCCAGGTTGCTTGATAGTGTCGTGCTCCAATGAACGATACGCCAAAAGGAAAAATTGCATCCTTTCATCCCCAGTCTTTTTGATCTCTCTGGAAATGAAAATTGACAAAGACTGTATTATAGCGCGATTCAATCTCTCGAATAATCCGTCCGACTGCGGATGAAGTGGAGCCCGTTTTTCTCTTCCCGATTCCTAAAACCAGGGGTGCGCAACTTTAACGTCGCGCAGAGCGCACAACCATAGGCATAGTCATGGCAGACGTTCAGTTCTTTCACACTGACTCAAATAACGAATTAAAAATTTGTCACGAAACAAAAGGACAATATTTTGTTGTTATTAAGGGACAGTCGAATCTAGAAACGATAAAGAATGGAGGTGACATCGCCGATAATATTTTTCGGTACAGGATGTTAATAGCAGGAAAGGCAACCGAACGACGTCGTTCAGAACGCCAAGCAATAATCAGTTTATATCCCGAATCAGCGTGTCACTGTATTCGTGTCCAGCAGTAAATTCGCGTGACAGCGCCACGTTTCGCTTAATCGTAACCTAATTGAGGAAGGCAGTACAAGTAGCGGTATTACTCGGTAGCGAAAACTTAAATAGTGGGATGAACGTGATCAATGAACGTGTTGGTAACCGACATAAAACATAATATCGTCAAGACGATGTCTAAAATTTAGTATCGTCCCTAATTTATTATTGCCTCTAAGATCCGGACGAACGTTTCCTTGTTATCAAAATTGACGTAATTCGTAGAAAAATTTCCAGGATCTACCGTCGAAAGGCGGCGCAAAGAAGCCAGAAATGGCGAATATAAAGTGGCGACGGGAAAAAATGTACAATCTAAGAAGCGAGGAAAGAGTGAAAACCGTCGAGAAAATGGCATTACATGCCACCGAGGGAAGAAAATGCGTTCATCGCATGAAATATCACAGAAAAAGAAAATGGGTTAAATCGAGTAGCGGGCAAACAGGAAGCGTGAGTGAAATGCAGTAGGCCGAGAGGAAAATGGCGCACAAGAAGACCCCAGGGAAGGATAGATAAAGAAGCGCTTGAGACGCGATATAGGATTATTAGAGCAGAAAAGGTGCGTATGAAAATGCGCAGGAACGGAAAGAAAAACAAAGGATTAAATGATAAAAGCAACAGGGGATAAACATAATGATACACGACATTTTAAATAGAATTAAGTCTCCCTGCGATAAAGTTCGAATGTTACGTCCGCCATATACGGAAACCTTGTTGGCGTGTTTGTTAAGGGTACACAATGGTTGCACTTAGACGTTTCTCGCGTGAGATGGGATTGAAACGGGGGTGGATTTGTTAGAGTAATTTAACATTCGAATATTTGATGGATAATCGAATAATGAAATATATCTTAAGGTTATATTTTAAATATTTGAATAGTATAAATGAGTTTCTATTAATTGTATATCATTATTCGAAAAGAATTATTCGAACAACGATGTTCACACACTTCAGGTGTATCTTCATTCCTCAAACATCCTAAAGTATATACTGAACAGCATCGTGAAAGTATCGGGTACTCTATTATCAGAAAATTTCCTTTAACCGAACGGTTATGTCTATCCGTTACCTCGAATAATGGATATTATTTATTACTGTCCAACGGAAGGTCATTCAAGGTCGTAAAGGGTGGTAACGCAACACTCGTGACATTATCAAAGATGTTCAAAGTGACGACCATTCGTTTCGATGGAATCGTTTCTGGATTCGTTCCAGCTCACTTTGCTATGATCCCCTGCCTCGTGTGCATCTCTGTAATCGGTCTCTCTTGGTGCACGATATTCTTTAACACTCTCTAGCGGAAACAATCGAGCGGTGTTAAGTGCACACTGTACAACGTCAGCGAATCAACTGGCCACGAAATTGCCCGGCACGTTTTATTCGTCGTTTCTGGAACATCGACACGAACGAATTAATAGAATCGCTAGTGGTACCGAGAAAATTTTTAATTCTACATTTATTAACGACTGTTTGTTATTTATATTAATTTCTTCGCAAATAAAGACTTTATCCAAGGGAATACTCTTCTATTTTTTGTACAAGCAAACTACGCAGGATCTCATTCAAAAAAAATATCTAAAACACCTTGATACAAGGATATTCGTGCTCCGATGACAGTGACGAGTCAAAATACGCGCATATATTCGTCAGTAATCCAAATGGGTTAAAAAGCACCGAACGTAATCTCAAAATTTCGCCGACAGCTCCAACCGAGCACTGAAATTCCGCTGGCGTATCCTGTCCATCGCTCGATTCAACGCAATTTCTGTCAACGACGCTTTTCAGTTGACGAAAATTAGCGGAAATATTTCTGGTGGTCGTTGCCCCACCCTGGGTACGCAACGGTTACAATCTAAAGCGGGTAATAGGGGGTGAGATGAGGAAGGATGCTGGTAGGGGAGAGCAACAGAAAAATAGAGACCAGTGTGGGGGGATAGAACCGGAGGGAAAATAGCACGATGTGCAACGGAGATACAGAGATGCCGGCGAGCAAGGGAGGAGAGACAGAGGAGAAGGGGCAGGGAAGTACGATCTGGGGGTGGCTGGTTGTGCTGGTTGCTGCATCGATCGTCCCTAGTGCGCTGTAGAGCTATCCTTGTGCGAACGATGCGACCACCGTTCCTAAAAAATATTATAAGTCCCTGTAACGAGTCGTTAACTGAGATATCGATCTTTCATTTTTTCCCATTCGCCTATCAAAATGGGCTCGTGCTCATCTGCGACACCTGAAACAATGGAAACATGTTAATAGGGGGTGAATAAACACAGCAGAAATTCTAAGTCTTACTATAAAACATTTGCACAACGTTTAACGAAATAATAATTAAAAACTAAAATGCTGTTTCTATTTACTCAGAAAATTGAAGTGCGAAATTAGTTTCTGAACAAATCTATAAATAAGATGTTTTTGCACGCTTTTTTAGGGCTCCCTGTAGGTATGTACCACTATATCTGCCCTCAAAAATTATGAAACGAAGTAATTTTAACGCATTCACGTATCAAAAATAATTGACATTGGTTGTTGGTTTGTTGATGGCGATAACAAGACACAAAGAAGCTCTATAACAAGATGCTCTATACGGAGAGGTTTATGATACGGTCCCATGGGTAGCGCCATTTTTTAGGGACATCAGCCAGGATTATCCATGGTCCATCGTCAGTCAACAGATTTCAACGAGGGTAGACCCCCCAGAAGTTTCTTCATTTTCCCTCAAATTTCCATGTTCCTGCTGGCCACGTGCACTTCCATCCTCTTGCCATCTAGTTTTCCGTAGCGACCAACGTATCATAAACTCATGGCGGTATGTTCGAAATGAGTAGTCTCGCTAAAACGTCCAACCATCTCAGCCATCATTTTCACTTAAATCGAAAATCTTTTTATTCCACTCAGAATAATAAAATCTAGATCCGTTGTAATCGAATAGTTCTGTGGAGCGATCTCCATAATTCTTTATTTATATTTCCTTTGACGTACGTTTTGCATGTTTCTCGCGCACTCAATGGGCACGGTTCTCAAGATAAAGGTCTGTTTGATGAGCATTCCTCGACCCAGGACCTCGAACTACTTTCGTTGCCCTCAAGAATCCTGACCGTGACCAAGCAATGAAATGATGTTGTTCCCCGTTCCCTATTGCATATTTCGAATTTTTTTATATAAATAGACGACATCGTTTCACTCCTCAGATACACAAAGAAATACAAAAAAAATTAAGCGACAAGACTTAATAAATTTGTCGTGTTTAACTTCCTTTTCCATTCTTACTGGTCTGAACTACTTTTTCCGCGTCAACTTTGCCCGTCGCCAAGGGAAATAAAACTATTCCATCGTTGGCTACGGGTAGCTATTGTTTTAAATAATGTAGCCCAGTGATTGGGTCTTTTGAAAGTCCTACTGTAATTCGCACTGCAGCGTAATCGCGCGCTGCTGCAAATTCCCTCTTTGTTTAAACTTTGCGAACGGAGGGAATAAAGTTATCGTTAATTATAAACGCGAGCCACGATTCGATGAATATTTAATAAAAGACGAATCGACATTATTTAGTCGTTGATATTGTTATTAAAATATAACGCACGCTAATATTCGCTACCAGTTGTCGGTGAGAAAATTACTGGGGCGCTCGTGTGAAAAATACGACAATGTTTTTAAATAATTTTCGTTACACTTCTCATTACAGAAGATATTATATTATTGTTTGTGTTGGAACTTTTCAATTTGCAGGAAAAATTCCAATCATCGTACCAAAAAAAATATTATATTATTTCTCTAAGGACATTTCATGACAGAAAAATATTTCAGTATTATTCGTTCCACTACTTTTTATTTGTGAAAAAGAAATTTCTTTTAATACTTTCTGACCTATTTTTGGAGTTACTTCGAATTAATGGGTTAAGTGGCTGGTCTCCTGTAAAAAAAAAAAAAGACGTTTTTCTTTTTCGTTTCAACAGGACCGTTTCATCGTCATGAATGATCGCTGAAAGTGACAGATAATCAAGGGAAGGTAAAAGAACCATCGCGCAGAATGTCGAGAATATTGGAGGGAGTGGATGAACGCCCCATGGACCCGGGGCTCAAACTCGGCACCACTTGAATGCGAAAGAAAAAGGTTGGTTCAAACTTGGGATGGAACTTTTAATATCGTTAAGTAACCGCGTAGAAACCTATATTAAAATCTCTCAGTTAGGGGGTGCTCGTGACGTGATCTTTCCACGAGACCACTCGGGGTTGCGAAGCTTAAGATCATCCTTCTCGCAAACCTAGGCAAATTGCTTCAAACTAAAGCCTCCTTCGGGTATTAATACCAAAGAAATGAATAAAATTTCAAACTCCTTCTTTTGCACGATGCTACATGGATCGAAAAGATTGTGAAAAATATTTGTTAGTAAAAAGAACATTGATTTAATAGCTTCATTCCTTCGTGAGATATTTAAACATTCCACTTTAAACATCCTGTATATATGTTTGAAGAATAGGAGAACCATTTTGAAAAAGTCCTATTTGGTTTGCTGTGCTTGCCGAGCACTTTTCTGATAAATAATTCATCTTCTGTTTCGAGAATCGACGGTGGCAAGATTGATAAGAACGTATTTGTTTTCAAGTACAAATGAGCAGGACGCGGGATGGGCAAATCTTGGCTCTTGGTCCTGTTTCCTGCGACGATGACGACAATGACAATGATGGCGTACTTCACCGTAACGACGGCTACTCCAACCTCGGTATCGTCCCTCTCTACAACCACCAACAATGATGTTCTCGATTCGAAGAGGGTAAACAGCCACCTTATATTATACTTGGTGTCAAATAAATATAGCGTGAGCAATAGCATATTATAAATATTTGCAAATAATGTTATATAATATTAATATTGAATTTATAAATTATGAGAATGCTACAATTGAAGTGTTAGGAGGGACACATTCTCGAAATGACAGTCATCAGTGTCACGGTATACACAAATATTAGCACAGGCAGGTTCTAATACGTTCGCTCGTGCTTCGGTGTTGTGGAAATATCGTTATAAACGGCTTCTTCAACAGCTCCCCACAGAAAAGGGTCTAATGGCGTTAGATCAGGCGAACGAGGAGACCGTCGAGTGTTTGCACTTCAGAGAGAAATGCGTGTACTGGCAACCCTAACTAGTCAATGTGCAAATAAACGTGCGAAGACGTCGATCCTAAAAGCAACAATCAATTAAACAATCAATTAAACAATTAATTTACGTTAATCAATGAACCATTATTCATCTATACTTGAAATTTGTTTAGACTTAGTTAAATAAAATATAGTGAGATCCGAAGTACATATTTCACGTTTTAATGTTAAAAATTCAAAGTTAATGCCAATGTCAAAATTAAGCAAAGTCTGATATCTTGATCTACGCTGCAACTGTTTGCTTGAATGGAACGTTCTGTTTCAAAGGAGGACATAGAAAAAGCTTTGGAGGTGATACAAGCGGCATCAACTGGATCATTGGGTGTATACTGTGCTGCGGTTGCTGGATTTAAGTCTTTGCCAGCTGGTGCAGCTCTTGATCCAAGACGCTACGACGCTGCACGCCAGAAAGCAGACATGACCGCCTTGATGCTTCAAAATTTTGGCACTGTTGGAGTAACGAGGCATAACGGTGAGTTGAAAGCAGATTTGGACAGTAATTACTTTGCAAGCTCTTTCTGATTACTTTAGAACTCCACCAAGACCAATTCTTCGTGACTATATGAATCGAAATGTTCTTTTCGCGTACTTTCAAGCTACCGTCAAGTGGATTCTATTTGTTACTCGATATTTCTATCCAGTTTATTTATATGCTGATAGTAATTACGCTCATTTTTATCTTGAGCAACTGTATCGCGAGCCAAACAATTTACATATCACGGTTCTTTCCAGCACCTGTTGCACGCAAATCTGTGCCATAGTTCTACTTTTTTTCTAATTTATTCAGGTCACCACGGCTTGCTATTAACTGGAATAAATATTAATTTTCAATGAACCGTTTTTAAAGTACCGAGATCTAAGTGTATTCCGTGCACAGAGTGTTTGAATACTTCGCAATAAACGAAATTGCGTTGAAAACATCGTGAATTCAACTTTATTTTCTTTTAATTGCAATAATCTAAAACGAAACATTAAATATATTACTTTCTTAATGCAAATAAAAAGTACGCTCTCAGATAAATCGTGCCTGTCACGAATCAGTCCCAATAGATCGATAAACGTTGAAAGAGCGTTCGGGGAGAGTAATACAGAAATACGGAAATTTTCTCCTCTTCCCATTCCGTCCATGATTTCTGGTATGTTTGCTTTGTCATTCGTTCTTTTTCCGTTCCCTCGGCCGTATTTACATTCGCATCAAAGGGTTTGTCCCGTCTAAATAAATCAGACGTAATCGAACAAAATCGAGTCAATTAAATCGTTGCCCGTAGCGAATGGCATAAGACTTCCGCGATTTTACAACCTGTTGTAAGATTACACCGCGCGTGTAACTCGCGCCGTGCCGTGTGCAAGAACGACGGTCTATGCGACCCGATAGCGTGCATATTCTCGTTACCATTTCAGCCGACGGAATTCGGTTAGGCGATGATATACCAGAGACCCTGTACAAATTGGACTGTTGACAATGCGGTTCGTCATCGCGCGCGGATTATTGGTAAAATCGATTTTACGTCTGCCCCGTGGATTATCGCGGAACGAGAATTCGACAACTTCGATAGAGTTCTGCTATTTCGGGACACTATTTACCATTCGCCGCGACGGCTTTCGGATGACAGAGATTTCTCAGATTCTCAGAGGGAGGAGTTGTCGAACAAACGAACGGAATGACAAGCTCCCTTGGAACATTCTATTTCTACTTTGTTCTTTATTTAGAACTGAGCGGACATTGGAAATTTTTTACGGGGACTATTGTTAGTGCCATTTTCAAGGGACATGTATTTAAAAGATACTCTGCGCGACACTGTGAGATGGACAGAGATTTTCTGAGATTCTCTGGAGAGGAGTTATCGAACAAACTAATGAAACGAGAATCTGTAGTACCGAATCGCTCTAGAAATAGTGTTGCCGAGAGCAATACTGTTCGATTGCTTCGGGAGCAGTACATAACAGGAGCATACGTCATTATTAATTTAATTTTTAATTGTACTAATCGTACGTTAATACCTGATTAAAACTCGACGAGAAAGAATTATGTCGTCGATAGAGGTGTCTAACTTTTCAAGATACAATTTCTTCCTCGCTAGACTGTTTGCAACTATGCTTGGGAACAAGCTGCAGCTTGTCCCAGTTTCTGAAATCACTCTGTACGCTATGAACATCAATCTCTGTCACTGAAGTGGTCGTGGAGCATATGGTATTAACGGACGGTTCGTGTGCTTCGGTGATATTCGTGTACATATTACAAGACGTGTAACTTTGAGTACTGGTATGTCTGATATTATCGAGTCATCGCAAATGTTTGTTCTTTTTGAGGAAGTGGTCTATCAGAGTGGCGGCAGCGTTCATTTCGATAGAATAAAACTCCGGAAAACAAGCGCTCGCTTTCCATGGGAAAATCCCACACTGACGCTTAAAACAATATTGATTTTACAGAAATTCAATGCTGTTGTTTCCAACAACACTGCTCCTGGGTCAATTTAACAGTATTTCTCAAGACAATACTATGGTTGGTCAGTGTTGGAGTTATTTAACAATATTGCTCCATCAAGCCAACAGTATCACTCCAACAGAAACGAATACTATCGCTCCAAGAAATACTGTTTGTCGATTCTAGAGCAATGTTGTTACATCGATATTGATCGGTACTCGAGTAATTCCACAATATTGCTCCAGAATCGAATAACAATGCTACCATACCCATCCAAAAACACCTATCAGCCTTTCATTGATCCTTTCGACACGTTCGAACGTCCGTTCGAACAGTGCTTTTAGATGTTGTAGCAAAATCGCTGTTGGTATCTGTGAACGACGCGGTGGAGACGCGTGTGATCGCTCTAAACGTGTCCACTGGGACCGTGATCAACGCGGTTTGGTTGGAAAGGAGTCCAGGAAGCGTCGGTGAACCATCAAAGGTTGAGAGCCACGCACTCCAGCCAGGATCCACACCGGATCCAAATTTACCGTGGTTCGAGGATGCGGGCGCCACCACAGGGTTAAGGTTCGATTAATCTGTCACGTCGTTCTCGACATCCGATGCACCTCAGTCTGTTCGACGCACCATTTCTCACGAAATTCTGCATGCACCGGTTGTTTCGAGTTACTTCTATGGAGTAACACCTTGTCAGTAACGTCACCAGGGTAGTACTGGTGCTTTCGACTGAAAAACTATGAGTTGTGCAATAACGAATGATTTTATATTTAACGATACGTGTTTTGTAAGGTAAAAGTAATTTTGTTTGTGTGTGTATTGTGAAATACAAATCATTCGTTATTGCACAACTTATGGTATTTCTTTTCTGAATTCTCAAAAAATCCTTAAGGTTAAAGATTCAATTTTCAATGTTATCATTTCAGGCTGCATAATATTTTATCACTATCTATGTGTATTGACAAACAATGTATACTATCGGTCGAAAAGCAATAATCATTACCATGTCAGGTGTTCGAGTTGGCAAACATTAATTTTGCAATATCGTATCCCTGGCCTGGAATAAAACTGCATTGATTCAGCATTTAAAAATATACAATATCGTAAAATACGATATCGGAACATTAATAATAACTATTCCAGAAATATGAGTCAACGGTTTATCCAGAAATTAACACGTCCACGTGTTAGATGCGTTCAACTAACGGATACAGTAAATATTGAACAGCCATTTTGTATGCACGCGTAAACAGATTGCCACAAGTTTAATCCCATTATGTCCGTCATGAAAAGTTACTGCAAACCAGGCCTCACGCTTTTGATCGATGGTATATTTATTAATAAATTCGCACATTGCTTTTTAAACGACGACTACCTGTACGCACGCATACGTACTATAGTCAGATCGAAATCAATTGACCCCCCAGAGCAGTGGTTCTCAAACTGTACACAAATATTATTTATCAACTATTTATATTAGTCATATACTTGAGTAAATATTATTTTTCTAATTAAACTTATGAATTCATTTTTAGTAAATTAAATATAAAATATTTCGATTTTTTCAAAATTTAGAAATGATTCTGAGTCAAGGTTAGAAATGACACAAGAACATTTAGTTGAATTGATTGTTCATTCCGAATAGTGTTTCGTAATTTCATTTTTATTCGGTTAAGACAAATATTTAATTTTAAATTTTGAGGAGTACGGTACGAACAAGAAAGGTTGGGAACCCCTCCAAGGGAGGGTTATCCCCGCCCTTCTGACTCTCTACCAAGTTCCACTGCGCCATCTAGCAATTAATCGCACAAATCTCTATCGACGCGCCCCCTGTCTGTCAACCACGCAAGTTAACAATCAGAACATGATCCTAGAGGGCGTGTTTGGCGTAATTTCAAGGAGGGGAGTGACCTTGTGGTCAACTAAATTCGATCCGACTACAGGAAATATTTTTCTTTTCTGCACATCGCCCTTCATACTTGATTTTTGTTTTTCCTTCGCGGTAAAATGAGAATTGTAAATAACATGGATAAGCTAATGAAATTATGGTTTATTAATTTCTAAATTATATGAATTATTATTGTATTTATGTCATTTTAATAAAACGAATCAATCGCGGTTTTTAGTTTAAAGAACGTGATATTTTCTTAATTTGCAATAAATTTCTACAAGAACATTTTTACCGGGAGGAGAGCATTTTATAGGCGCTCCACGATCATTCATCATCCTTCATCATCCCGTACGAGCGTCAAGTCATAGAAACTCGATACGCGAAAATGCAGAAGAACGGTACGCGATTTCAGGTTTTTGGCCCTGCGATTCAACGGAAAAGGTCGTGGTCATTCTGAATAAGATGTCGTCTGAATGCTTCGACGTTCGAAGATTTTAAATCAATTAATGTAATAATCAAAATGACTAATTATTTATTGTAAATCACGTTTACGAGCGATCGCAGATCGTATTAAACATAGCATTCGAGATAGTCGGTGATAGAGTATTTCACGGGAGTAGTATGAACATGATTTTCAGTTCGAAAGGGGACATAATAAACGCTTAAACAGACATCCGCGATAATCAATACGCTATCGGTGTACCCTTAGAAGCTTTTTACTATACGTATATGCGCGCATAACACGGGAATATTTATAGCGTGCATCGTAAAACTGACTGTCGAATAAAATGCAGAACAATTTATGCATTTTATAGTCCAGGCCACAAATATTTAAGATGCAAAACGTGCAGGGAAACTCGTGTCAAACTTTTCGAACGGTATTCATGAACCTTTTCATTGCCGCCCACGAGTATATTCGAACACAGAAGTCGATTTTTATCTAGCTACAAAATTTGAATAACGAATAAAAGATAAAAGCAGTACAAATTTCGCTTAGAAAGTAAAATCAAATTTCACTTTGAATGAAAAAAGTCAAATAAATGAGTTCTTTGTTAAAGTGTTACGATATTTTACGCGAAACAAATTCCCGAATATTGATGCATTCGGACGATAATTGAGAATGCGGTGGAAATTCGATTAATCTTCGTATCTCGAATGACCGTGAAGTGCCACAGGACCACGAAATTAAAGGAAAGGCAACTTATATTGATGGGGTCGTTGCACGAAACACGTATGCGACAAAAGGTCGAAGTTTCTATGGCGGTTTTGTGGCGTTTGCGTGTTATCCCAGGTCACCGAAATTCATCCAGTCACCGGCGATTGAATCCTACAGGGGTTGGTGGACCATCCCGTATTTCTCTTGCAAAAGTCATCGCTGGTTGATGTCCTACAGCGTTAACATACTACCAATGGACGCACGACACGGGTTTGTACTAATTCTCTTTATTATAAACCAAAATAGCATCCTGTTTCAACTTGTTCGTTATTTCACAAGAGTAGTACTCGTACTTATCAAAGTGATTTTAATTTCAAAGCATGAATATTCTTGTCAAGATCAATTTCTCGTGCAAAAAGAAATCGAAATGTCCTTTACCGTTAGATATTTGGTACCGCGTTGTATTACCTTTAGCCTAAGTTGAAATAAAGTTACAATGAATAATAATAAATTGCCTCTTGTTGAAGGATCCGAGAGTTTTTAAGCATGGATATCGACATAAGCGGGTTAGAAGTGAACCAGTGCGATGTATCATCGCAACATAATGACAATGAAGCGCTGAGCAATCAGATAGCTGTTTTTAGGGGAACTCACAAATGTCATAATGACACTACACAGGTAATTAATGCGCGGGATGTTCCTAAAATTAGAAGCTGAGTATAGCTCTTATCGTAGTCCTATCGTACTTATAGGAAGAAGTTGTTGTATTTTCCCTCGAATCAATTTTGTTCGAAGACGGGAACTAAAAATGGAATAACTTTACCTAGTGTTCTATAATTAATTTATAAATACTTATAGCAGCCAATCGATCGATCCTGATTTCTAACCTCCCTCAGTTTCACCCACGTACCCTGAAACGGTTAAAATGGTTTCGGTATGATTTTGGTGTGGTTTTCAGTGTGAATATCAAAGTCCATATAATGTCGGTGTCAGTGGTAGATGGGCAAGGGGTGCGTATGTATGTAAATGTCGAAAGGGCTATTACAGCACGAGTCAACATCGATCTGGATTCGATGGGATTCTCGTTGAAGGTCAGTGGAGGGCATTCTGCCATGGTGACGCGAACTCGTAGCAATTCCTAAATCACGCAGAATGTTCAACTTTCAGCCGCCTGGCGAGAGATGCTAGAAAATAAAAGCGATTCGTACACAAAGGTGTTTCGTTGCTTGCGTTGCGCACCTGGATGCGCCATGTGCAAAGGACCCGAGCCTTGCTTAGCCACCTACAACTGGCCATTTAGGTACGACTGAAATTGAGAAATATTTATTATTATCTGGCTCCAAAAGTTTCTTGTTCACAGTGAATCACCGGATTTAATTATAAGATATGAAATATCTAAAAAAAAAAGTTTACATTTATTTTTCTTAGCAGTATTGTTAAGTAAACGATTCTCGAATTCTAAAGAGAAAAGGCTAAAAGCATTTAGAAATAAAGTGGAAATCGAAAATCTTAAAAATTGTCAATTTGTTTAAAAATCTGTGTTTCCAGAATCACCCTTCTATCGTTTTCAATTTTCTGTGTGTTTGGTACCATCTTCCTCGTGGCCTATATGTATAAACACCGCAAGCTCAAAGTGTTCAAGGTCGCTTCGCCGATATTTCTATCCATCACGCTTTTAGGTTGTGCTATTATGTACCTCGAGGTACGTATAATATTTTCTTGCAATTCTCTCCACCACAAATAACAATATTACAACATCGTGATTATATACACGATATATATTGATGCAAACATACTGTTAACCAATCAGATGGCCGCCATATTTCCCGTCTTGGATATGTACTCCTGCGTCGCCACCAAGTGGACCAGACATCTTGGTTTCTGCATCTCCTACACGGCCCTGTTGATGAAAACGTGGCGGTTAGTAATATATATATATATACAGATTTATTCATAAATAACGATACTCATATCAGAATCTGAACTCTTAATCAACGTTTATTTCAATAAAATTTGATTTGAATAAATCTTTACTCAAACGTTCAATCCTCGAGAGATAAAATAAACTTAGATAATGTAACAAATCTCTAACCCTGACCTCTATTAACCCCGAAAGTTTGCACCCATACGAACGCGTTAGTGAGAAGTACCCGCACAAACCTAAAGTTCGGCTAATTTTTGTTTGCAGAGTTTCCCTCACGTATCGCGTCAAAAGCGCGCACAAGGTCAAACTGACGGACAAGCAGTTGCTACAATGGATGGTCCCGATACTGTTAGTGATGTTAATTTATCTTGGCACATGGACGCTAAGTGCACCGCCGTCAGCTGAAGTGATAGCGGACAACTATGGTCTCAAGTTCTATCAGTGTTCATTCAATTGGTGGGACCATAGTTTAGCAATCGGTAATATATTGCAGACTACAATTTAATATTAGCGAAATAAAAAAATAAACGATAGTCGTTAGAAACAGACCTCCCAGATAAACAAGTTAGAAGCCTGGTAGGCTTCGCACCTTCATAACGACATCCAGATTCTTGATTTAGAAATTTTCGCAAAAAACGTTGCTAAAATTACCTACTTTTTTTAAAGGAGAAATCCTGTTCCTCGCGTGGGGCATCAAAGTATGTTACAACGTTCGCAACGCAGAAAGTCTCTTCAACGAGGCCCGTTTGATAAGCTATGCAATTTACAACATAGCTGCTGTGAATATAACCATGATCGCCATTCAGTATGAGACTTTTCGTTTCTGATATATATATATATACTAGAGTCGTTACGAGATTGGAATTATAAACAATTCAATTTTCTTACAGCCTTTTCATTTTTCCTCACGCCGGACCGGATATCAAGTATCTGCTGGGGTTCCTGCGTACGCAACTTTCCACTTCTGTAACCGTCTTTCTCGTGTTCGGACCCAAGGTAATCCATATTACTTCAAGGGATTTTGTAGTGTAAAACTCTAAAACAAAAATGTTCATTTTTCAAGTATTTGTTACAATATTTGTAAGAAATGTTAGTAATTTGTTGGAATATTTATTACATTCTGTTCGATTTCAGGTGATTCGAGTTTTGCGAGGTCAGGGCGACCAATGGGATAGTCGTGCCAGGGCTCGTGGGATTACGGCGAGCTTCTCATTGAACGGAACTGGTCTGGTACCAGAGGAAACAACAGATTTGATTCAAGAAAACGAGGAACTGAAGGTGAATAAAAAAGTCTTCTCCATTTACCTGGTTTGCCCCTAAAATAAATAGTTACGATTAGTACAAGATAAAAATAGCTTAGACTCGGGACAAATTCATATCTACGGATGTGTTATGAAACATAGGAAGAGATCCAGAAGCTGGCAGCGCAAATTGAATTCATGAAAATCGTGCACATGGAGATGTATAATCGTCACATAAAACCGAAAGCTGGCGGATACTTTAGTACCCACGGCCATGGTCATGTTCATCCGTCCTCGGCACAGAGTCCCATCGCCAAGAGTTCGACGGCCAGTTTTATATTGAAAGTATGTACCTAAGTCGATCTATCGAACGGAGATCAGACCGCGAATACAGCGAAGACGAATTCAGACATGTATCTCGCTAACAGAGTCTATCTCGATTTTTCACTGTGTTCGCGGTCATCCCTGCGATGTAAGTTGACCACGCCGAGAACATATTGAAAAATACAGTCAAGTAAATTATTGAGCAGACAGCCGTGGAACGGGGGGCGAGTGCGGCCGCGGCTGCCGCGGTCGAGGATTCCACTTTCCCTTCTGGCAGCTTGCACAGAGCGCGCAGGATGGAAATTCTGAAGGAACGGAAAGCTGAGAGGGAGAGAGAACGAGAACGGGAAAGAGAAAAGGAGAGGGAGAAGGAGAAGGAGAAAGAAAAAGAGAAGCAGAAGGAGCAAGAGAAGGCGAAGGAACAAGAAAGGGTGAAAGAGCAGGAAAAGGCGAAAGAGCAAGAAAAGGTGAAAGATCAAGAGAATGCAAAAGAACAAGAAAAGACAAAAGATCAAGAGAAGGTGAAGGAACAACAGAAGGTGAAAGATCAAGAGAAGGTGAAGGAACAACAGAATGAAAAGCAGACAGAGATGGCTAATGAGAGGAAGGAGAAACAGTCAGAAAATGAAAAAGACAAGGAGGTGGAAAAGCAAGAGAAAACACAACAGAAGAACGCAGAACCAAGCGTCTGACTAGTGCTACATAGTGATGAGGTGAGTCGTTTAGTTATTAATTGGTAAATATTTAAAAAAGATGTATAATAATAATATTTTCCTTATTATCATTCACAGATATGGTTGTGACGAATGCAGTACACCGAGGAGAACGGCAAAAAGCGTGCGCGTGCAAACCGTGGAAATAAAAAGCAGAAAAAGAGAAGTAAACTTAAATGGTATCCTTTCGTAGATACGGATGAATTCAATCAGTAAATAATAAATAATAAATCACTGCGATCGCATAAATTCATTTGTGGTAGCAACTTGTCCTCGTAGCTTTACCAGAAACCATTTCTGTTACCATCGAGTGATGCACGAATCAACAATGAAAATGTATCATTACATTTAGCGATAAAGAGAAACATTGTTCACGATTCAGTTAGGGAAACGAGATGTTTGTTATTAATTCGTACGCATGTCGTAACGATAAAAATTTACTTTCGTAAGAATTACACCGAGATGTTTGTCAAGACGAGATAAGGAAGATCGTACTTACTAGCTAGTGAAGTTATCATTCCGGCGATTAACGTCCATAAAAATCGTATATTAGATATCATTTATCATTCGAGGACTTCAGTGATTCGAATATTCGATCAAAATAATTCGAATACCATCCGAATACCTGACTGTTCCAGTACTGGGGTGCTCGAAACTCGACTACTCGACTACTTAAGTACTCGAACAACTTACTACTCTAACAATACTCGAATACATGAGTAATCGAATCCTTCGCTATACCAATATTATCGGGATACATGATTACGCGAATAATTGACTATGCCAACATTATTAGAATCGTCCCAGGAGTACCACAAACCAGCTTATTAATCATTGTTTCGCGAATCAATCACTCTGATATCTGGTTTTCCAAAGAACAATTAAACGACATAGAAGAAGGACTTCCTAAATGTAAATGTGACGTCGAATACGTTACAGTAAGTACTTTAACGACACGTGCCATTTTTTAATTTACTATGAGAAACAAAGATAGAGAAAATCAAAGGTTATAATACCAACTGTCATTCTTTTAGTGATGTTGATATATTAGTTGGTGAGATTCGTCGTCAAAGGCACGAATTGTGTGTTCATTTCTATCGAAGGTACGATTAGATAAACGTTTTTAAACCTATTTGTTACGAAATTTCTATCATCAATCATACAAAGCTTCTTGACATAAGTGTAAATACATTGTTGTCGGTGCATTGCACGGGAACCTCGAGGCTATGTAGGTGAGTTATTGTATTTTTTTGTAGTAGCTACAAAGAATTCGAATGTCAAATAAACGGAATATGTCAGCCACAGTTAAAATCAGTCTTCACTCGTGTAAAGCACCGACGACAACTTACATTCTAATTTCATCTTCGAGCAACGTCTCCCGAGTATGTGTGAATCATACATGAATTTGTGTGAACGAATGAAATCATATCACAGTACGTACCGAGTAAGAACTGCAATTATCAATTATACACTCTACCGATAGCGTTACTTAACCATTTACTTGGCAACTGTCCGAATGCATACCAGTTGCTTCATGATATCATGACGGCGTACGAATGAAAGAACCATTACGAGGCGTAAAAAAAAAAAAAAAAAAAAAAATACATGGTGCAATTGACGACCAATCGACTCGTTACAATTTAAACACGAGGTGTGTGCTTGTTTTATGCTAACAAATCAAATTAAAAACAATTCCCCGCTACTTTCTGTACCAATGGTGCAGGAGAACTGAAATCAAATCTGAAAGTAACTCGAAATATTAGCGTGAATCCATGTTATTTACAAGCAATATTTCCAATTAAAGGGCTAAATATTGTACGTCGAATACAAAACTTTATGAAACTGGGAAATGATTTGCGGGAATCCCCGTGTTCGAGTAAACGGGCAGTTTCGACTTCGTCACTTGAAAGCGGGGATGTTGTATCGACGACAGATACAGATCAGAGGTGCAAGAATTGCTTCGGGAATGAGAAAAAATTTATTCGTATCAACGCCCCATTTTCTACGCGACAAACCTCTTTGACTTTTCTAACGTCCTTTCGCCGAGATAAGCATTCTCCAATGAATAATTTAATTAACGCGGATAGTCGGTAAAATGATAATTGAGAAAAACGGCTGAATTCGCCCTCGTATGCGTACCCGACGAACAGAATTTTCGTAACGAAGTTCAAACCGAAAGTAAACAAATGCAATTCGATCCCGACTCGCTCGATTCATTTCGAAAATTGTTATTTACTATTTAGTTCACGACGATGTATAAACTAGGAGAAGCGGATGGGGGTATGCGACAGTTGAAAGTACACAAAGACTATGAAAAAAAATCGTTGTATCGCACAAAGTATCGATAAGTAACGAGCACGTAAAGCATTTTATTATATGATTGGAGAAGTAAAATTAAATTGGAAATACGTCATAAAGAACGCGCATTTTATACGACAATAAGATAAAATCTAAGATATTTTCTCGTTACTGGTAATTCAAGGAGCTCACGATTCGTCACTCGCCAGAACAATTCGTTGTGAGGAGGCTTTCGTTCCGAACACTGAAAATTCCGCGCACGTCATTCGAATAACGATGCGTCTGTTGCGAAAGCAATTTGTTGGGCGCTCCTGCGTGTGGCAATTTTGCGATTTTACAATATCCAAAATAGGGAAATTCAATTGTCGTTCAATTGTAATTCAGTTGTAATTGTAATTCAGTTACAATTCAATATCAGTTTACTTACAATTCAACTACAGTTCAATAGTTTAATTGAATCGGAGTTGAGTTATAATTAAATGACAGTTAAACCGTAATTCCAGTTGAAACATAATTGCATTATACAGAATGCAGATCATTAAAGATTAATATCTAACCATATTTTTTAATAACAAAGAAAAGATGAATTATTTTGTATTCGAGTTAAAAAAAATTATAAATAATAAGTTACATAGCAAAGTTGCCAGACGGAGGAGACAATTGTTAAATAATGATAAATAGCGATCATGTATCATGTTAAAACACACGCTAGAATCTCGCAATGTTCAACATAATTCGCACGAGCCTGGCGAGCTTACATGTATAGATCAGGATCAATGACCGTAAGGGAGCGATCGTTGCATCGCGAATCAATTTACATACCGACTACTTCGACATCATTTTAGGAGTTTCTCACTGTGGTCATCGTTACAATAGGCGACCGAACGCGGCCAACAAAATATCGCTGTCTGTGTCTGTTTATCGTGTGTACCGTCATTGTTGAATATGCGACTAATCGACGCGCGTAAACACGTCACCTGTAATTAGGGTATCTCTGTTGAAGTCAATCGACATAATGGAACGATTAATTCTTCGATTCTCCTTCGATGAATTTTCATTTGAAATCTTAATTTTATAATTGATAACGAGAGTTGAAATATAAATTCTATAATATTTTAAACATTAAAAGTATTTATTTAGTCGTGTATCGGATACAATAAGAATTTATTATAATTTACTGAACGTTATTGGTCTGATTACTACTTGAAAATATGACATTCAATGAAAAGAAATTGCGACGAAGGAAAATCGAAGGAAAAGTCAGCGTTGGGGATCGTCTCGCTCGAAATTGCCACGAGATGTAGAACTAACTTGCGATGCGAATGGTTCGCGCATTCACTCGCGAGCTCAAAGTAGTTTTACAGTAGAGAAGCGTTAATCGAAAGTAGCCATGTTGTTGCTTAAGACATTTAGGATAGGGTTAACGCTAATGGACAGTTGGTCGAATCGATGAAAAGCTTTGAATGAAGAACTGACGAATTCAAAATTCTGATCATGGAAAATATTGAAGTATTAAATCATAATACGAAATAAATTGTTCAGGGTGATCTATATTTACACTAGGGTTAAAACTACTCGAATTGTCCTCTGTTCGAATATTCAAATAATTCAGTAATTCAATGGTGAATACCATTCAAATACCATTTGACTGCTATTCGAATAAAATTCAAATACTATTTGACTCCTATTCGAATACTTGTCGTGTGAAATGGAAATCAAATTCTTCAATTTCTTCCTTCTTTTTCTAAACTTTATACTCGTGCATTTAAATATTACGATATTTACATAACGATATTCATATCCTCGAATATTCGAATACTAAAATATCTGAGTAGCGAAATTTGGATACTAAAATATTTGAATATCGAAGTATTCGAGTGGTTGTAGACCTATTACATTACAAATCAGTGCAACTTCGTCGATTCCTCCATGAAAATGTACGTAACGTTTAGATAATAATACCGATTTGGAGAGGACACGAAAAGTCGACATGAGTTCAGATAAAAAATAAGATCCTATCCGCTAGAGAGAGAGAGTCGTTGCAATCTATTCTGTTGTCAGCTAGGACGTTTGTTAAAGTTATCGCGTCGTCCCTTCTGTGGTGTAACTATGTAAATTGCAAACAATAGAACAGATACTGAGTGGAAGAAGAGAAAACAATGCTTTCGGTGTCGCTGTTGTAACTCGAGTTAATGTTAGTGAGAAAAGAAACAAAAAAAAAAAAAAGACATAATGAAAACACTTCGAAACGAAACATATACCGGTTCACCAAAACGATCGACTCTGTAATCGACATCACTCGAGGTCGATTTCGATTCTAGACGATCCCTCGATATCGCGATTCTACGCTACTGGCATCAGAAGTGTCGTAAGTTAATTGTATGATAGATTCTTGGCGTTACGCGAATTACGAAGAGTGGTATTAATTATTCCGAACGGTGAACAAGAGAATTCGTCGCGATCCCATCTGACACGTAAGAAAAGAAAAGTCTGTGTACAAGCGAAACCTAATTTGTAAAGATGTAATGTATATGTAATTTGTAAAGATATAATGTACAATGTAACATATAATGTCGATGAATATAAAGGTAACTGCGATTAACGTGGACGAAAGGAAAAACCTTCGGAGAAAATTCATTTGCAGTTTCGTTACTCACCCGACTATTCCCTAAAAAAAAAGTTTCGATCAATTAGGAAAGAGACGTTGACTTTACAGTTTATTTACACAGGCTACACAATGTACACTATGAGAGATATGAAGACTCGCGTGCGACCCGTTTTATGGACGCTTTAAAAGATTGCACGAAATTCACTCGCAGCTTGCCGTTGGCAGACCAAAAAAATCGTCGTATTCGTTAAACAAAATTGCACATCGCCATTACGGAAGTTATAATGTAACGCTTGTATAGGTCGAGCAACAAGAACTTAACGAAACAAAATATAGTTTGTACAACAACAACAACAATGTTACAGAGAAAACGCGATTCGGAACGGCACCGAGACGCGCGCCGAACGATATATGTTTATATTATTCTAAAAATTGAACTAAACTGGCACGTAAACGTAATCAAAATTAATAATTCGATGTAACATGAATTCCAGCCTCACTGATTCACTGATAAATTAAAGAAAAATAAAAAAAAAGAAAAAAGAAAAAGGTGAGTGCAAGGGGTTAATTAAATTATATTATAATTGCATTAATTGGGCCAGTATTTATGCTCTTGGAATACAGAGCTAATTGTTTTTCAGCTTTAAGAAGGGTGAAAATAAACGAAAACGAAACAAAAATATAACTTTTACCAAAGAATCGATTCCCCTAAAATTAAAAAAAAAAAAAAAAAAAAAAAAAAATTGTTGCCCATATAACTAAATAATAGAGAAAATGAAACTAAGAATCGTGAAGTAGGAACGCGTTGCTCCACAGTTCAGGCATCGAATTATTTCCATTTGGTTAGAATCGATAATAGCTACTTATAGAATCGCAGAAAACAAGAACATCGAGAGCATTAGTCAACCAGACACGGTTCAAGAAGCACTGTTGTTCGTAAATGAAGAATAATGTAAACGTATCAACAACATTCGTTCACGTGTTTGCTGGTTCTTTCGTTTTTCTTTTTTTTTTTTTATACGGCAGGCACGCACACTTACGCACACGTATACTCTAATATTTGGACATTTGTACTTGACGTATTTCAATCGCGTGTATAACAAAATATTCGAAGCTACATTTTTCTTTCTCGGCTCCGAGGATCGTTGAGCCACTTTACACGCAGGTATAGTTTGCACTGTCGTGCATTATAGTTGCACGATTTTCTTTAGTAACAAACCGTGAGGTAATACGACACGAAATTAATTTTAAAGTTAATGGCTGTCCCACGTTTAAGCAACAGAAATGGCCAAAATTTGATAAACGATTTAATTTTTCATTGTGAAAAGGTATATTCCGTAGTGTAAATTATATATTTTATTTAAGAAGTTGTTTGTCTTTTATTCATTCCTTGAAATTTATTTTATCGAACGATAAGAATTTTGCCCATTTCTGTCAAGACATGGATAAACGAAAGAGCCAAGTAAACCGAAGGCACATGTGCCAACGTTCGCCAAGGTTCGAGCACGTGTGCCTTTGGTGTATATTTAATTGACACCCGATAAGAAAGTTATAACAAACTCACTTAAACATTGAAATTTCATATTGTGCACAACTCACCTAATTAATGTGTCTCATCCTCGTGTTCCTCGGACGACTACCAGTTTCTAAAGTGACTATTTAGAAAGTTGTACAGGAAGTTTGCAAATGATCGTGTGTCCAACAAAATCGAAATTTACACAAATCTGTGTCTTTTTTTTAATTTACAACACATTCACTACACTTGGACACACTATGCTTGATCAACGACCAACACGTGTGTTCAAGATCTTCCCCCACTCCGATCGCCGTCAGGTTACACGTTACACGAGGATGCACGTGTCTCGATCTATTCTGTTCCGCGCTCTGCCCCACACTGACGCCTTTCTCTCTCGGTCGAGGCTCATATGGAGGGGATGGGTCCCGTGCGAGAGTCCCAACCCATTGGCTGCCTAGCTCGCGGGGTCTCTTCCCCTTCCACGCGCCGTATTCAAGACAGAAAATAGTTGTAGAGCGCGAATTTTAAAGAGATTAAATGGAACAAGTGAAATATGAACTCTCTTTAGCAACAATTTTGCGTTTTCTCTATTTTGTTAGACTCACGATCTTTCACACATTTTTCAAAATAGTTTTCTAAATAGTTACTATGGAAACAGACCATCACCTTAACAATAAAGAAATTAAATACATTAATTAAGTGAGTTGTATTCCTGTGAAATTTCAATGTTCGTCAATGTTATAAATTCCTTATCGCGTATTGTTTAAAGAAATATTGATCCTTGTTTTTTTTTCTTATGTACGTAATGGAAAAAATTATCTTTACATTTTGAATTCCATTTAGGGGCAATCTATAAAAATTCGAGGAAAAACGTAAACGCATTACTCGTTACAGTTATTTAGGCATGCGCGTAATTCGAAAATTCGTTAGGTCTACGTTTAAACCCCTTCGTTAAAAATACAAACGTCTTGTTAACAAGTTAACAAAAGTAACTTGGACCCCATGAATGTTTGTTTAAGATATAGCAGACCCTCCATTGTCTGAATCCTTGTTATAAATCATTGCTTAGCAACCTGTTTCCGATCGAAGATAAATCCTGTTTCTCTTCTTCGAAGATAAAAATTAATTAATATTATATCAATATTATATCAAATAACATTTTATTTTATAATTATCTGAAGTAATTGTGTAATTGTTTTTCAAATAGCTTTCAAATTATTTCAAATAGTTCTTCCTTATTCTCATTTCAATTAAAATTTTCCCACGTCTATTGATAATAATTTTAATAAAAAATATACGATACTAAAAGTTTGACATATCTAGTCTTTCACTATGCCTAAGTCAATTCTGACAACGAAGGTTCCACCAGACTCACTAAAAAATTACTGGAAATCGTTTAAGTAAATTTCAATACAAGGAGGCATAACACTATCGGTTAAAAAAACCGACGCAATCACTAACATAGTATAAATTTGCATTAATATTCACCCTAGAGATTAATCGCTGCGGAAACAATTTCACGCCGAAGAGGTCCACAATTTAAGCTTTGATCAGTCGAGTAGTTTCCACAATGCAAACCATACCACAGTCTTCAAGCTAAAGTAATTTGGTCGAGTTTCCAACGTAAGGTTCCCTTTTTCCTAATCTTATCATCCCACATAAATTTCACCCCCGCGCGACAAACTCTTATCATTTCTTCCTATATGGCCTGTCTTCACCCTCGATTAATTAGTTAATACGCAATAACATAGGGTGCCTCAGGTACTCTTTCGAACAAATTCGCGTCGAATCTACAACAAGGATGTCTTGAACCTCAATAAATAAATAAATATATACCAGAATCGTGACGAAATCGATCACAAACTTTGTCAGCATCCAGTTCGAAGAAAGATGGACGCCGAAACGAGGGACTCGAAGGAAAAACGAAGTAATCCCGACACCTCGATCATTTGTTGACGAAAGCAGAGCTCAACTCCTGGTAAACAATCGTTTATGTATATGAATTCTACTGAATCGTCGAATAACTTGGTTCGTTTGAAACGTATAAAAAATTGTTCTCGTTTCGCTTGTCTGCGAGGTTCACTTCTGCTTCGAACCCCTTGAACACCGCGACAATGGTGTTATTTGTATTATATAAATGTTCTAGTTTTGGTGTTCGCAAGAGTCGTCAGTTCGGTTACTCTCGCGTGACATAATGATATACGTACGAAAATAAATGAAACGAAATAAGACTTGAAGTTCCTAGTGAAAGTTGCTTCGCAATAACTGTACTGGATGGGCCGTAATTCGTGATACATTTGACTTTTTGTGATAAGAAAAATTCGAATGGCTGATATGAAATTGTTTTATACTGGGGCTGAGAATTTAAATAATATTCAAATAGCCAACTCCGTGAATTATAACCCAATAGTCAAATGTACGAATAATATTAAAATAGCCATATTCGAATTGTATTGAAACAGACAAGTCCTCGAATATTATTTGCCCTATTTCTTGCTTTTAAATTGATGCTCAAAATCGTCTCAATCGTGGCACGGCTCACGGGCCACCCTGTATAATTACTCGTCCATACGTTCACCGTATTCAACAGTACACCCCGAAACAGTGGTTTTTAATTAGCGTTGTCGATAGCAAAAATATTTCTACCACAAGTTTACAAGACATTCATTTCACACACCTTTAAATAACTTTGTGATCCATTACGATCTTAAAAATTTGTGTATCTACGATCAAAGGAGCCAATCTTCGATCTGAAACGATAGTTATACTAAGAACCAATAACCGAATCTCAAAGTATTTGTTCAAGTAATGAATATACCGAGGTGAATCAATTCCTAGTCCACAAAAATATCCAACTCTGTAACATCCAGCTAGGACAATCTTGACCGATACATTTATTTCTCTGTACCGATGGAGAAAGAAAGATCACCCGTTATAGGATCGGAAAAATCGGAGAAAAGTACCTGGATCGCGTCGTCGATCGATGAAAATTCGAAGTTTTCTCTCATTCTTTTGAATATAATCCTCTCACTCGTGGAGAAACACTTCCTCAGAAATTACAGAAGAGATTTATGGAGGAGAATCGATTAAACGCTATCGTCCTGACCGTTTCCGCTCTGATCACCGTAATTATCCTTATCCTTGTCCGTATCTGTGTCCGTGTCCTTTTCTTTATCTTCGTCCATTTGCTCGTCGACAACTTTTTTTCGACCTTCGACCTTCTCCTCCTTATCGTCCATCGTGAAATCCTCGCTTTTCACTGTCGAATTCGCCGAATGAGATTTGTTCAGCAATGAACTAAACTCGCCAAATTTCAGTATCTCCTCCATGGCTGATTGTTCTAGGTTCACCTATCGGGAACAAAGTAGGATTTCGTTTATTTATACTAAATCATATTATAGAATTCTACATTTATAAGCAGTGATTATAACACCGAATACACTAAGATACTAAGGGAATACGTGAAAAATATCCAACCTTTCGTGGTCTGCCCCTCTTTCCTTTAGTAGGTGGGGAAATCGTCGGTTGGCAACTCGTGCTGGACAGGCTGCTCTTCCTCTTCGGCCACTGCATGTGCGAGTCCACGTGTTGCTTCAGCTTGTCCTGCCTGGCGAACATCCGCGGACAGATGCTGCAGGCGAACGGTCTCTCGCCCGTGTGGACTCTCCTGTGTCTAGCCAGGTGGGAGGCTCTCGTGAAGGCCAGAGTGCAAAGGTCGCAGGAGAAAGGTTTGTATTGCGCCCTGTCGGATTTGGCCAGTATGGGCCTGGTGGACTCTTTCCCATCGTGCAGGCTTGTCCTCTTCGAGGGACCGTCGCTCTTCTTCTTCATCGTTAACCTGGAACTCTCGTCCGCGCTCTTCGACGAATCCTGCAAGTTGAAAGGGAGATGTAGCGCGAACGACGGGGTGCAATAGCGATTGTGTGAACCGACAAGAACGAGTGGGTTAATAACGTGCTTGGCGCAGCAATGTTAGTTGAACATAGATTCAAAGAGTATAGAAAAGTATTAAGGTATTGTATTCTGAAATTGATATTTTCTGAGTTTTATGGCAACGTCGATTTAGGATAGGTACACCTTATTACTTTTACACTCAGTCCACCTACAGAGAAAACATATTGGTGTGCATTTATTGCGAGCATATTTCTTAAAATGAAAATGGGGATCAATCTCAACTGTGATCATCGTTTCCTACCAGACTCTCAGCTCGTTCTTGTAAGTCTTCGTTCATCTCTACGTCTGGTACCGTGGGATCTGTGGATCCGTTGTAACTCGAGTCGAATTTAGACGCGCTCGAGGAATCTTCGTAGTTGTCATCTCTCGCGGAGTCCTCTTTTAGGGTTGCCCGTTCCTTCGATTTGTATTCCTGTGACTCGGTGCTTCTCGAGGGCCGTCCAACAGAGACTCTTTTTTGGCCCTTGAATCTCGTCTCCCGTTTGTACATTGGCGGTGGCATGCGCCTCTAAACAAATCAGAGATGAATTAAAATATTAACAAGCTGGCGTCTATGCTTGTAAAATATTTAATTAGACGAGACCAGCGTCTATGATATTCATATTCTTCTCGATAGAAGAAGGCTCTACGAAGAGACCTGAAACGTTCCCTCGAGTAACTCAATTTTCAATACATTTAATTCCTGTTCCTCTAAAATACCAACAAGGGAGGTTCTCCCAGCGTTATTTCATTTATCCAAAGTAATAACGTTGGGAAAATAGTTTTCCTCTCCTGGAGAAAATTGTTCCAATGTAAATAGTTCGAAGCGCAAGAAAGCGAACGAGCACCTCAAAATTATTAAACCGACTCGTTGCGCGTGGATTCAGCAGCGGAAAGATTAATATCGACGGGAGAACGTGCACTATTTAAATTGCCGGAGCACGGGAACTTTTTTATGAAAATTTAATTAGCCCCGTCCGTGTCACGTGCATGTCCGAACTAACTTCTATTAATTTGGCTAAACTTACGATTCTATCCACCTGGTCGAGAACTTTTCGAGACGCACCGCTGAATCCACGGTGATCAAAGGGAACGAAACGAGCTACCGTGGTTTTTCTTTTTTTCTTACCACGGTCTTGATTAATTATTAGACGACGTCCAGAGGGGACGATAAAACGAACGAAGGAAGCGTCCACGACTAAGTCGACGTTTCTCGTTTTCAAAGAAACTCGACTATGAGTCGCCTTGTGCATACATCAACAGAGAGGCTCGCGAAATGGCGAGAACACGATTTCATTTAAGCCGTCAACGAGCGTGTGATTATTTCATTCGGGCTATTTTTCAATGTTAGTAAAATTGTATATGTTTTATATGTCGTATTGAACTTTTGAGTACAATTCAGTTAAGTAAAAATACATAAAAACTTTTGAAATGACTACAGTCTCGCGTGTCCTACTTGTTATCAGGTCGTTCAGGAAGTAATGTCGTATCTTATCGTGGTTGGAAGAATATAATGCCTCGTTTACGATATATAGGGCATGGAATGAACTGTGTTATAAGTAGACTGTGGATTTTTATGCGTTTATGGTAAATGAAAATGCAGGAAGGTCCACAGTCTAGTTTAATTAATTTCTCTTTCATGGCGAATTAAAAAATTCCTAACGTAAAATGAATCACACATAATAGACCACTAGCCTACAGTTCCTCTTTTATTTGTTTATGCAGGCATAAAACAGAAAATCATGGCTGTCATGCACATGCAAGGTTGGTTCTCACGAGAATGGTTGTGTCACACGAAAAATGGCGCATGGTAACGAACGCGTTAGGCAATGCTCAATTAATATATAAAGATAATATTTTCAGTAAAACGCGTTGTATATAGAGGACGTTGCTCGGCATGTGGAACCCAATTCAACGGAACAACAATGAAAAACGTTCGTGTAAACATGCGCTCTCTTTGGTCATGTTTCACAGTTCTGGTAGCAAATTACTCTCTTTAGCAATAGAGGTTTTGTATTTATAAGAATGACCTAGGTGAATTGGAGTCAAGTAGAGTTCATCAAGCAGATAAAGGAGGATATTAAAAAATGATCGATTCTGGAATCATTTTTTTTTGCCGTGCGGTACCACCACGTCCCAAAAGCTTCATGCTATATTACTTATAATCTACAAATTTTAACTCATCTGAACTAACGATTTGCGTTTCCGAAGTTCGCACAGGTTCGTCGAACGATTCCTCGTGACCGTCGATCACCATTGGATCGTCCTCTACCTCGATTTCTTCAACTTTGATGTGATCTTCCAACGACTCTACGGAAGACTGTTTGGGTAAAAACGGGATGACTGACGGTTCTTTCATGTATTCGGTCGTGTGGACCCTGGTTTCTATGTGACGCCATTGCATTCGGGTCTCGACTCTGGTGTACGGGCTACGAGTGCTTTCCTGGTTCCTCTGGTCACCCGACAGACCTCGAACCTCTAGGTCCGTCGCAGTCTTTATCAGGGAGGGCAAGTGCTCCTCGGCGACATCGATGGAGCCTCGATACATGAAGTCTAGGAGGCATTCCATTTCTTCCACCGCCACCCCTGCTCAAACATTCGTTAGATTTATTGAAAATTATTAAAAATTAACTCAACTAATATTCAAATACATATGAAATATTACAATGTAGTAGTTGGATAGTCTGTATCCCATGCCTAGTTCTAACTGGCAGTGTTTTAAAAAAGAATGTAGATGTTATGTAACTGGTTGATTTGCAAGTATTAACTCACCTTTTAAAATGAGAATCGGTTGCTCGCCATAGTGCTCTTTAAAAACTCGCTCGAAGTAAGGGCTGCATGCTGCCAACACTAATCTGTGTGCTCTCAGCATGCCACCCTGGCAAGCTAAGGTCGTGTCGGTCAAAGAACCACTCTTATACAGTCCTTCAAATAATCCAGACAAATTCGCCAGGTGATTGTTCCACGTGAGATTGAACGTCTTCTCGCCCATTATTATAGCACGTTGAGTCACCTCTAACAGAAATAACAAATACTTAGCATTAGAAGAAGTAAACTAAAACCTATTTCTGAAAAATATAATTGTAATTTTAATTTATTTTCAGTCAACGTCATCAAACTTAAATCACTCATCGATCTAATGATATAAGAAAACAAGAGGACAATTTGTTAATTCTCCCTTCATGGTACGCAATCTTTAAAAATATTGACTGCTAGAGTCTATCACTGCCAGGATGACTATAACTTTACGAAACTCTTGGTTTCTCGGTTCAGGAAAAATTGTTGAAATTGTTGCACATCGTGCACGAACGATGTGTGGCTAATAATCGAGTATGGTACATTTCCTATCTTACCTATTATTGTTACATCATAATTGAAACACTCAACGATGCGGGTGGCACGTCATTTTAATTGATACGCCGCGCACAATTATTCGAATCTTCCGCGTCGAGATATTCATGTAATACTCGGTATGTAGCAATTGCATGCGTGTTGCAAAATTTTACCTAGCTCGTATGAATGTCCAAACATGGTAGTGTAGTTTCCAACAGTATTGTCGCCTCCACCAATCGGTAGGAGGCTCAAACAGTGATAATCTGATTAATGTATTGGCTGCGGTTATCACAAATACGGAGGTCAGTATTCGCCAAATAGCAAGAAATAGGGGAATCAATTGGAGTTCAGTCTATCGAATATTACAAACCACTCCAATATCGTACGTACCATGTATTTGTACAGCAAGAAATGCCAGAGGGCAATTATCAACTTTACTTCGTGCATTTGATTTCAGTCGCCTCTTTAAATTATAAACAGAAATTATTTCTTTCTCATACACGCATTCTTGGTTTAATTAATACTTCAATTAAACGAACCAAATATGAAAGTGATGAGATGAGACCGGTTATCAAGGTAGACAGCACTGTTGGCAAGCCTCGATATTCTAGGACGTACTGTCGATAAGACAGCTCGATCTATCGGTACTATAAAACACAATTGAGAAGTGTGTTTAACCAAATAGAGTTCTACATTGCCAACTCTACGAAGCTACTAAGCGTACCTATAAGAAAACGTCACAAGTGACATGAAGTTGTTTCGACAAACATTAAATAGACAATTGGACACATTATGCACTAGACAGTTAACTCGATAGAATGATTTATATAATTTAATAGTGTCGCTCCCATTTCCCCAATGGTCCTATAAGTCTAGCTCGATACGAGTCATCCGAGGCCCAAACGAGACACCCCAATCTGTAATAAGTTTTCCAGGTTCATTCCTGCGACTTGTGCTAGAAAAAACTGCTGAAACGTTGAAAGGAAAATTCTCCAACGCAATTACGAGGAAACCGTATTCGACGTAGCTGTATAATCTATGAGGGAAAAGAAGGAAACAGGGGGTGTATGGGGGCAGAGTTGGCCAAATACGTAGGAACACCAGGGGGGTGCGTGTACATATACGAGCAGGGGGTGAGAAGCAGGACGAAGAAGGGCAGAGCGATCCGGCGATGGTCATGCGCAGTCGCAGTGCCTAGGCCCGATCCATAATTTCGTTGGTGGACCCCCATCACGCATTACCAAAGGGCTTTACGTTCGTGTGCAGACTGCACGCACCCTTTTTTTTTCCTTCGGTTTCGTCGCAGATACGTCACAGCAGCGGAGGGGGACAGGGGTCACGGAAATCGACGACCATCGAAAGAGGAGCCCCCCTCGCGACATAGCGAGCAGTCTTGACTCGCATCGTCGCCACAGTAAGGGCTTCTGCATCAGCATGCGTAAAATATATTACCATGACGACGACATTTGCCTTGCATGAATTATTAACGAGGAAGGGGTATTACTAGTTCGAGAATTCCTGTTGAAATTATAGTCAACTGTCTAACTAGTCTGAACAAATTATAGTTAAATAAATATTTGTGGAGTGTACAATGTTTGTAAATATTTTTCTGATATTTTTCTTGGCCTCGGAAACTCAGACTTTCCACTTGTTTAGATGATTTTCGTATGCCCCCCTTTCGCAGCCTGAGAAACACAGCATTATCCAGTGGAAGGGGGGAAAGCAAAATGGCCCCCGTTTCGAATTCCACGGACCTAAGAATCTCTGGACGGAGTCTAAACTGAGTTTGCAGGCGCGGTAAGGCGTGATGGGAGACGTGCGGGCAGTGTGCCGAATTCTCGTTTGTCATCGGCAACCTACGGCAGGCTTCGGTTGGATTCGGTTTCTACATATGCTTGTAGGCCAATCATAACGTCTACGAGGCCACCATGTTCGGTATTTTAAAAACTCTACGTTCATTGGTTAATGTCGACCAATCGAAAATAACGAAATAGTTTATCATTTAAAATAGCCATTATTTCAAATGAACTGGCATTATTTTTATTTTCAAACGACTGTACCGAAACTAGTGTCGCGGAAAAATGATTTCGCAACAGTTACTTTTTATTTTCATTCGAATTAAAATTTGCCCGGGTCTGATTACACATGCCACGTTTAACTGGAAACGAAAATATGATCAGCAACGATGGTCATGAATTTCAAAAATACCGACTATGCCCGTTTTAATCGTTTATTGCGAGCGAAAAAGTTATCGTTGCACGTCATCGAGAGTCAATACGATAACAATGCGTTCTTCGTTGAAATAAAAATGCCTGCGCACGCTACGAACCGTCCGAGAGCAATTATTTAACTTGTCAACGCAAGTACTATCGTTCATCGTCACAATCACCCATAATCGTTCACTCTAATTAAGGTTGCTGCTTCAAGATCAATGTCCTCCGCGTGTGTCTATGCGTTTGCGAACACTAAATTTTCGACGCGTTCCGGCTCGATAACTTAATTCCTTTGTAGCAGCAAAACTTTGTACGGCGCGCGCGCGCGAATGGAATTTCTATAGTAAATTGTGATTTATTGTTACCGTTACGCGAGTACCGCGAAGCATTAAAGGGACAGGATTTATTAAATTTTCGCCAAGTATCAGTGGTAGCCAAGTTGAAACAGTTTGATTTACATTCCCGTGGCACCGACCAAAATTCTCTAGACAGAAATTCCGATAACGGTAATCTCGGCGTGGCGGGAAATCCGTTCTAATAATAAATAAATTGAAATTCTCCCGACTTGGGCAAACATTGAAAGATATCGGGGCCGTTAGCGAGGCATTTAAAATTTAAATTGCACCGAGTATTCGAACAGTTAAACGACGTAAGCAACCGATAAAAATATTTTATTCGACTCGACAATCATTCTGAAATTATTTTTTAATTACCACAGTGTCCTTTGTTAGGCTTTATTTTGTTGTGGTGTACATTTTTAAATATTTTGTTACGAAGTTTATCTCGCGATTGATATATTAATCTTTCCTTTTCCATTTTTACTATATTCATTATATAATTTATAGTTTATTCAATTAATATGTTATATTTGAATGTTTCAATGCACGGTGAGCATATTTCGTAAAATTGAATTTTTACTTCTAACAAAGCTACAAGTAAATTCTTCCTGTAATTGCAAATATAGTACTATAATGTTTATGATTAAGGTATAATGACGTATAACACAATATTGAAAATGAACGGTGGTAATACGGTTGCATAACCTCGAACGTGTAAGTCTGTAATTTGCATATGCTCATAAACGCGTTATATCACATTTCACGTTATAATAACATAATTCTATTAAAATTTGCAACTTCTGATGAGAACTGAAAGCAAATGTCGAAGGATTAAAATAAAAAAAAAAGTATCTTTGAGCGTTCTAAAGATTCCAAACGAATAATTCTTCTTCGTTGCTCGACGATGTTAGTGCAAAATCGAAGCGTTACCAAGTCTGTTTACATAAGCGTCAAAGAAGGAAAAATGTGCATAGCAATGTTTATCATTGCATCTTACGTTTTCCTTCGTACGATTCAGTCCAATTATACGATCACGTTTCCCATCAAAAGAAATTTATTCCTAGCTACCTTATTACGCGTTTGATAATAATAAATAATTCTTAGTCTTTTAATAAAGCTTCGACCCTATTATGATTGTTATCGAGAACAAAGCAGACGAGGAAGCGAATACAGTTTAATTAATCCATGAAAGTTTCGGCCATGTTGTTTGGGTCATTTTCATTAAAGGAATATATCAAGTTATAAAATAATATACAATAAACAGAACTTTAACAAAATACTGCCACTTGTATTCGATCCTTTCAGTAACCTACCTTAAACTTTCAAACAGCAGGAAAACCTAGCTTAGAATGATATAACCTATTTTCACTTTCACATTACGTCAAACGTTTCCACTTTCAGATGCAGTCGTCATCTTCGATCGATTCATGTTTATTTTGGTAATTAATGGTTATTTATCGGATCTAATTCATTATGGCATAGAATAAGCTTTTAATATTAATCTTATCGATCGACAAGATAAACTATCAATTACAATCTTACCTATGACGAACAGAAGACAATCGACACGTACGGAACGATTTCTATAATCGATACAATTGTCGACGCTTGATTTTTTTTATTCATGGTAGAACATGGAGAGCACCTCTGTTCTGATAAGTACGACCGATTGAAATGTCGCATCTTCGACGCTGATCCAGATCACCGGTCAATCATAAATTGACGTCGCTAACGTTATCGTATAAGAGGAGGCGGATCTGTCGACGTCGCCAGGACGTCCAGGCGACTCTGCGCGAATAGGTCACTTCACAAGTCACAATGCTCTTGAGAAGCCTAATGAGTCGCTGCCACGTGGAAGGCTCTGTGCGCGATGCTTTATTTATGAAAATCAATCCCCCGCCCGGTGAAACAAAGAGAAATAGAAACAAGACGGACATATCCCTTCGTTACCGTTTCAATTTTTTTTTCGAACGAGCTCCCGATAGTTTCACTCTGTCTCGTCGTACGAAATACATACGCTATAATTGAAGCTAATGCTCGGATAACACAGAGCAAAATGACGTCGAAACTGTGACACAGATATAATTTATGACACCACGCGCCACGGAACACGTTTCGACCGAGTAGAGAGATTACGCAGGTGAAGTAAAGTAATTACTGACCGAGATGCGATAAACTTCGTGCAAGGATCAAAATTTCGGGGAAAGGTAAATAATTAGGAATTGTAAAGTTAATTTATAGAGGAACTGTTAGAGGAGAAATTAAAATTGTAGAATTGAATACTTTATAATGATAAAAATTTTAACGAGGATAGAATAATTAATTCTACAATGTTGAAATTTAATTAACGACGTCCTAACTCCATAGTGCTGAAATCTAATTAACGTCTCAGCTCTTGTATTTGAGTGATCTTCAGATCTACAATTATTGAAATTGAAATTAACGATTTCGAATAAATAATCAATTGAAATGTGGACACGAGGTTGAGAAACACTACGCTATAGAGTATTACTCTCGGCAGCGATTGTAAACCACTCGAGTGAACACCTATCATTAGACTATGTAACGAGTGAAATAAATAAGTCGATGACAAAGTTCAACCTGCGGTTCCCGAGGCGTACAGTCTCCCGTGGCTCCGATTTGTTCAATATTTTTCTGCAAATTGTTGTTCGACTCGCTTGGCTTGTGGTACAAAGTACTATTTCGAGTCACGTGACACGCTTCAACATTACTTGTCTACACTCGGGTGCCGGGATACTCGAGCTTTGTAACAATACGAAATGTTAATCTAACGATATTACACATCGATAAGAAAAATGATTGATGACCAGATGTACGTGACCATCGTTATGGATATATGTACACAATGATGATAAAGTTATCGTGAATCGTGCACGATCGTATTAAAAACAGACATTCCGACACGAACTTCTATGTAACTCGATTTCCACGAATTTCTTTTTGTTTAAGACTGAGAAGCGCGCACCGAAATGGGAGCACTTGGAGCCGAAGTTAATTATGTGTCTTTATATTCAATCGTATATAATTGAAGTTTGTGTTTGACTTTTTTACAAATAGAGCACACATAGCAAAGTCCTTCCAAAAGCTTGCATCATGCAAAATATTCATTCGTATATAAAAAAAATGGGGGTCCGAGTCCTGGGGAGCGAAACACTCAATTGTGCGCGTTGCGGCCCATATGGCAGGTGTGCACATGGTTACTGTGAGGGATGTATATTGCTTTTATGGGGCCCCCGTTCGCCAGGGGGTCTGGGGCCCCAGCCCCCCAGCATGCATATGCGCCCGAGGACTATGCTTTTAAAATTTTTTAAAAGGTTTTATCTGAAAGCATATGCCTCGAAAGTATACGCGTGCTAGGGGGGCTGGGCTCCCCAGACTCCATGTCGAACAGGGGGCCCCCTGTCCCCCTGCCGAACAGGGGGCCCCCTCGACAGCAATATAAATATATCCCTCACAGTAACCATGTGAACACCTGCGAGGTACGCTGTAACACGCACAGCTGGGGACTTCGCTTTCAAGCCCTAGGACCCCCATTTTTTTACTAACTGTAAATCGTTAGCGCTTAAATTTATTATACCGTACGGTGTATACCATAAGCTGTATGTACACTTGCATTTGATGCACTGGTTAAGTAAATAAAAAAATAAATAAATAAATAAATAAATAAATAAATAAATTAACGACGTATATAATAATATTAGAATAATGATACTCGAATACCTAAGAAATAATTACACAGAAAATATGCTCGAATCATTGATCCAGGTATTGATTAATCGATAAGATACCTGCTATTAAGTGAAAATACGTAATCCATCTGACTGCTTGATATCAATAAAAAAAAAAAAAATCTGACAAATCTTCGAGGACTAAGCAAATTCCTGCGATCGATTTTATCGAATAATGAATCACGCGACTTTTATTATGGAAGAAAAATAGTCTGAGCCGAAGAAACTAATTTCGTTAACTATGCATTATCATCTTCATTGCCATTTCGATTACATACAGCATTGTTATACGCGTACGTGTGCACAATACACAGCTAGAGAGGTATAAAGTAATGTTTCTAATAAAAGACTTTACTACTCGTAAGATTCCCGAAGGCAAGCTTCATTCACACTCGGCTATCTTCGACGTGCCATCTGTATCCTCGTGTAAGTAAAATAAACGCGGCAGCACTATCCACTCGACAAGTGACCAAAATAACAGCGCGAGCAGGACCAGAAATTTGGTTAGTATCGACTTTTCTTAACTTTCCATAACCTACGTAAAATACTCGGACGAATAAAAAAATATTTTACTTTAACCAGCAGTTTCGTTTTTTAAAAAAAATTCCCCACTCTTCGTTCTCTCTTTGGATGCAATCTTTTTTGCTTCCACTATATCCTTTTCGATCTTCAAGCAACGAAGCATAAAGGAGAAAAAGTTTCGTACTTTGGAAACCGAAGGTTCGCTTCAACTTAAAAGGCAATGGCGAATTCAAGGAGTCTTTCGTAGTCGTTCAATCCGAGAATAAAAATGAGCAATTGTATACTCGTGTTAACGTTTAATGCGATTCTGCTTCCTTTAACCGCGATAATTAATGGCGAGCACGGATGAATTGATTCTGGTTCCCATTTGGGAGTGAGTGAGTTTTATTTATAGGTACGTTCATTTCATTTTTGCTTTACCTTGCATTTGCATTTTCTTCTCTTCATAATTCTCATATCAGGGATGCCAGTAGTCTGTTTGGTGCCCACTGGCCCCCCCTTAGAGTTCGGGTACCTCGGGATCGCTAAAGCCGTACTGTAGCTACATCTACAATCAGACATAGCTACAGCCCCTGAGAGGTTTCCGTTTGGTAGGAACGAAAAATGGCGGGTAGAGGAAATCTGGGAACCAAATCTGTGTAAATAATCGTGTTTATTTAATTGAAATTTCGTTCAATTAATATACTATTTACGTTTGTAGTACACAAAATAATATATGTATACAGTTCAGTAAACGTTTATTGATATATACAGAGCATTTCGTTTAGTTGAATGCGCGAATAAATATATTTTGAGGAGATGAAGCTATGTTTTTCGTGCAAGTTTTGTACTCGATCGAATTTTTATTCGAAAATTTCTCTCGTCTTTGCCGGTCTTAACCCAGGGATCAGCGTGATATTAATTCGACGCTGTGCAGAGATAAAAATAAGTATACTAGCGGCACAGAGGCAGAGCTCTACACTCTACGCCATTGTTAACCTAACCTCGAATTAACGAAAATAATCGCAAACCGTACCGCGCGAATTATGAAAACAACACGGGGAAAAGTGTCGAATTTTTCCAAACAACGTATCGAGGTCGGTGTGTTGGCGTGACTAAGTTATCCAAGAATGCGCGAGAGATTTCCCGTGGCTGGTTAGAGCGCTCTAGAAGATCAAGAGAGCAAGAGAGTCGGTTTAAACCGTGTGTGCCCCAGCGTCGACTCTATTAATACCCGCGGCTCGTCGTCGCGCCTTAAAAACGTGCGCGTCGATATATAGAGTCGTACAGTAAGGAGCAAATCTGTTCCAATCGCGAAAATTTTCCCAATGTAAATATTTTTCGTTATACAAATAATTCAAAACAAATGAAAATCAATGTCGACGACTAAATTTGTTACGATCTCGACGAATTAACACTCTTTTATGACTGCAGTGGGAATGTTTATGCAAATTTATATATCGAAAATAAAAAAAACAGTTATCAACGTTGATTTTTCTTTTTTTATGAATTATTCAAAAAATAACAAACGTTCCTAAGAAAAATGTGCCCGACTGTCTCATTTATGCTCTTTACTGTACGTATACCTAGGCGAACCTTTTGTGAAAAATCGTCTCCCGCCCGAGCGAGGCAAACGGAAGGGAGGCCGACAGATTGACAGCCCTGCCTCGTCCTCGAGTCTATTTCCACGTGAACGACGAAACGAGCGAGAAACGAAATAAATCCGCGAACGATGAGGGAAACGTTGCACTCGCAACGTAAAAGGGAGACACCGAGGCCTTGTCGTGAATCGTTTGTAAATACTGTCCAAATGAAAATACAGAAAAACTGGTGTCGCGACAGTCGTAAACAAAACGCTCGTAAACGTCGAATGGCAGACACAGCTAGCTCGATTTCAATTAGACCAGCACGAAGAGTCACGAATCATGCTTTCGTATCGCGTTAAAACTAACTACAGCGGACTCACAATTATCCATGGTAATAAGGTTAAAACTGTCATGGACGGAGAAACGTGATAACGATATACCTGACACCAAATTTACGCGGTGCGTTCGAAGCAACCGATTTCTATTAAGTGTATAATATATCAACCGATATGTGTATATTCGTGAAGTTGTGAAATTTATTAGAATATTTTTGATGTTAATGATGTTGATAATGTTTTTTTGCTTTTATTTGTATTTTACTTCTATTTTACGTTGGAATAAATGAATTGAATTAAACAACCGATTAAATAACACGAGTTTCCTTTTCCTCTATAATTTTCTGATTCGAACTCTGCTCGTCATTCTGCGAGAGACGAATAAAAACTTGTTTATTCTTCGTTCGTAAAGCGTACTAGTCCAGATAAGAATATCGTCCGTCTCCGTAAAGAAGGTGTCACTGTTTCAACAGAACGTATCGTAGATATCGTACAAGTGCATTCGGAGTCAATTACGCGATTAACCGTTCCGCTATTAGGAACGAGTTAAACAGTATCGTCGCCATCGGACCGATTAAGGAACGGACCAGGGTTATCATCGTAAACAGAACGAGGAAGAAGTAAGCAGCAGGGACTGTTGCAGTTCCAACAGAGCAGCCTACAGATGTCGTACGAGGTCTTAAGCCCGGCACGGAGTCAGCGCAAACACCCAATCGTCGCTTTAGCCTGAATCGTGGCTCGTTTTTCCCGTAAACAACAAGGTAAAATACGTCAGGTGACATTATTCAACGGAGCTCCGGATCGAACCTTGAGCCCAGAAATCGGACGTTTCCGTCGGATTGTGAACGGTCCGCGCACACGACCGTGTGGAAACTGACTTTCACCGCGGCACACGGGTACACCCTAGTCGAGAGCCATATTCCCCAAAAAAATCACTCACCTTCCGATTTCCTCCAATGGGTAAAAGTTTTTAAAAATCGTTCTCGCCGCGACGGGCCACCGGAATCAACCAGTAAGAGCACGCTCCCAAAAAGCTCGGGGTAGACTGACGTTTACACCGTGTCGACGTCTGTTTCGTTCCTTCCTTCACGACCACCGTGTGTGTACACCCTTTTCTCTGCCCCCCCGGATGGAACAGCAAGTATTTCGTGCGAAAACACTCACCGTCGTGGAAAAATCTAACGCGAACGTAACTGACGAGTTGGAGAATCGAGCAAGCGAGCTGAGCTCACTCTGCAAGGGGCACGCGCGTGCTGGGGCTCCCTCGACCGAGTCGCGACTGATATCATTTCCAGCGGGGGACTGTGGGGTCGGCAGCCAGAACCCCACCAGGGGGTCTTCGTGCAACCCCCACGCGGTGTCGTAGTAGTCGTGTTCGCCGTCGTGGTTGTGGCTCGTTGTCGTCGTGGCTCCACCGTTGCTGGTCTCTCGAAACCCCCTTCGCACGTACGGGGGAATAAGGGACCAGGATGTGTGTACGCGTATCATGGGGAGAGACCTCTCTCTTCATTATCCATCTCTTTCTTCCTCTCCTGTTCACATATTTCGATCTCTCTCCCTCCCGTTATCTGTCCCTCTCCCACGCCCGCTGTCTCTCTATCAGTTTCTCTCTTCATTCAATTCCTCATCCTTGTCTCGCTCAATGTACCATACCGAAACGTCTGTCTCATTTCTCTCTTTCTAACATCAACTGTTCCCTGAGCGTATGGCGCACGCACACACACACGCACACACACACACACACACACATCCCGCATCCGCGAACACATTCGCAGAAGCAGACACCCCCCTCCCCCTCCATTCGCTGGCACCCTCCCTAGCCACGAACCCCTTACCACCGGCGTACCCAGCAGCTTTATCCACCCTGAACCCTCCCGTTTACAAGGGGTTGCTTCTCGGTAGCCTGATCGGACGTTCGCGAGAAGAAGGGACCTTCCCTTTTGCCCCTCCCCCGGCGACCTAACCCTGCTTCTTTTTTACGCATTTCAGATTCGACATTGTATTACCCGAGAAAATTTTCGTCCTCTTCCAAGATTTTCAATTTCGGATGAAGACGCTTAAATCTAGCGGTCCGTGAAGGTCTATATCCTCGGTGCGAACGACAACAGGTGCAATTCGCCTTTTCCCCCTTTCGGGAGAGTTAGTATTCGTTGATAGCGGAATTTTAATCGAATGGGTACGTTTTGGGAAGGTTTTCACTGGTGTTTGAACGTTTTTGATTGGATATCAGCTTCGGGATTTGACGGAAGTGTTTGCGATCTGTAACGAACAATAGACACGTGGGTTTGATTTCTTTAATTGGAGTGAACTCACTCAGAGCTCATAATGGAGAGTATGAAAGCGTGGCCTCCTTCGGAGGTGTAGGAATATAGGAAAAACTTCCGGAAGGATAACAGAGATATAAAAATGAACGGAACATAGAGACAGGAATGTATGTAATAAGAATGAAAATGTAAAGATAAGAAACTGACCTTCCAAGCAATGACAGATATATACTGCACTCGTTTGAGGTATGTAGATGTTTGAAAAGAAGTGTGACATTTATGTATCAGGGTGTCACAGGTATACAGGTATGGTTGTATAATGTAAATGAGGAATTATTTGTTGTTGCAATTGAAGAAAACAATTATTGTATATATTAAAAAACACACACGACAAAAATTATGAGTATTAGTAAGTTAGATCTATTTCTTCCTTTCTCAACATTTGCTCGCATTATGTTCCCTTGTACCAAATTCTCTCATTATATTTATTAAAAGCTTTACTACACTTTAGCATGCTTTATTTGAACGTTACTCGACCGTTACCGTTTTAAGATGTTAAAAATAAAACGAACCGTCCACGTCACGATAGGACGATTTTTCCAGGCGTGTCCATTCGATATATCTCTTTGGAGTTAGGTGGGTTAAAAGCTACCCCACCTTTCGTTCAACTTGAATATTTAATCTCAATTTTCCCATTCGGTTGGCAACGTTATAAACAACCATTAAATGTTAAATATACAAAAATAACAATTTATCCAACTCAAAACGCATTAGTAAACTGTTGGCACTGTTCTATCGTGCAGGTTGTTTTATTTTTCTTTGAAATCGTGTGCCTCGAAGAGATATATCATGCCTATCGATCTCTCGATCTTACTCGTGTTCGATCACTTTATTCTCGATTCGTGGCAAAGGCTCCGCGCTCGAGTATCTTTTCGAACGATATCGGCCGCGATACTATCGCAAAGGAATCCTAGTCTGCGGTCTGGAAAGCCCAATTTTCAAATGGAAAGCAGAGAAAATTCCCGTTACGCGAGTATCGCTCCTAGCGTGGCCCGAGGGGGCAATATTACTAGTCCATTGTTCGACTCGAAAAGTGAACTCGCATAAAAGACCTTGGAACATGAAACTGCTCGTTGAAGAGTGTCGCAATACGATGAGCACAGACTGCAACCGGGTACTGACGTAATCATCACATGGGTACGTGTATATTTATGACCGCGCTCGGTGTGGATACACGTGTGCACGCGAATCGTAATAGATCCTACTACTCCAATTCGTATCGCGTCGACAAAGATTTTTTAAAGCCTATTCCCTTACATTGGCTTGATATAATAATTAGCAATGTTTATTTGAAATCGAAATAACTACTTATTACTTTACTGGTCGACGGATATACAGTGGGTAATTTTAATGTTTGGACAATTTACAATGTTTTACTTTGTCTACGACTGAACATAAATTAAGGCATACTGCATTGGAACATTAAGTATACTTAACGAAGGTATTTGATTTTGATTTCTAATGTTTTTTTTATAAAATGCACCTCAGAATAAATAATGTTACTTTAATATTCAAAATAAAAATAAAATAAAACTCAAAGTCCACAGAAGAATGTTTGAAAAATGCGTTTTGAATCGCTTTAATTATTATTTTCACTTACTCAACATCTAGTGATAGTCCATACCAATTTTTTTAACGTTGACGCTAAAATATATATGCTTGTGTTCGTAATAAATACTTGGACGAAACATGGAAAGAATTCGTTCTTACAATAAATTGATTGTTCGTGTACGAGGTGACCGGCCGACGATTCGGGGGCAGTGAGCGAATATCGATTCGTTATTTTTAGGGGCAGTCCATCCGTGGACCCCACCTTCGCCGCTGGCGAGTTCGAAAATTTATCTTTAATGAATTTTCTATTATGCATAGTTTTCGTTCTCTCGGTTCGTTTTTCAATCAAACTTCCGACGATAAATGGAGCTAAATTCGAAAGGACAAATTAAGGGTGTTGCGTAATTTTATTATTAACGCTATATTCGAACAATGATAAAACCTTCGAGATATTCGTGATATAGGTATTCGACATAATTATTGCTACAAAAAGTGGACGATCCGTGCACCGTCTACCAGAACAATGCGACAAGCAATAATCTTTCGTAGTTGTGCAAATATCTGTGACTTTCAAGTCACATTAGTTACACTTTGCGGCAATTAAAAAAAAGAAAATTAATTATGTATCGATCGATTACTTATCGGGCATTTACGTTCTATTTACTGTAAACAAAAACTTGTCGGAAACCCATTCATAATTGTTACAATATATAAAAAGGATGATGATGGCGATATTGAAAATAAGAATTGATGAATTCTAACGATGATGACAATGATTATAATAATAGCAATTAAATTTACATCTTACTTCGACAAACTATTCTTTTCTTTTTAAAATAAATTATGTCATTATGTTCAAGTTCTTAAATTAAATTTCAAGCATAGTCATTAATAAAATTACGAATATTGTTTCGTTAGGACCATGTGTATAGATTATTGGAAAATTTAATATTTTCAACTGTCTGAATATAGTTTGCGTCGGAACTGCAAAAATATTTCAATAATTCATTGTTAAACCCACAGTCGCTCAAATTCTCTTTGCCGAACACATTTGGCGGCATTTTGGACGCATTCTCCGATTCCGTTTCTTCAAGTCCATGTTTTGCTGCCGAAAACGAAGTCGTCGAGTATAGTTGAGCACAACTCGCCGAATATTGTTCCAACTGACTAGATTTCATTAAAGAACAAAGAGAGGGCAATACATGCGGTAAAAGAGGACCCTTCAATTCTAGAGAAAAATACCGTTCGTTGTCCACGCGTACTATGCTTTCTTTAACCTTTAAAAAAAAAAGAAGTTTGGATTCCGCACGACCTAAGTAGACTTACATACAAAAAGCTATTGTACCTTAATTGGTTTTAACGTGGCACCATGAAAGGCAGTAGGTGCTAAAAGAGTTGGAGGCACTCCAGCCAATGGGCCGGTTGTTGTAATAGCAGACTTACAATTAATTAAAAAATTGAATAAACCTTGTACCTCGGCGCCTTTCACGAAAATGAGAGAGTGTTTCATATTGTCTATTTCGGTTTCTTTTTCTAACGTCATTCGTGCCTATAATCAATTTTCGTAAACGATCTAATGAAAATAAGTGAAATATTATACAATTACCTGTGAGCTATTAATTTTACGAATTTCAGTATTGTCAACTCCTAGACTCTGCAACCATTCGTCTTGCGTTTCATCCTCATCGTCGTCAGGAGCTTGATCCTCTGCGTGGCTTAATTGTACCGTGGCGTTCGATATACTCGAATCCTGTGTTTCACACCCTGAATCGCCCGCGTCTGATCGTCTTTTAAAATCTTTTCTCAGAGGCATCGTGTATTCTATTTCTATAAAATTGTATAATTTTATAGATGTTCATACGACGTATCCAAAGTTTTCCGTACCTTCTTGTTTTAAAAGTTGTCGGAAACCACGTGTGGTCGGAGTCAAAAATGCATGAGCTTCGGATATTCCGCAAATTCCAGCGGCGCGAAACAGTACGGTGAAATTATTTGCGCAAACATAAAAATATGGACACTGTTGTGCTCGTAATAAATGAAAAAGCGACCTAAAGCTCTCGCTCCAGTCTTTGTACAAAGCGTTTTTGACGACTATATTGTGTATTATCGACAAATTAGTTGTTGAATTAGCACTCACTTTGCCAGCAGAGCGAGGAAATAATTCTAACCATGGTAATGAAGGATGTTGCCATGTTAAACAACACCTGTGTAGCCTATTTGAAATAAATTCTAATAACACCCACTCATATAGAATACTTCTACACAAATACAGAAAATGTTAGAAAAGTTACCTCGCGTTTGGACTAGTGTCTAAAGTTGTATCTTGTTCGCTAATATCTAAACACCTTACAAAACCAGTTGTACCGGAAGCCTCCTCACTCGTTTTTAATTTAGAATTCCATGGAAATGACTTTGGAGACATAAATCTCATTTTAGTCTTTAAAGTCCAGTCTATTGGAATGTTCTTTTCACCTTTTGGTATTTCTGGCTCTGGAGTAGCCTTGTTTCCTTCTAATTTTGAAAGCACATTATAGAATGTTAAAGAACTTTCCGATATAGAACTATCTGCTTTGTCTGGTTTTGGAGCTTCAATTTTTAATAATTCAAACAATGTATTATCATTACTAGCTTCTAGCTCTGGAGACATTATATTAGGTTTTTTATCACTCTTGTCATGTGCAAAAGGATTTTTACGTTTTTGAGCTACACAGTTGCTGGAGTCTAGTTCACATTTCTTGTTTACATCGGAAGACTTTAATCCAATGCTTTCTCTGTTGACACGTATGTTGCTTATACGTGCTTGGAGTGCACGCTTTCTCACTTTTAAACGATGCAATTGCATTACCTGATCCGGTCTCTTCCATTCTGATGCTTGTGATCTGTTTTGCTCTGCCATCTGCGAGTTTAATGTAAATTTCGTCATGCTGGTATTAAAGAAAACAAAAATAGCACTTATTAACAATATGACAAACAAACAACAATATATTGTGTAAATAGAAATGTAAATTTGTCTGATACTTGTCATTTATTATTTCGAAAAGTTTGTTTATGGAGTACAGAGATAGGTTAGAGTTCCAAAGTTTCTGTATTTCCAGTAATTTAAACGTTCATCAATAATATTTAAGGAAAGTTTTACGTTAATTAATACATACCGTTGTTTAAAATGTTGGTCATTTTTACATTGGATTATCAGTCAAATAAATTTATTCTAACCCGCCAATCCAAGATGCGCGTGGATCTGAGCACAGAGCACACTGATCAATCAGCAGTCCCTTCTCCCCTATGACGTAATACGCTTGTTTACGTTTTTTTCATTCAATTCTACGCGACTTTGGAGTACGCATGTAGTGATATAGTATACAATGAAACATAAACACTACGTAGTAGTAGAGTCCTGATATATCATCTATTAAGTAAGAACTAAGAACGTAGAAATATAATTTAATAATCAAACGAAAATAATATTCCTAGGAATACGTTGCGATAAATAATAACATAAATGTAATATAAAGGACTGTTAGGAAAAGTTACATATTCTTATACAATTTTTAATTTTGGTGATTTCATTTGTAAAATAATAATAATTAAAACTACACGTTAGTTCATTTTTGTGAAGACGGTAAAATTACATACATTATCAGCTCCATAAAAATAATTATCCTTTTATACTATTCTATGTGTACTTACATATTACAAGTAATCAAATAATTTTTAGCAGTCGTGTATGAATGTAGGTAGTGGAGATAGATTGCGTAAATGGGACTTTTTATTACAGTGATTCTCAACGGGAGTCGTGTGGTCCCCTGCTGAGACAAAAAAATAAGTCTATAAATACCTACTGAAATTTGGTGGCTTTTTTTGTCAGTTAATCAATTGGATTGCTTTAATTTCCTAAAAATAATTTTTCTTTTTATTTAATTCTACCAAATAACAAGAAAGTATTTGCAAGCATTGTGACGTACTTATTTGTCTCTGTTGATTTACATATGTGAACCTAAAGTACCTGGGTTTAGAAGAAAAATGAGACTACTATGAATTTTAGTACAATCAAAGAATGTTATATTTCATCATCGCAGTATTCGTAGTTATTTATTTGCAGATATGTAGGCTATTTTGATTAAAATGGTAATTTGTTACACTCTGTATAATTTTCAGTTGATAACGTCACTCGTCGCAGTCATTTGGATAGTACGTGGTAGGTGCTGCCTTCGGTGGGTACTTTTGAAAATAAATGTTCGTGATAGCTTTATCTTATCATACTCTATTGAAGAGTACAATCAGAATACTATGTTCCTTTGATAATTTAGATAAAGCCGACTTTGATTCTAAATGTGTATCTGCCTTATTAACAGATTATTCTATGTGACCAACAAAGTAACCAGTCTTATCCATCGCGTGATCTAAATTACCGAGTCTCGTCAAGAGAGTACTCTACCTTATTCACTGCGTTCAACCACCTCTTCCCTCACTGCAAACCCTGAAGATTCACGTGCTATGACTTGAGCATCGGTGATCTATACCTAGAGTTAAGAGATATTAAGAAAAAAGTAGAGGGGCACGGAAATGATGAACGACAGCTAGTGTACAACGTTTGATCTCATACTTTTATTTGGAAACGTCGAGTTCCCTGACATCTAAAAGTCCGCAACGCTTATACCAATGACAAAACGACCGTAACTTATTAATTATTGACGACTTGTTAAGCATCGTTAGGAGGGCCCAAAGCTGCTTCGCGCGTAACCGATTCTTGTCTTTCTTTCGTCGCGCACTCTGCTCACCAGGATCCCGTCGTCCATATTCAACGAAACGGATCCAAACGGGCGCGTACATTGACAACATTCATTGACCTAAAAATCATTTTCGACACTCGGCAGAGTAGGAAAGGGGAAGTAGGAAGATGTAGAGAACGCGAGCCTCCGATTTATTTCACAATTTCTGTGTTTCTCTCTTTGGTACGCAGTTCGACATTCACGCGCACAACAGTTACCAACGATTCGCTTGTTCTTTGCAGACAGAACACACTCTGGCGTGCGCGTTCGCGCGCGTAGGAAATCTCTATCCCTCCACCCATGCACACGCATACATACATACATACGAAAAAGCCGTTCTTGCTTTGTTTTTCTTGTCCTTTGGCACAAAGTTATCCTGGCACTCGGCTTGGCGGTGACCAACAGCGGATGCCTTCTTCACCGCGGCCAGAGTAACACCGGTATGAAGAGAAACATCGACACGAAATGCGATAATTTGTTGCTACATCCCACGAACCCTCTGCTGGCGTTGTTTGCGCCCGAACTTTGTGCGGCCTCGGCTAAACCTGCGCGGATGAAAAATTCAATTTGACGTTTCTCCAGTACCACCGCCTCGATAATTGTGTCTGATCGATTTTTCTAGTCTCGCGAAGCTCGTGGGAGATCTGCGTTCCACTTACCACCGATGATGGACACGTGATCTTTTCCGCGCGACGACCTGTCGAAGCCGACTTTAATCTCTGAAAGCAGACGACGAACGCTGGAGACCAATGACATAGGGATTTTTCTTATTGTTGGACGTTCTTAATTTGAAGCTTTGGGGATAAAGGGTAAATAGATTTCTTTTGGGATACTAGGATGTAGAAATTCAAATCATCTTGAAGGATTTTAATTTACAACCTTCACCTAATAGTAATAGTCACGAATTTGTCAATGTTTGGTATTTTCAAATCTCTATTCACATTGCGGAAACACCAGCTGATAACTATCTGTTGTGCTATCAAGCTGAGCAAATATACAAACTAATGGGAATAATCAACAGCCGCGTAATCGTCGGGAACAATGTTTGCAAACAGGCTAGAAATGCTACAGTCGCGGTGTCTGCGTAAAGCTATTATCACTTTGTACGCTGCAGTTAAATTTCCCTTGCAAAACAGCTTTTCGCTGCGACACTAATTATGGAAATTAAAAAAAAAAAGAGTTTTAAAACAGAGTTTTTCCTGTTCGTGAGCAAATTTAAATTCTATTTTAAATTATTCTCACGGCATTCTTGAACTTTGGCTATGACAACCGCGTACAGTCCTTTAATTCGGATGTTTTTCAAGGAGGTTTCGAGGAACTTACCGTACAGCCTTATGATGGCATCGCCCTTGCCAAGGCTGTTCGTCGACACACACTTATATTTGCCCACATCCTGCTCGGCGAACTCTTTGATTAACAGCGACATGAGAACTGTGTATCCGGAACGTTCTTCTCGTACCTTGTACTTGTGCCTGCGCAGTACAACGACTATGAATCTCCCTAACCGTCGAGGAACAGTAAACATTTTAACCCTTGCACGACTACCACTGACAAAGGGAATCTACCAACTGTCGTCTCAATTTTTCATTCGTTTCTTTTCTGTTAGGTGTAGAGGCAGACACCCGTAACTTGAGAAGGTAGGAACAGCTGTCCTCTGTTTCGGTGAAATACATTTTTAAAAACGCGAAAAATGTCACTCCACTGGCGACGCGTCGCGACGTCCCCGTTCTTTCGACTCTACACTGAAGTGGCAGGGTCACAATTCTCCTACAAGGTTGCCAACTAGTTTACTGCTCGAGAAATAAAAAGAAAGCAATAATTCTCGGAATTAATCAAATAAAATATGATTGCATAACTATTTCCCCATAAATAATTTAATTTCCAATGAAACTATCTGACACCTATACAGGGAAGAATTTATCAAACATAACATCAAACATCGAAGATCAACGAAACTTCATTTAACTAGCCGTAACGAGCATTCGTTAGATTTGTTAGCCCATATAATAAATATTTACCATAGCCAGTAACAAAGAGTTTTAATATCGTTACTCGGCCATTGTAGCTAAAGGATTTTCCAAAAGAAGGTTTTAGAATTTTGTTTTTTATTAACCCTCCACGTTGATTATAATCACGTGTACTTTCATTAAATGTAAGAAATAAATCGGACAAATATTCCTTGTAACTTGTGCTTTATTAAAAAACAATATCCTAAATCCTCTTTTGAAAAATTCCACACTGACACTAATTAACGTTAGCGATTAAGTTTGCTATGGTTTAGAATCGTGTCAGCCATAGTGTTCCAAGGGTTAACTTTAAGAGTGCGTACAATCTCACCCCTCGATCAGCATTTCATCTTCTGCCCCTCGTCGGTTCTTCACCCAGTAATTAATTGTGTTTGGGAATGCCTCGACGTAGCACTCCAACTGCACGTGCGTGCCCAAAGGTGCGCCCAGCAGCTGATTAGGTGCTTTGACGACAGGTGCAACTGTGGAAGCGGTTTCAAATTAATTGCCCGATTTATCGCGATACACACGGTCCACCCAAGATTTTGATTAATGTTCTCGAGCGTAGAATATAGACATCTATAATTTGTCGCGATTACATGTCCTCTGTGCACGGTTTCCTCCCCCGCAAGTGTGTGATTTAATACGACAATTAATCTGAACGGCTCCGGAATGTTCTAACGAGGTTACGCAAAAGGTTTACCCTTAAAGCGCGTTCTATGGGGTTGTTCAAATGTAATTTCACAAATTTAAAAAATAAACGAGCATTTTAAATCTTTCCATTTCACGAGTGTTTATCAATCGCAGCGTAAAATAAAAAAATAAAAAATGAACCCGAAACTCGAATTTAACAATTAACCACGCGCAACGAAGGCAGAGAAATATTTACATACTTCGCTCGCCGCGATTTCCAGAAAAAAAAGTACGAAATTTGGCCAGATTTTCAAATGCTTGGCAAATATGAACAAAATTACGGACACGTAAACAACCCCAGTGTATGGTTTTTGCGTTTCAGTTCCAAGATTAACATCGACCAAGAACGTTGCAGTTACTCGTTCGTGTTTCGTCTATAATTCATCTCGACGTTTCTCACCGACAGAAACTTTATTCGTGGAAAATTCTAACAAGAAATTGTCTGAGCATTTTTGAAAACACCGAGAACGTTCAGGGTGGATTTAATTTGGAACGTATACGTTCCTAGAATAATTGAGAAACGACTCGGAAAGTCAAAGCAATGAGGATTGTGTATACAAGTATACATATGGCTGTATGTTACTCGATATCGTCGTATTTACAAATACGCTAGGTTTGTTTGGCAATGAACGCTTCATGTGACTCGTTACCTTTGTTACCTTTATATAATCGTGTCTTTACAACTCTATCCTCTCTATCGTCGAATTACCAACTACTGCGACGTAAAAGTGTCATTTATCTACGTATTAAAACATAGTATTTAAATAATTAGAATGAATTAGAATAGCAGTGATAATATTACTCATAATACTCTTGTCTATCGTTCGAAAAACTCGACGAATTTAGGAAAACCAGTATTAATAATGCAGGCAGCGTGTAATCCCAATGTTAATTTCATTCTGGCTGTCCCGATGGGATACACATCCGAAAATCAATATTTCCTGCTTTGATAATACGTTTCGCGGCAACATCGAAAGAATACCAACGTCAAAATAGAGCAACAACGCGTAATTATAACTTTCGTGTAACAATCCGAAAATATGAAATATGTATATAATGTATATAACGCATTATCGAGCCTCGGCATAATTACCGTTTTCGAATAATTAATACATGCCAATTGATGCAAATAATTTTATATTTGGACGAACATGGTTACCAACGGTAATGAAATATTCTGTGCTGGCACGACATACTCTATAAAATATTACCGTGCGTTATATTTAAATAAACACGTCTGAAGAGGAATGTACGCAAATTTTTCGCGTTGATTTGGACAAAACTTTGCAGTTTCCTGCAACAACTATGAATAACAAACGCGTAAATGTTTAACTGCGCCGTTCGGAGTTACCGAGATAAAATTATGATCTAAAACATCATACCTCTGGTGGAATTTGGAAACATACGTGGGATAATTTTATTCGAAAGGAAAATAAAGAACTTCAAATAGAGGCATGGCGATTATTGCAATTTTTAACAATTTCATTCGCTAAAAGATTTCGAAACGTTATTTTCAAAAGTGCATCATTATTCCATTGTACCAACTGCAGAATAATTATTTTTGTAGTTGCTTTACGAAATGAGATAGCGTTATTGTGCTTCAACAATAAAGTTACCGTGAAACGAGATATTCCGTTGTTTAAAATAGCATTTCAAATTACTTAAGAAATATCCATATCTGTTTCAAAAGCCACCAGAGTTACAGAGATGTTTTTAAAACGAATGTTTTATACCCGTGCATGGTAAATATCACGGTGTAACAAAAAAATTGAAAAAGAAATTTTAAAATCATTTTTTGCCTTCGTTATTTTCAGAGTTTGTAACGGTAATATAGAATAAATAAAAAAGGAAATAGATAAATCTATCGTACAAAGTTAAACAGAGATGGTTAAGATTTTGTTCAAATAATCCAAGGTAAATAAGAATGAAACACAAGGATAATATATTTTCGTGATAAAATATCGAATATCGATATTTTTAGTTCTACGACTTAAATCCTAATATTTATTCAACGAGTAAAGGATCGATAAATGGTTTATTTTTTGTTCCTCATTGGAGATGTTTATTTGTAATAAGAGTTTTCCCCACTTCTGCTATTAAAGATTTAAATCTCAGGTAGAAAGGCTCCCCTGAAAGTCTCACCAAACAATTCCAGCAATGTAATCTCCGCCTAGTTGCATTCCAATCAATTATCTCCGGCGAGCATTGTTAAAATTCGCGCCAAGTTTCCACTACATTTTCTTCCATTGTTCCATTGTTCGCCGTGAAAGAACGAAAGCGTCCTCTGTCTCGGATATAAACGTTATTGCGTCGCTTCATAAATTCCCCAGCAACCTGCTGCGCTTTTTCTCCAATTCGTTCCCTTTAATTTGCCACAATCGCGGCCGATAAGTAATCTGAAATCTCTTTCGTCGCTTCTCGACGCGATCAGGGCCCTGGAGTCTCTTCCAAGCCGCTTCACTCGCTATCTAATTCGCCGAAAATGCTTTCATTCGTTCTATAACAGCCCATCAGTCGGCAGTAAAGCAAAGAAATTTAGCAATTTTGAACATTTTTGATTGCAGGAAATAGGTAACTTTAATATTCTGACACTAAGCGATACGGAGTGAGAATTGCAAAGTGTCGAAAACATCGAAGGTACTCGTCCTATCGAACGTGGCGAATTAGGGGAGTCTTAGCGGTATACCGCGGAGGACAGGAAGAGTAGAGCCTAGGAAAAGTCGTCGCCAATGGCCGTAGCGATTCGTCACCGCGGAGCGTAGCGTTACGTCAGCGACGGGTACCCGTCGCGTTTTGTCGTCGACGGGAGCCTTTCTGCCGGATACAATCAGGGATTAGGAGGGAAACGAGCTTACAATTCACGGCGAGTGTCACTCGCTTGCTAACGGCGGGCGGCACGTCGTTGCTGGCGATGCAGAGATACGCCCCCATTTGTCGCCTCTCGACGCGATGGAATTGCAGCAGGGAACCGTTGTAGGACTCGTGCTTCTCGAAAGAGCTGCCACCTGCGCACCGAGAAAACGTTTCTTGTCTCTATATTTTCCTCGTAAACGAGCCCCTCATCCTCGTTTCTTGTTCTGAACAAATGTTACTGGAAGATTTGTTAGAAATAATTATCGACCTCTTGTTTGATCATTCTTCCCTGTAACGAAGCTAAAGGCTCGCGTGCATCCAAACAAGACCATGCTTTGCATTCAGGTTGATATGACGGGAATTCAATGTTACGGGTTCCTTGCAGGTAAACAAAGCATGCATTCAAAACCTGTATAGCTCGCAATTAGAGCAATTAAATGCAGCAATTACGGGGAAACGATCCGAATTAACCAATAGGAAAGATACTGTGTTCCGACAGGATAACACGTGACTGCACATTTCACTGCAAACCCAGGACAAGTAAGTGGATCTAGGTTGGGACATTCTTCCTCGTTGACCATATTAACCGCGTTTAGCACGATTGGACTATCACCCACTCCAGTTTGCGCAGACATTTTTTCAGAGTCAAAATTTTAATGGCCTCGGAACGGTTCTTTGCTCGACAGAACGAACGATTTCTTGAGAACGGAACTATGAAGCTACGCAGAGGTGGATGAAAAGTCACCGGAACGAAACGATGCTTACATTGTTGAATGAAATCAATTCACCGGCTCGTTTTGCGAGGAAATGTCACAACTGAAAGCGGTCAAGGGTCGATAATCATCGTTTCTTAGTAATTGAGTGTCAATTCGATATAAGTGATTTTCCTTATTCGCGAACAGTAAGGGGTGCTTCATCTACCCTATTTACTATTACTAATTGAAGATCACGAACGATATCCGTTTCAGTAAAAATAGTTTTAAATCGATAACGAAATCAAATTGTATGATATTCTATTAAAAAACTACAATATACCAGAGAACTAAAATTATATAAAATTCCTCGTACAAGATTGAAATGATATAAGCCTCTGTAAAGTTTAAATTCTATTAGATTCTACAGAATCTGCAACAAGCATGCATAACAAGCTGGGTTGTACTTCTAATAAACTATAAACTTTGCAGTTACGTTGTAATTGAATTTTAAATACACTTCATTGTATCGCCTAACGTCACGCGAAACAACGCAAACAAGGTGTCCCTGTCTCATTAATTTCAAGTAGAGAGAAGTCACCGTGATGACGATCTAATTAGGCCGTTCGTATTCTCATCATTTTCAATGACATTTCGCGCAACAAGTTACTTTGAATTGAACGAGTAATTAGCTTTGAAGATCTGAATGTGACGTTAATGTATACATGATGCCTGGTTAACTATTTACTGTAACTGAAATAAACTCATAGCTAATTATTCATCACCGCGTATCAGTTAATGGAAATTAGCTTAGGCAATTGCTACGAACGTTCTGCATGACACGCATTTACATGAGACGTTTGAGCTTTGGACATTTGGGGTCTCGAACGACCCCGCGTATTTCTCGATCATTAATTTTTGCAGAAGAACGTAATCAGATTCTACGAAAAATTTAACGAACTACCTACAAATAAAATTTCAAATTAATTAAAATACTAACCACAGAAACATGTATTCAACAAATTTCGAGGCACAGAAATTCCTTTCACTAAAGAAGGCCACTTTTGAAGCAGCTTCGAAGTGACTGGTACGCGCGAGTGGTAAGTAACGTTCCAAAATTGGACACGTTTCCTTTTATTTTCTGCAGGAAGGGGCCAACAAGTGAAAATAAAATTATTAAACGAAAATCAAGACGGTCGAGAAGCACTCGAGCGGCAGGCCGTTGCGCTAGCCCCAAAGGATAAAAGATTGCCTACGGTGGGCGGCGAAATGGGAAGAACATATCTCGGGACAAGAAGTTACAACTTTCCAGGACGGAGCTCTGATCTAAACGAATCCAGGTAGAACTTTTAACCGGGTCGAAACCGCAGACTAATGCGATTGAACGAAGGAACTGCCTTCAAAGTGGAATGGGACGGCTGAAGGCACGCCGCACGTAACACGAGAGGGAGAGGCAAACACCGAAAGGGATCGAAGGAAAGCGAGAGGCGGAGCGAGAGAGAACCGAAAACTCGATGCACAACGTTGCGTGCGAAAGAAAAGATGAGAAGATATATGCTTAATTCACTACTTAGGTAGCTAACGAGTTCCTTAAGTGAGCGAGCGCTAACGAGTTTGCAAAGCTCGTAAGAAAAGCGCTATCGTCGGTTGGAACAGCAACGGAAGATGCATGCGAGAGGGTGGTTTTCAGGCTTTGAAAGAAAAGCCCCGATACAGACAGTGTCTACAAAACGCTCTACAATTTACGCTCGGCTGATTTTCGTTTGTTGCCAGTCAGGTTAAGCCAGGGATGGGGAACCCGCGCCTCTTTGAGGCGTTTTGTGGACGGCCTTTTTGCATAGTCTGTTGTGTGCCCCCTTCGTTTGGAAATTGATGATAGTAAACCACGGGGGGGGGGGGAGGGGGGAGGGGGGTTCGTTAATCGATCAGAGTAAGCAGAATCTGATATTTTGCAAGATGGTAATAGAATAAATTCTAGAATTTTCTAAAATCATCAGGAAAAGTTACTAAACTTCCATTTTTACTCAAGTTATTTGCTTCAAGACACTTGAATACTGTCACGTTCTTTGTACACGTGCATTCTGCTGCAGTTTCATATAATTTACGAACGGTAAGTACAAGAGAGCCTCGATTAACCAGGATTCGATTTAACGGTGCCTCGATTATCCGCAGTTCTATTATCCGAGATCTCCATTGTCGGGTGCATCGAAGCTGCGGCATTAAAGGATCACGTTATACGATGCGGTTGTTTACAAATAAAGTTCATTGTCTCCCGAGCCATTCTCTCTCCTTTCATTCAATATTGTTCACCGACGGACCATTATTAAATTGCAATTTAAACGGCGAAGACACGAAATTTGGAGCGAAACGATAATCTAGACACAAGTTCGTGGCACCGTGAGATTATGCGGCCCAAATCGATCACTTTTGTACTCATAGTCAGGGGGTTCTAGTAAAATTAACACCGAAACTACCAAGTCGGTCAATTTGATTATTATGAACTTTTTAAAATTCCTAGATCATTGGCAACGTCTTTGCTGTAATTTTTAATAAAAATTATAGGGATAGGGATTTCAACACTAACTCATCCGCAACTACCTAACGTTACCAACGACGACTCATCATCCCAAACGAAAGCACACTCACGTACGGTCCATTAATCCAAGAGTACCTGAGCACACGTCTACTGGGTGTACCCTAGGAAATCTTAATAGCGGTCCCCGAGGATGACAATCGTTAACTACCGCGGACGGGGGAAAAATACCTGAAGTCGAAAAGACAAATACGTCGTGCCTCGAGCGTTTCAGTCGCATCCTAGACGGGAGGCGTGCGACTACGTCGGCCAAAGTTTTGCCAACTCTGCCCTCTGCAGCAGAAACTACCACCCTGTCCCGGCGATGTACGTGCAAACACTGTTCCAACGTAACAGCGTGCTCTTCGTGTACTTCACCTCCACCCATCTGAGCTGCGCGAGTGGTAAGCTCGCAGCGGTTCCCTTCCACGTGTCGCCACGATGCACGTACACGACCCCTAAGTCCCGTCAAGGGTGTGTGGGTCGCCAGGCAAGATACCATGAAGGGAATTCTCATCCTCTGTTTCTTTACATTCGCGGCCCCGCTGTTCCCTGTCTTCGAGTTCAAAAGGTGAAACTTGTTTCAACGACCCGCCTCGTTATACCCACTCCAGGCCCTGTTCTTACGCCCAATCTGTGTGCACACGTCCGAAAATTTCACGGCTCTTGACTGTGCACTTTCCTCGTCCGCCCGTGGTACACTTGTCATCGATAGGAGAGAGAGAGGGGTGCAAAGGTTACCTTTCACGACTACCGTCGGGTGGCCCAGGGGGGCTTTTTCGGTTAAACGACAGTGGGGGACGTCGGCGTTTACTCTACCTTGATACCGAGAGATCTGACACTTTGCAAAACGAGATGTTGAGGAATGATGGGGATTTGAAAAAAATTTTTTTTTTTTTTTTAGGGTATAATACATGAATTCCATTACAAGTTTCCCTCTCTTATTAACGTTGCAATTATAATCTGAGATTGGTATCAGTTATTTCTACCGATGGAAACCTATAATAAAATGTTTGTAAACTCGACCACGTATCCAACCGCGGTTTCATTGTAATACAAATCGATCCCCTTAATTTTAAATGCATTGAAATTGGGTATCTCTCCGATCCACGAATTTTCCAGCAAACATCATTTCATTTTCGCGGTACGTTTTATTTCGCAGTAAATAATTGTCACAATTGCTCCACCGATGTTGACAAATGTTCAGTGGAAATTATACGCATGACTTCTTTTCCAGCAACTTTGCAGATTCAGTGCGCAGACAACGAGGGATTCCTTTAATTAATTAACGGAATAAGGTTAACAGACGCGGAATGAAAAAATCTCTGTAATATAAAAAGAAACGTGATGGGAGTGTGTAAGCGAAAATTTCACATGTTAAAAAAAAAGAGGTATGAAAGGGCAAAGAAAGTTTGCAGAGTACTTTTACACCTACGCAATTTCATACCATGGTTTCTTTCATTCGATGTGCACTGGGTGGAAATCATATTTCGCCGTAACTGGATTTTACAACGCTAATTATACTAGAAACTAACGTGAATTTCGCAGCTTTCATCCTGCTGTTTCGTGTAAAGAGGATACTATCTAATTATTTAACTCGCGACCGAGCAAGAAAAGAAACAGAGTGTAATTTAGTAACACGCCTTTAAGTAGCAGACAACAATCGTACTCAAGGAAATGAAAGAACTTCTTGTTGCGCAATTATTATTTTATGCTCCAACCTACATATAAAGCAATAATTCCATGTACTGGCCATTAGTTCGGTATAAATTTGTATACTTTCTGATGTATAAACAAACCTCAGAAAAAAACACATGATACGCAGAGTGTTGCGACGAACTTTTTTTCAAGATTAATTCTTCATGCCAATACGAACTAAAAAGACCTTTTCCATTTAGGAATTCGATGTTTCGTTATCGAGTTACGAGCAATTTATGTTATATTGTCTGATTTAAATATGACAAGCATAATATGTAATTACACTTTCAGCTACAAAGGCAAAGCTTGGAGATAACCTTTGAAGTATTTGCGATTGTTCTACAATAATTATACACGCACGGTCCACGACATGGTAGTAAAGTGCATATTCTCCTGGGGGACAAAATGAGTTTAACATGCCTGTTGTGGGTGGTCCCTAGGAGCGACGTTCTAGACTGGAACGTAGGTTATGCGGAATAGACGACTCGAAACTGAATGGGTTAGAATCTTATTCAGGCAGTGGATAGTACTTTTATTCCAATTTTATAATAACTATAAACAGAAATATTAATTAAAAGGGTTATCTGGAATAGAAGTGTAAATTATATTATATTATATTTTCTCTAAATCAACGACAAAGGAATTAATTGAAAAAATCTTGGAATTTTCTACACCCAGTTGCCTTATTAATGGTATCTGTGCCTTTTCCATTCAAAATCTATCTTCGACTCTACAAACATTGTCTAAGTTTCGGCTATTCTTGTAAATAATTTCTAGTACAATCGCGACGAACCGACAAAACCATATTGCCCTGAGCTGCGTGTATGATGACAAATGTCATGACATGAAATTGCATGAAAACACCAGTAGAAGTCAGACTGTCATGACTATAAAATGCCACGAATTTAATATCACGTGAGCACGCACCTTTAATCGCAGACCTCACGAAGGCTGACTAAACGTCTGACCCAATACGGTCTGATACTACTTCCAGGCTTTTCGTGGCACGAAGAATTCTATTCTAATGTGCGTTTTTGTGCACATTTAAACATTATTGGCATCAAAAATGCTATTATAATTGTACATGCCATTGATAAACTACGAATGTTTATGTAAATTCATATTTCTCATTATATAATTATTAACAACTGATAAATGACCAGCGATTCGGTAATGAAATTTTGAAAGTTAGAAATCATATTTTCAAACATTTTTTGTATCGATTTAGAAAAGAAATTTTGACAAAAAAATTCGGAATTCAAAATGTTGCTGCTAATCCAGTAATTTTAAAAAGAAGTCCAAAATACACGAATCAAATTGACTAGCTTGGTAGTTCTAGTGTTAATGTAATTTATTCGTCGTCCATTATTTAAATAAAATATTTTAAATAAACTCGGGTCTGATTTTTTACCAAAACGAAACTTCGTGGGAAGGAATTTTAAACCAGACTTTCGACACGGTCCTTTACATCGGGGTCGTCTTCTTGTCGGTCGCGCCATGAATTACATCGCAGACCGTGGAGCCATATTATTATAGTAAATCCCTCCTCCTTGCGCGAAGAGAACTTCAACGTAACTAGGATATTAGGACCGCCTAATTACCCTATTAATACCGAATCAATGTAGGGTCATACGACAGTGAATAGCGAATATTCTTTGGTACTTACGACACCGAACAACCCGGTAGTTAAACTTCGAACTACATGCATACTATCATGCGGTAATTAACGATGGATCATAGACCTATACAGCCAACCTACATGCTCAAGCAAACCGAAAATTGCTATTCAAGTTTACACGAGGTATTCAATTATTTTTCATTATTTAGCAAGCAGCAAAAATGTATCGTCGTCGCAGTGTTGAATTACAGGTTGCATTATGGATACTGTGGTAAATTATTACCACCCACCTTCAAAGCGTATCATATTTTTAATTAAAAGGATCCATAAATTTTTCTACAGGGCGTACATGTCACATGCCACGAATCAAGTACTGAATGGATATATTGAAATTTAATATGCATACGATACAGCGGGTATAGGTATCGCAAATACTGCTACGTAAAAAATGTAACGCACGAAGGGGAACATCTGAAAATATATCACACGTTGATACGGAAATATTATCGCTACAGGTTTATAAAGCATCGCGTCCGAATGGAAAAATTTTGAAATAGCATGTGGCGAAACAAGAAACGATAATGGAAGGTAATATTCAGCGTGGCCGCGATGTCCAATGTACAGTTTCGATATTAAGCGCGTAAAGTAGGGAAAATGTACGATCGGGGGCACACACAATTCTCTATTTTTATTTTTCCACGGTTTCGATTCAGCGAGGCGCGGATAAAGAGAACCGATTTTATTTGGTTGCACCAAAAACTATCGTTGGCTATGGGAGGATTTTCAAAATTTGTTGGATATTGTATAGAATAAAATAAAATAATCTAAATCTTCCCATCTTTGAACGCCAAATGAAATATTAACGTTACCATGTGGAACATAACTAAACAAATATTTTATATAAAATACTTCATATAAGTATACCTTATATATAGATATAATTATATATTTCTTCTACTAAATATAAAATCGAATGAAAAAATGTTTTCTTTTTTAAATTAAAGACAAAATGGTAGATAAAAAGAATATTTAATACACTCTAATTACCATTGGATTATTAATCGATAATTGATTATGTATAAAGAGAATTGAGTGCATGCGCCGACGTTGACGACATAAAGCATCAAAGCAGCGATTACTGGTTATAAGTATCGTAATAAAGCTCCGTTTGCAGTGCATGGGACGTTAAGGGAGGGAGAGAGATCCGAGGGAGGCAACAGGGACATGAACAAAGGCAGTAACTGGTAGCAAACGAAATTAAACCACCGACGTCGTCTCTCCGCCTTTTTCACCAAGCTGCAAGTGAAAGAGGTCTGTCCGCGGAGATATCCACGAGTTTTATAGTGTCATTATGTACCAGCAGAAGAGGCCCTTATAAGAATGGGTTCTCCATCTTCCCTTCGCCAGGACACTCTTGGGGTTGGTCTTCCCGTCGCACGGCAGCTTAGGGTGGCGTTGTCGCCTTCGGAGACTGCCAAGTCGGCGCTGGTGTCACCCCCGTAAACGATATCCGGTGGCACTGGTGGAACAAACAATGACAATTGGTCAGAATCACGAGAATCTGATCACCAATGGCATTGTACAGGATGCTAGAAAAGAAAGGCTTCTAGAATACATTTTTTGTGAACATTTTTCTGTCATCTGTAAAATGTTTTCTTGTTACTCTTCTTGAGCAATGAAGGCTCCACTATTGTTATTAATAATTATTGCCTATATTTTCTTTAAAGTACGGAGAAAAGATAAACAAAATCTCACCCTGATTGACTATTCCCAACCCTTTTGGGTATTACTTACACAACGAAAAATTATAAATTAATATAATAAAATAGCGTATGAATACTAAAAACAGGAAAATTTCTAATTAACGATCCAAGCTCGAAGGTTCCGTATGTTAATAATTTGCTCCCGTCGAAAAGATTGGAAAGAACAAACACTCGAGCGAAAATCCGAGGGAAATAATCCATGTGCAATTATAAAACTGTCATCTGCACGCGTTTCTTTGTGAAATTCAAATAATTTAATTTCAAGCTGAAATAAATTGAACTTCGTCATTGCATCGCCCCAGAGTTAACGATATCAAATGCAAGGCTGCTGCTCTAAATCCTTGCGTACTTTTGTCCGATATTGGCTCACCAGAAACGTTTAACTCTTTTATTGCTCGACTGGACCGACCTATTGGTCCGTACCTTATACGCGAAAACTGCCGTGTCTGCCATTATTTCAACTCTTACCAACTATAAACGCGAAAATGAAGAAAACTTTTAACTAATAACTTAGATTTTTTCAAACGAATATCGCTATAAAAGTTTCGAGCCGGGGGTGGTTGATGAGGGTCGTAAAAGGGAGACTGGGGAATTTAAGATTTATTTATATTACTATGTATTACATTTATTGCTCCTAGAAAATTTTTCCTTTTTTTTTTTACTAAACATTTTTCACAACGCGACACGAAGGCAATTCTGCGCCTATGTGAAGCAAACATTTTCTTATAATACATACCTAATTAAAAAACCTAAATGTTGAAGGAATACACCTAATAATTAAAACATTGGTGGAACAGTTACATCAATGGGATTCCCTAGTTTCTTTTCGTTTAATTAGCAAAAGTCACCTCGAAAAGGATCATCCAAGCCAGAATACACCCTAAAAGCAGCAGAGGGCTCGTTTTGTAAGCACACCCCTGGCAGAGGGAGAGAGCACATCGTAATGAGGTGGTCTTTAATGTTTAGCCAGTATAATTAGACGCGATTTAGGGTCCAAGGGGATAGGAACAAAGCAAGAAATTGCTAATGTTTAAGAAGGTCGTGAACATAATAATTATCCTTCCCGAAGAACGCCACCCCAATATTAAGTCACGGTGAGAAAAGAAAAGGACGACGGAACGGGAGGGGGTGATGGTAAAAGCAGAAAGATGTACGCTCCGGTGCTCGTTATAATAGATTACGTTTCGTAAAAAGTATGAAATGTAACGTTCCGTGTGAAAGCAAATGTCGTGCTGGATTCGGAGAATAGTGGACGTAAATTGATAAATGATTCATGCCTGCGTGTGAGAATAAAAGATATTCCTAGTCTCAGCTCGTAATCCATTCAAAATCTTGTGCTACTGTTCTGTTTCGTTGGACTGTCCGAAAAGAATAACAAATACTGTTCTTTTCAGAAGGGAAGAATTAATATTTATATAAAATTATTATATGGAGTAATTGTACATAAATTTTTTGTTTAAATAGAAATTTTAACTTCTGTAATTCTTTCCACAATCTTTTGTTTACAAAGATCCATACCAATCGAATCTAATTACGAACGACGAGTCTAGTATGACAATCGAACCGTAAAATTTGTCTCAATCAGCACATCGAGACCTATCTCATTGTTTCATTCTTACGCAGAAGTATGAATCATTTAATCAATTTACGATTCTGAGAGCACTCTGCATTCATCGCAGTAAACAATAGTGCTCGGATATGTGATGGAATCTCCTTGCATTCATCGTTATGGGTAATTAGTGTTCTTAATTATCTCGGATAACGTAGCCGAGAGTCTGTATAATAATGACAATGCACAACATTGAATTATTTAAGCGCCTGATTCAGAGAATGAAATTCCTTTCTACTTTAATGCTCGGAGGGGAATCTGTCTCGAAACTGGCAACGGAAGTTTATTTGATACTAATCACTGATGTAATATTATTTGTACGTACATAAGCTAATTTTCCTTCATAGTGTTTTATTAGTAGGATGTCGAAATTGGAAAATTGGAAAAAATTCACCTATACATAGATCAAATTGACTGGAAATTTTAGTGTTGATCCTTGAAAACAACCTCACGTGTTTGTTCATCGAATTGGAGGACCCGTTAGAATGCAAAGCGAGCTCGTTCGATGAACCCAGGTAATCAGACAAAAATTCCTAAAAGTCGCTACTTGGGGCTCCAATTCCTTGAAAAGAAAAAAAAAAAAATAGAAAAAAGCGATTCGTCGGGCTGAGTAGACGGAATACATGCCGTGTGCGTCGCAAGACGACCAACCCAGAATTGCGAGCACAGATAGACAAATAGATGGATGGATTTGTTGGCAAAGGCCCAATGACTCTGGTCTTGCTTTGTTTTCGGCCATGGAAGTCCTGTCTCGCGAACCACCGCAGAGAAATATTTCTCTCGCGGCTGAGGGAGGAAGAAATCGTCGTTTTCCTTATACCGGGCAGAACAATGCGACAGCAATGGCTCTGTGACGACCGTAATGCACGGTAAAACGAATCCAAGCATTTAAATAGCGAATGAAAATTTTGAAAAATTGTTCACGTCATCAATGATTCTAGCATCTGCAAGTCATTGGAAGTCCTGTCTGGCGCACAGAGATACTTCCTTGGCGTCTAAAACAAGGAAATCGTCCGTTTTCTTATATGGAAACGAACATTACGCCAGACAGGGGATTCCTGACGATAGTAATGCGCGGGAAAACGAATCCTGCTGATTGCGTTATTCAATTCTCTGGGTACGGGGGTCGTCGACGTTCCAACCAAGAGATTATTTCAGTTAAAAGTCTGCTCAGCTCTCGTCCCGATTGTTGATCCGGTACCAGTTTGATGAGCCTCTCGCAATATGGAAAAAAGCAATATTTGTACAGCGTCGTCGAGGTTCGTTTCTCCAGCGAGGAAATATCATAGGTCTCCTCAAGCTATGGATGATAGAAAAATATGGCTGGGCGTCCCCCGCTCGACCGCACGAAAGTTTCTCGTAAAATGTTATACGTAGCATAACGAGCACGCGTTTGTGTACACGGCCGAACGTGGAATCAGCTGGTTCCCGTGCCTGGCTTTCACGTTTATTACATGTATTTTTTAGCGATATGTCAAGCTTCCTCGATTTATCCGAAGTTTGAAAACGTGTACGATCTCCGCTGGATAAATCGTCGTTTAAATTTGCAGGCACACCGCGTCGAAGAGGAATATTTTCGTAGCTGTGGCGTATATTTTAACCGAGTATCTCTCACATTTTGTTATTATCTGCACTCAATCTATAAATAACAATTTTTGACCCAATTACAGTGGAATTAAACTATCCTTTTAATATATTTTATTCATTGTGTCTCCAGTATCCTGCACTATGAAGAAAAATCGTTGAATCCTGTTGAGTTTTGAAGTTTCAGTAATAGAAAGCTAAACTGTCCCTGAGTAACATAGACCATGTTTTGTTTTGATAAAAATACGTTTTCAATTTGAAATCTCGAAATTTGTAAATAAAGTTGTGGCATCGCTATACATGGGAAATATCGATTGAAACATCTCACTCATTGCCAGTTAAGGAAAACAGAAGAGTCGCCTACTGTTTTACTGATTCACGAAGGAAGACGCGGTTGAACAGTCAGTCGAACGCGAATCACATAAAATAAATAGTATTTCATGCGGGTGAAACCGCGGGGCACAGCTAGTATTAAATAAATCTTTTATCATCCATTACTATCAAAAGATCCTCAATTGCAGGCTTCCAAATAAAATCGTCTCGTTTCAAAGTGAAAAATCCAAAAAAATTTGCCATTCTCATCGCCTTCGACGGAAATAAAATGAAAGCTCCGTAAAAAGGGGAATGAGATAAATTCATGCTTTTTAATTTCCAATTCCTCGTTCTTATTTCAACTGCCGATGCTAGAAAAGTTTCTACCGTGTGATTTCGATGAGAATAAGCTACTGCGAGAGGCATTCTCTTTTATTGGGCTACATTATACGCCTTTAGGTAGTTTGAGAAACGCTCCTTTTTAACTTGTCTCGGATATTCCCTAGATTTCGTAGTTGGATTCCACTTCGACTGGATATTAAGCGATATCTTCGAACTCGAAGCTTCGCGAGAAGCAATGAAATTGCATTATACGATGAAATGTACCGTAGAAAAAGCTCCGGTACATCGGTAGCTGGAACATGAGGTAGTATACGCTGCAATTTATTCGCGCTCCGTATGAACCTAGTTGAATATAGTCTACTTAGAAGGAGGAGGCTCCCCCTCCCGACTCGGAAATTCGAAAAATGATGAAGCTTTGAGAATATACAGGAAGGAAGGTATCTTGATAAATAATCTGCAATTTCTTCCCCTTTGCTGGTCGAATTCACTCCGAAAGAACTAAAATCGACCACTCAGTTCTACGTTATTTCCCTTCTGTTTCATTTGGTAACATTTATACAAAAAATTGCATTTTATATAAACATTTGTATGAACTGTCTGTGTTATATAAACATTTTAGTACTGCTTCGGTGAACATTAAATGTTAGTTCGACGGTTGCGTGAGATTTAAGTACCTTCTTAAATGGAAAAAGTTGGACGCGTAAAAAACGTCAGGGAATTCTAAAAGTGAGGATTGGTAACAGGTTAAAGTGGGGTTATTCGTTGTTTTAAGTGCTTTCGAAGATTCACTCACGGAAGAATTTAATGAAGTAGTAAGATAAGTGGTCATCGAGATTCCTCCGCGTTTCGACCCGGACGATTAAATGTCGTCGCGATTCAAACTACGCTCGTATTCAAATAGAAAGATGGAGTGCCCGATTACCATATTAACCTGCTGTCACTCCGTAAGGTAACATGTATTACGGCGACCGCTAATTGCGGTAATAATTCATCGCCCGGGCGATATATGTATAATTTGTGCTATTTAAAATCTGTCTAATCGTATTGCGCGCATTTGGTGACGTGAGAAATTGAGGGACCGCTTGCACCGCTGCAAACTATGTATAAAGTGATCGCACAAATCATAATAATTCATATATCACGTGATATATAAATATATTATTCGGAATTTTTTTAAATATAAAATAGTTATTTGAAATTCGAGTAGAAATTTATTACACATGAATAGGCATTTTGAAACGGGATAAATCTGCTGCTAAACAATTCTTTATTTGATGTAACGCGCATTAGCAATTTTTAGAATCTGCTAGAATATAAATTTTCTTGCAAAGGAAAACCCCGAGAGGAAAACCAGAAGCAATGCATTTATACACGCTGAAAAGTAATTTTCTTTGAAAGACTTAAATATTTTAGTACTTGGTCAAAATAACTTCAAATAAAAATAAATTCTTGTCGATACCATAAAATGAGGTTACGTATGAAGCATCTTGGCGCAAAACTCTGAAAAGAATCAATTCCACTCTTCTATTAATATACCTTTCTAAAATTAGTAGGACCTCTCATATCCGAATTAACAGTATTTGAATTAAAAAACAATCACTTTTCGACTATTACAGAATCAGTATCCACAACCTGTTCGGATATGAAAGACCTCAACGTATGTCAAAGAAGCTCTTACCAAGAATGTCCAGGCACCCCAGCTCGGAGATCATCGGACTAGTGTTAATTTGGCACATGTAACAACCTCTATCCGACTCCTTTAACTGACGAATGTGTAGCCGCCACGTGCCGTTGACGACTTCCTCCGTGGCTTGGCTGCTTCCTGTCACCCCAAAGGCGTTACCGGATACTGCACCGGACCCGGAACTTCCGCCAGTCTCGTACGAGACCGCGATACGTGCATTATGCGTCACCGTCCTCGTGTGGACCGAGAGGATCGTCTGGTCCGAGGCACGTAGCCAGCCAACCTGGAAAATCCATTGTCATTTCCCTGGCCCTCGGGTTGTCCAACGCTCAACTCGTTATCGCGACAGAAATTTCCATGGAGTTACTGAGACAACCTTAATGATTCTCCAAGGCATTCGCGTGCCGCTTTAATCGAGAACAGACTTTTTTTTTTAATCCAGCGTATTCCCCATTGGGTGTTGCGCACTCCACTGCACACCATTTAAGGGACGTTTCGATGAAAATTTTTAGCGGAAGATTAATCGTTAAACTTGGCAGTGCACTTCTTCGGACTTTGTTTTGTTAACAGAGTGAAAATATGGTCGAGTAACTTTGACTTTTCGTATGTTGATAGATGGAATAGACTAGGATAACAGGCACTTAACTATGGGACGAGCATAAGGTATGCCAGTGGCACGGTATTGACGATACATCGCGTAAAATTGCATAGTTGATGAGATTGGCTTTAAGAATAAGAGGTAGTAGAGTCTTGCCAGTCGAATAACACTGTCTGAGACCACAGCCTCTCGAATACTGTCATAAAATTATTGTCAAGCTACCTGAAGCAGTCACACACGAAAATAAAACGTCGAATGGACCGTAAAGTGTAACAACTTGGTTCACCTTTCTCTCTCCTCGATCACTCCAGGTCCGAGGAAACGACGAGGAACGCTGGCCCCGGCGATGACGAAGTTGTCGAAAGAAATTGAAAGGCGGAAAGTTCAAAACACGACAGACGGGAGGTGGGACAAGCTTCTACTTTATCCCGAGTAAATTACAATCTAGTTATTCCCACGGGCGACGTGGTTGAAAAACGAAATTAAAGTAAAACATCGCCCGGCGAGTTTGGCTAGTATTTTCTGCCAGAAAAGATCCCTGGAAACTATTTGGACTCGACGGAGGCCGAGCTTATCTTAATCCGTCCCTGCCTGCCAAGCTGCCTTGAGTGGCTTTCTATAGACCGAATATTTCATCTCGGTGGATACTTTACGGGTGGAATCTGTCGCTAGAGAAAATGTGTCTTCTCCGTCTCCTACTTTCACCAAAATCCCTCCCAACCTTTCTTCCCTCCCCCTTCGTCTTAGAGCTGCTCGAACCACCCCTCGCCACGGTCACCCTTCTCCCTTGGAATATACAGGGTGTACCCTAACATGTGGGACCCACTTCGACGGTGGATTGGGAACGTGGTAACAATGAGAAAGGATCGTACATACGTATCCCCTGTTTGATATTCATTCAGATTTATGGCCCTTTTTATACTTCAGTGGCGATACTTTCAAGCTATTAAGTGTAAATAATTTGGTCGAGATAACTAGACTAATTTAGTGTCTCCGTCCTATTACTGAAGTGCATCCCACAAATTAGAGTACACCTTGTATACATTCCTGTATAGATAGAGCAGTAACTCGAGTGAACTAGAACTAGTTCGAGTAAACTATAACTAGTTTGAACTAAACAACGTAGCTTATCAGTTGCTGACACCTTGACTGAAGTAGACCCCGAAGATTATTTTCACCTCAACGATGGTACTTACAAATCTTAATTTTATAATTAATCGTCGCTCGAGTTATCGCTGAATCTAGCTAAGATTGAAAAATATGAAGCTTTATAGTTCGCACTTAATACAGAGGAATGGAGAGCAGAATGTCAGCCTGAAGCGACGGAATGGTACTGGGCTGGATCGAAAAGGAATGATCGAATTGGAACTATCTGGTTTCACTTAACATAAAGAAGAGAACATTATATGTATCTTGGGAACGGTAGTTCGAGCAGACGCCGTCATACATACGTAACTAACCCCTGCTCTTTGATGAAGAAACGAGGAATAGGAATAGCCTGATATGTTCAGTCAGGTAGGAAGCTCACCGAGCAAAAGAGTGTTTCGATCCTTATGAAAGTGTGTGAACTTCCAGGTTGATAAATGAGTCTTTAATAATCTTGTCTGACGAACACCGCCTTGATTTTCTGCAACTCAACATCGAGTACCTACAATCCTAACTATTCTACCCTACTAAACTCCATCATTCTTCATTTGGTCCTTGCTATAAATACTGGGACATTCCTGAAGTACTTACAAAAATGGCTGCAAATTCAGAACCAGGTCACATAGAGCACGTGTTTATGCGAACTTTTTTCAGGGCTCTTGCATCCCCAGGTGAAGTGGGTCCCGCGTGTTAGGATACACCCTGTATAGATTCCGGTCATGAAACTTATTACTAAATATAGCCGGCGTCGAAGGGAAGATGGCTCCAGGTCGGATTAAGGCCGGAGAAGGAGCTCAGGGCGAGGAAGAATTTTCCGCAAACACGTACACAAACGCGGGACTGGAATGCGAACGAAATCACTCTTCTTTCTCCTCTTCTTCTTTGTTCTTCTTTCAGCGCGGCGTGCAAGCGATTTAAGTCGATCCGTTTGACTTTCGGGCGGCTGCGCGACCACGTAGCTGTTGTATGAAGATTAAGAGGGTCTTCTAACTCTAGCCGCTTTAAAAAGAGAATTCTTTTTCGTGGAATTGTTCACGAGTTGTGGGCGTTGAAAATGTGTCTCTGAAGAATTAGACGAAATTATATAGTTCAATTGAGGGCTTAATGAGCATAAAAAAATAATGGAATAATGGTGCGCGAGGTTGATGTGCAGTGACTTGCTCCTGCCCGAGGAAGATGATTTTTTCTTATAAATAGCACGAATTTCGATTGAATATTTTTTTTTATCGTTACTATGCAAATAATAGCGTATCATTGGCTACGTTTTGGCATTTTGACCACGTAGTTCTTGTATACGTATAGAGTAAGTGGTCGTTGATGTTAGAGAATTCAAGGGAAAAGAAAGGCGTCAATTTTTCGGTACACGGTGATTCAATTCTGCCGTGTATCCGTCATCCTTGAATACTTGAGTGGCGTGTTTTAATTGTTCACCTTGTTTCCTCGCCATCAAATGAAATACGAGCGAAGTCGTCGTATATTGATGGATTCTTTCGCGTTAGAAGCTTGCTTTGTTTAACATTTCACTGAACGATTTTCCGAGATCAAACAAAACACATCGAAGGTACCAGTATGTGCGAACTAACGTTTATTTAAAAATGTTTATTTAAAATAACAAGGGAATAATGAGGAAAAGCTTTGAAATAAAATGTAAAAAATGTAGGGAATAAAAACAACCGAAAATATTCTTCATGAGTACCATAAAAATTCTTTTATGTATCGAGAATATGAGAAACAAAAGTCTATGTTAATTAGTACTAGTAAAATGTTCAATCACTGGACTAATAAATTTCTCGTTATTTTTCAGAAATGAAATTGACGTTTAACGAGTCTGTCTAGTTTTCCATGTGTATAAATTGAACAATATTTAAAATTCCTTTTTTTTCGCAGTCTATATTATTTACGAAACAATTTTATCGTTTGAAAACTATTGGGTGCGACAATTTTAGACATTCTACGAATATTTGCTCGCGTTTCGACGAGACGCAGGAATTTTTTTCAAACAGATATGATCGATATTCGTGAAATTTCATATGGTAAAACATGGACTGTGAGAAACATTCATCTCCACTGTCGACATAAAAGCTCTTCTTGCAGTTGTTGAAAAAGACAATTTCAAACAAAAATTTTAATCTACCGTAACATGAGCATCATCTACATCTAAAGTAAATAAGGAAGATGTTTGAAAAAGAAACAAATTCTCTTTAATCTCGAAACTAGACAGACCCCTTAACGGATAATTTTAATATATTTATTGATCGAGCAAAAGAATTTTTATGAATTTTGATATTGCAAATGAATCCAACAATGTGTGTAATAACGTGTAACCGCATCGACGGTTTCATATGTCCAATTAACGCTTCACATTAGTCTGAATGATTTAATTGGATGATTTGGTAATTTGGCAGAATAAATAATGTATCAATAACTAATTAGTTCCTAACGAGATTTGTTTTGATTGGTTTATTTGAACGACCTGTAAATTTATTGGGATAACTATCCGACCGATAATTAACAATTAATGATCAGTTATGAAATGAGTGTATAATAGTGGACACTGCTGAAACTAATTATTTAATAGTGTGTATTAATATATGTATATCTAATGTATTAATTCTATTATTTATAAATATATTATATACTTATAAAATAATACACTATTTAAATAGATATTCGGGGATTGTTCAAATGATAGTGAAGACTAGTGAAATTAAATAATCGTTTCGAATAAATAAAGATGTAGAGGAGAAAGGATTGATTCTAAACGTAGCATAAATTAAGTAAAACACAAACAATTGAATGTATTTTGTGCCCTTCAAGCACTATAATACTAAATGCAGTTTCATAGTGTCCCAAGTGTAGATATTCGTGGATTGTTCCCATCTCGATATGTAACGATACCGCGGGGAATACGCGGGAATTTGATTGTCCAGCTTAATACGGTTTCATGCTGCCCATTTCCTATTTTATTACCTTGTACTTCCCTATGTTGCGAACGCTGCAGGAAAAAACGACTTCACGACCAATCGCTGCCGTCTGATTTCCAACAGGAGCGACGAATATTGGTCCCGTGGCAGGACTCAAATCTGAAAAGAGTAAACGCCAATTAATAAGAAATATAATCATGCTCATATTTGTTTCATTTGAATATTCATCGAATATTCTGACCTATGGTGGTGGTCTTCTTCTTGAATAATTTCATATAATAATCTAAAACTAAACAAAAACACATCGAACATATCTTCGACTATAATTATTCTAATTTATTATTGAAACAGTAATTCCAGAGAATTTCGAGTGTAATGAATAACTTAATATTGAACTGTATTCCAATTTAAATAAAATTTGAATACAATGGAAATATTACATTTAAATGTAAATTGTAAAATAGATCGTGAGTATAAAATGAACGATTTCAATAAAATAGGAAAGCTAATTTAAATGTAATATTTGTAATCTGTTTAAATTATATTTAATTGATTTAAATTCATTTTTAAGAGAAACAAATTTTTTTTTAAAGAAAATTAATTGAAATTAAAGTGCGATCACAAATGTATGTTTAACAATGGACGAACGTTATGAGTAAAATCATGTACAATGGGGCGAATTATTCATAATATTTCAACAAATGACCTGGATAAAGCTGCTCGTATAATGGCACTAGGAGGAGCTATCTGCTGATTCATAATAATAAGTGGATTATAACGAGCTTAAGCAGGCAATATCGGCCGTTTCAAAGTTGCGGTAAACTTCGCCAAAGAGTTGCGAAACTTCGTAATTCGGTTATGGGGGTGAAATTGCGGATCGAGGTAGGCGAAACCTCCGTTGGAATTTTTATTCTCAACACGCTGTTCAAAGTCACGTTACTAAACGAGCATTAATATACTTAAGAGTCTCGCTCGCTGTGCAACAGTTACCGAATTCCTAGTAAAATTAATTTCACAACGTATTAAATCACGGGGGAGAAGGAGTGACTGATAAGAATTTCAGGAATTCAGGAATTTACTAAATTTATCGAACAGCGCGATATACTGTGAGGGTATTGTTGCATACAAAAAGGAATATTGAATATAATTGTAGATGCCTACTAATGGTTCAACTTCGAGAAGCGCTGCTCCGCGAATCCCTCCCCAAAGGTTTAACCATGCCTTTCAGTTACACCCTGTATTTGGTCCAGCAAGTATACCTCGGTGTGCAGAAACGATGACAGACCAAACGTCAGACGGGGGTGCACGGAAACGAGCAACGCGGAGGCGAGCACACGCGTTTATTAAAGCCGCTAAATCGCTGCATCGACACGTTCCCGTCTTTTCGCAACGTGGGAAAATATTTCCCGAGCGTTAACGGGACAGCGAGACATTTCTCTTATCTCGTTTCGCTTCGAAGCCGAGATTTCACCGTCTTCCCGCTCGCGCACCTTCATTTCTATGTGTCTCCATCCGCCGACGCTTCCACGTTCCTGCCATTTCTTTTCTCTTGTCGAGCGCACGGGTTGTGTTTCATTCTTTCAATCCCACTCCTGGAACGACGATATCCTTCCTTGGCATTCGAGTGCCGGAAAACTCCAACCGCCCCGGCACGCGAATATTATTCGAATTGCTTAGACGACTTTAATATCCCCGGGCATGTTGTCGGACGACAGACGACGGATATAAAGATGTACACTCCACGGTAGCTCGGAGGCATTTGAAACGCGCACGGTTGAATACCTTGGCTACTTTTTGACGTAGATGCAGATGTGTGTGTGACCAAATTTTATTTGGTTTTCAGGAGGATGTAATTTGGTATTGATGGCTTTGTAGGAGGGACCGATGAGGAGATGCTTAATTTATTCTTTAGATGAAATTGCTAGGATGTGTTTTAATATTAACTTAATATACCACTGAATTTTGCAGGATCATGTAAGATAAGATTAAGCTTCGAATTGCTACAAATTATTAATGTTTCCATCGTGTTTTTCAACTGTGAAAAGTTAGCAAAGCATTATGGTTTCACGTTGATTTAGGAAACGGTCGTTGTTGGAAACGATACGGTGAGACGATCGTCTGCAACGTATTAACCAGAGAACGATGTCTAACAGGTGGTTAGTCTTCCAATGACGTTAGTCTCTTTTTGTGGACGCGAGGGAGGGATAAATCCAATCACTCGTACACGTGTACTTTTACGGTTCTTATTGGGGGTGTCTTCAACCGCGCAATTACAAATTTGTTGTGTTATTGGGCGAGAGACGTATGGTCTGTGGTATACTATCGAGAGATACGTAGTATCTGTTATCTAATCTTCAATGGTTCAATGTATGTGTGTGTTTTTAATGTATAACGTATTCCTCACCTGTATATTCATGTACATTTTATACTAAAATATATTACAGTACATGTATATATTTTTCTGAATAATATGCATATATAAATATACATCGTAATGAGTTCAAGTAGGTATTCAAGTTATATATTAAAATTATAGTATAAATATATAAATTTCTAGTTTGGCCAATTCGTCAAACCGTTTTTAAGAGGTGATCTCGTTTCTCTGGCCACGTATTCACGTCAGCCTTTCTAAATACAATAGACGGGTTAAGTAGCGCACTCCTGGCATAAAGCAACCAGTGACAGCGGATCGTCAGAGGTTAAAAACGATGGTAGAATCTTCGGACACACCGGAACGATACGGCGCTATTCGTTCTTTCCTCCGGTGTCGTGTTTCCTCAACTGAAATGCCTTCTGTTTTTACAGCCGTTTCCAATTGCGCGGCTTTCTAGCTCGCCCCTACGTTACACTTTTCTTTTTTACGCTCTCTCCCTTACACTCTTCTTTTTTTTTCTCTCTGCTCGCACACACAAGCACCCATCTTTTCCGTGTGGAGCTTTTTCCCCTCATTCGCTGCTACTCTTTTTCCCATGCAACTTTGTCGGTTCTCTTCGGATAGCGGAGAACCACTCTCGACGTAAGTAATATCTAAATTACTTCCGTGGTTTCGATTCATTTTTTTTTTTTTTTTGTCTTTTTATACTTTGCCCTCGAGGACGAGAAATTGGGACAAATTAAGGGAGAAACGTCCACCGAGGGCCAGATCAGAGGTGCGGGAGCGTGATGTATTTTTGCTGAAACTTTGAAGTCGATTGAATCGTTCTTTGTGTACCTGTTCGGAGCAGGCCTGAGGGTGTGCGAGTAGATTAGGTGTCGAATTCTTAATGAAAACTTGAACTGCACAAATAGACTGAATATTGGAATTCGAATGGTGTTGTATGTGAATAGCACAATTTTAAAGTGGTTTAGTATTCGAATGGTTCAGTATTCAATAAAATTCGAATATATCATCGATGCCCAAAATATTCGAATACTCATGTATTTCACGGGTTTAAAAAGATCGAGTGTTAGGTAGAATTAGTGTTGTAAGCAGTTTCAAATGACACCTTGTAGTTACATGACTCTACGTCTGATCTATATCAGGCTCAGACTACTCCCTGAGGGATCTTTACTACGTTGCACGTCTAAAGCTGTACGCCCGTCGTTTGCTTGAGTTTCATAAGCTGCCATGTATAGTACTAAAATCTTATATTTCCTCAATGGCATACGAGTCTCAATTGAGAATTCGAATACCATTACTCAAACATCATTACTCGAATACCATTATTTAAATAGCGTTACTTGTAGCAACGTTTCGTTCCACCCAATAGAAACCATTTATAAAAATCCCATCTTTTTCCATATTTTTGTTTGTTAGCAAAAATTCTTATTTACAATATAAAAAAAAAAAAAAAAAAAATCAAAATGTCCCTTTAATACAAATGCTTCAACAGACACCTGGCAATTTTTTGACGCCATGCAACCGTAGAACTTACATAATTTCTTTCCTTTCCCAAAAGTCACGAGACAATTTTATTCGTTACGTGCCTACGTCAAACGTTGTAACAGTGCACGGCATAAGTTCATAGCTCGAATGTTTCTTGTAAACATGTGTACGTATATGCCGTGACCCGATGGTAGATTTTTCAGGTTGCACGCGAGAGTTATGCGACTGCAGAGGAGGATGAAAATGTCCCGAAAGACCGTGTTTGGTTGTTGGTCGAGAAATATATGCAAAGTGTAACGTAGTACGTAGAATGCACTTCAGAGATGAATTCACCACTCGAGAATAATTAAACGAACGTACAGGAATTTAATTCGTTATTTTAATGATTATTAAAAAAAAAAAATGTATAGCGCCTAGGAATTGAAATCCCCAAGAAACAATTATAATCATCGCAATAAAGTGTCAGGAAAGATTTAGCCTCCGTTCGAAATTAATTTAAGCACGCTATCCCGTTTGTAACGTACGGTATTCCTGACATTATTTTCCTCGAGCCGTCGATTTGCATCTCTTCTCAGCCCTGTTCTAACGCTCCTCTCTCAGCCGAGGGTCTCTCACCCGTTCTCCACCCTTTCCTGGCACGGTGCTCTCGGACCAGTAAAAGTCACATCCGATGTAGGCAATATCGAAATTGCCTCCGCGAATTTAACGTTACTCAAACGGCGCTACGCGACAAATCGCCGCGGAAATGAAACGAACTGCTTCGATTAGAAAGTGCCCGGTACTCCGTTCGTCATATCGAGAAACAAAACGAATGTCATCGCGCCAAAAGTCACTGAAAATCTGCGCTCCAACTGCGGTTGAATCTATTCGAATAATTTAATATTCGAGTATTTCACTTGTAGCATTAATAGACTTCGAATATATGAGTTTTAATTAATTCAGTTATCGGTATTCGAACACTGTGTGTAGACTTTAAATAATTGAGTGGTAGAATATTAAATAATCAAACAGTATTCGAATAATATTTTAATAATAAATAATTCAAATAGCATTCGAATAATATTCGCAGAGTATCTGAATCGCTAAGGTGCTGCAGTATTCCAGCACAGAAAAACTCAACAAGTACTATCAACCCTAATTCCACCAGGAAATGGATAACATTCTTTACCGAAACGGGGGATATATGTTATCTCGCGACAACAGGCCGCTTGAGAACCATCGAAACAATCAACGCGTGAATTTGTTTCCTTTTGTCCGCGATACAAATGTTTCAAGGACCGGAAATCGAATGCGCCGTGGTTCTGCATCGATGGATACCCTCGCTGATAAAAGACCGCGCTATCGATACGTTGTCTCTGGTCGAGGTATAATATATACTTTAAACCGGAACACTCTAATACGTATCTCTCCGTTTTCGTTCTCGAGTTATCGCTGACAATTTTCTCGAAATTGAATTCGGCAAATGAGTAATTTTAAACATTACGGAAACATTTAACTCGAGATTTTCAATTTATTTTGCCCCGCAATATATTTCGATATTTATTATGTTTGTAATATCGTAATAATATCGAAGTAATATCGAATGCGCGTCGACGAGCGATTTTCCTGAATGAAAATAAATTCTCGGAAATTCTATACAGTAAAAATTACGCGTTGACTAATTTAATACCAGGATTGATGGTATTCGTATATTTTATAGGTATTCAATTGAATTTTCAACCATGACGTTGAAAAATTGATCAGAATGATGAAGGTGTAGGGTAAATTTTTCCTAACGATTTTTATAATACATTGAGATTTCACGAAGATTTATTTGCTCTATAAAAATCGTAAACGAATTACGTCGGAGAGGTATATTTTATTAGCCCATAAGACCAAAATTTATGGTCTTTCGTACTGGATCTGAGGAGTCCACTAACAGTTCTTTATCTAAGAGGTATATTTTACTTGCCCATAATGGCAAAAATTATGGTGTTTCGTCCTGTCTCTGTGAGTCCATCAGCAAATCCAGGATGAAGTGTCGTAAATTTTTGCCATCCGGCCAAATAAAATGGACCAATCGGGTATAAAAATATATTTGTTATTCGGTAACAATTTATTACATTATTTTTTTCTTAATCAAATAAGAATATCCCGAAGTCCAATCAAACGACAATAATAGAAACGATTTTACCTTACTATAGCACGAGTTTTTACTAACAGAAAAATGCTTGTACAAGCTTTCGGTGATGTTAGTTAACCATAGACATCAATTTGAATTCGTTGCCTAATCGTTTAAGTCTCTATGATGCAAGACGATATTCATTAACGCTTTGTTTGCACGAACATTATGAGGGAGAAGATTAACCGCTTAAAGCTCATACCTCTGGATACTCGGGGATATTCATATTGCATTTTTCTGCTAAACCCAGTTAAGCCCGGCATTCAAAAACTCGATCAATATAAAAGCTATAAAAATAAAACAAATTATACAGCATTAAAACTGAGTAGAGCTTTCATTTCAGGTCGAAACGTTCATCGAGTTGCTGGCATAATGCAGACGGAAATTCACTATTAATCCAATTCTAATTTTAAAAAATGACGCGAAGGAAAACACGACCGTCGTATATATTTTTCATCATAAGCACGTGAACCGTTAACAAGAACTCGTTTGTCAGGAAATTCCATTGATTAATACCCAGCGTGAGAGTAATTGATAACTTTTCTTATCCACCCTGCCCCCCCCATCGCGGCCATTGTTACCGCGAGTTACGTTACAGCTGCCATTTTAACGTTCCTTGGAATCGCGGGCAACGCTCGAGAAGAGCATTAACGCTTCCGCCCAGAGTTTGTTTGACGCTACTTTCAGCAAGAAACGGACATGTGGGTAAGGTTGGGGGTGGAGGGGATGGATGATCGAAAGCGGAAAATTGCGAGATATCGAGGGATGATTGATTGTTTTCCGTTGGTAATCCGCGGCCAACCGTGAAACGAAAAAGAGACCAGCGAAGAAGAAGCGGAGAAGAAGGTGTATTATTATTCAATCTGCTCAAGATTGTCAAAGAAGTCGTCTCGCGAGCAAGAACGTTCGAGATAATAATGCCAACGTTTTCACGCTGACGGGAAACGAAAACGTTACGTAAAGCAGGATTTCCGCGTGCAATTGTTACTAATGCCAGTAGTGTGTCAATTTCAACGGGATTTTTATAATATTAATGTATAATGTAGTTTTAATGAAATTAAAGGAAGTTTAAGTCATTATTTTACAAAGTTCGTAATTGCTTAAAAGACATCAATTCAAAGTTTCCAATCCCAAAGCCTTGCAGTTTTCAATTACTTTTATTAGTGAATTTTTAATTTAGGAAATATTTAAAATATCATTCGTTTTTTTTTTTTAACCAGGAAGGATAAATCCGTTATATTTGATGTAAATCTTTATCTAATCTGTCGCAAACACTGTCGCCAATAATTTTTGCACGTGGAAACTCCGCATAATACTTGTTGTCAAGAGGTTGAAGTTAATTGCAGTATCATTACGAAAATCGACGACGCGTAACGTCTGTCCTATTTCCCTTCGACGAGAGAGCCCCGTGCGACACCTACACCCGCGTCGGGCCGAGTTCATGTAAGGAAGATAAATGTGTACCTTCACGAAAAACATTCCATTCGAATCGATTTTACCATTAAAGTAATCAGGTCTTTGGCCAGAGGGGGGCGCGCAGATGGCATCGATACTCGCACGGCCATTGGGAATAAATACCGACTAGCACTTTAATTAATTTTTTTCCACTCGAAATATCAGATTAATTTCCACGCGGCCCCAATATCGCAGTCAGAATTAAAATATCGCTCCATTCGATTCTGTATCCCGCCAGCCGAATTACACTGGATACTGAAAATTCATTGTAAATGTTACTATTAATTTAGAGCCCCTAACCTACTAAATAAAATGTATACATATATAATCTATAAAATGCTCCCGAGAGATAGATATTTTGAGAATTTTAGATTACATAAAATAACCTTTTAAAGTGGTTGTCATCGGTGACTACAGTGGAAAGCAACGTGAAATAAATAAATAGATAACCGAAGATTTTTGTACACGCAATACTTTCTGGGACACACTAATGACTATAATTCCAGAGTTTCGTGGAACACGAAGAGCTCATCGGCGTTTATTTCGCCCAGTCCCATATTCATATTCCACCTTCAGGAGCGATCTCATTCCGAGCAAAAGATGTGTAGCCACGTCGGGTTGCAGCTCACGAGGGAAAAAATCGATCGAGGTCGGAAACAAGGAATTCCCGAAAGGGGATTTCCTTCTGCCCCACCGACCTAAACTTTTCTCCCCCATCATTCCCGTCTTCCTCTCGCCCCCTTTCTTCTTATATAGTCACCAGCCATCCCGTTCGTGCCCCCTTCGATGTTCCTCGTCCGCATTTCAGAAAATAGAAAAAAAAAAAAAAAAGAGTACGAAGGAGACACGGACGAGCATCGTTGGAAAAGGTGCGACGGTGTGTATCGGGGGATCGTTTCAATGATTAAGGACGACATGGCCGTTTTTTTTTCCAACCCCTCGTGAAAAATGAATCTTTCTTGTAGCCGATACTACATCCCCCGTTAGTCGTAATGACGGTGATCTTTGATCGACTGGATCGACAGGGTGTTACTCTATAATGCTGACGTTCTTCCTTTTATTTTCGAACGACGCTACTTTCCGTTTGCTCGTGCTTTAAAGAACGCGAACGGTATCGATCTTGCGAAACAATGTAGACGGCTGGTTAAAACGTCGACCCCAAGCAACGGAAACCCTGATATTTTTTAATAGCGATTACAGCTAACACTTTTACAAATGAAGTAGCCTATCCTTTGTACTGCAACATTAAGAAGAACTAACAAAAATGTTTCATCTGATTCGAAGAAATATGGTTGAAATTATAGGGAAATTACAAAAAAATTTGAAACTTTCGATCACGGGACTATTAAGGCGTCATCTTTTAACCTGTTGCGATCGATTGAATCGCTGGATAAACGTGCGAAGAGCGAACGAGCGGAGTCTCGAGGAGGGCGACGGAGAAAAAATTGGTCACGTGCCTGTTATGTATGCGCGGCAACGATTTCCGAGCGCATTCTACCAATTTCTGCGCAAATGAGTAAAGGGAAGCCGTGACGATTTTAAATACAATACCCCTTTAAGTGAAACCGGTACGTGACCGAGCTTCCTCTCCCTCCTGTTCTCTCCAGCGAAGGTGTAATTTTATGGCGAGAGCGTTCGGAACGGAGCTGTGACAAGAAAGTGGAATCCAGCTAAGGAAATTATCGTGGCGCCCACGTCTAAGTATTATAATACGTGAGTGCAAAATATATATGCACGGTGCACCGGAAATCTACAGAAACTGAAACGATTATCGCCGCCCAACGAATTCTCTGCTAAATAGAACTGAAGGAGGTATAGAGCAGAGAATTCTATATGCTGGAGGATAGCTGGAGGAGGAGGAGGAGGAGGAAGAGGACTCTCTATAAAATTCAGATTTAGTTAGAGGAATTTTCAGAAAATAATTGGAGACACTTTTTTGGAGCATTTGTCGAAAGTAATTATTAAAAGGGTTAGAAGAATTTGAGCTATAATTAGTGGATTTTCCGGAGCACTATATTACAAATATTATATTATATTGTATTATATTTATAAATCATATCTATCTCTGACTTCAATTAAAAAAGTAATTCAAACCTAAAATGCTCAATCTCGATCAAATGTTTTCAAATCACGAAAATAAATAACGTTGCGATGCTTTTCAACGCATCGTTAAACGCGATCCTTAATAGAAGTAAACATTCCCTTACGTCCGGCAAGTATTATTCGTTCGGAGAGGAAGCATGAATGGAAAATAATACACGGGGAAAAGTGCATCGCAGAGATTTTCATCCCCGTCCACAATTACCCACGCGTATATGAAGCTGGTGCAACATCGCGTCGAATTTTGCGTAACTCGAGATTGCAGTTATTGTTACGATTATTGTTATTATTACCATTAGCATTATTATTGTTCCAAGTATCCAACGACAGGCGAAACGGGAAGCCAGTGTGAAACGAGCACCGGTATGCGGAAACATGTGTACGCGTATGCGCCTCTTTATGGTTTATAAATATTCTGATAGGAAAGCACAAAATGGACGTCGTGAAAAATGTCTACGGAACTGGAGATTATCTTTGCCAGGCTCAACGATGGCCGAGACACGAATAAATAGAGACGGTTACGTTTATTCATCAAAATCAGACATGGCAAAATGATGACTTAAACCTTCCCTAACGGCACCAGAACCTCGTCACGTTTCAATTTCATCAAAATCTCTGACGTGGATGCAAGGGATCGATTCGATGTTGCATGACATTCATGATACGTTAATGATAACAGGAATATCGCACATAGTTGCGATATTCGCATTCATAAGCATGCTAATTTGATATAAATTGCAATATGTTTGGTATATATCGAATTATTGATATTTTGCTATATACTCGACATTTGAACCAAAATTATATATAATTTTATCTGTATTATATAATATATAAATGTTATTTCGATTCAATCTTACAAAAATACTGATAAACGCTAAAATTATACCAAAATACGTGGTTCACCTCCTCCTTCTAAAAACGATTTCCTAAATCCTCTTCGAGCAATCCCAACCCATCCCCTATCCCGCCAATCTTATTTTCCCTTAAAACAGTCCAAGTTCTAAAAACTGCAGCCCGCTTCCAACTCTGCAGTCTACTCAGCCCGTGGCGACATTTAAATTGCGAGGCCCCGGTTGCGAATCCACCCCCAGAGGTGAAACGACAACAGCGATGGGGTAAAAGAGTCGTACAAAGGGATTTTGTAGTCGTGCACCTGTAGATTCCTTTTAGAAACTTGTCGTCGATTTTCTCGTGCGTACTGCCGACCCTTCGACGAACCGCCCCTCCTGGTTTTCCAGTATTTTTAAATCGTACCCCCGCGCGCGGACTCGTCTTTTCGCTGCATCGCTCCTTTAGCGGATCGCCATTGTTCCCGTGACATTTTCTATGCTTTATTGTTCCTACCCGATGGTTGGTTTCCCGCCAATTTTCGGTTCAATGCACACGCAACCCACCCCCTCTCGGTCTTTTTTTCTCGTGGCGTAGGTCTCGTGGCCGAAGGGGGACGGGAGATGATTTCATTTGCGAAGATAAATCTGTCCACGGAAGGAGAAAAACATAATCGCGTACTTGTTTCAATTTCCCCGGGAACGTAGGATCCGTTTAGCTGATCGGGGAGAAAATTTCCGTTTCTTGTCACGTAGGTTCGTGGGAGCGTCTTTCACTCTTTCAGCGGTTTCGTGCTCCGCTGGTATTCTATTGTTCCAAACGTTGCTCTCTACGGGTTAGGTTGCATCGTGGTCCCTTGCCTTCGATTGCACTCGCATTTCCACGGATTTTTGTACCTCTCTCCTCCCGCTACCCCTCACCCCATCCCGCCAACCGAGCGCGTTGTTACGATCGCACGAATGCGAAATCTGGTTCCACGAGATGATTTACGCGCGAATACTCAAAAGGAACTTTTGCCTGTCGTTCTGTTTCTAGCCTTCCCTAGATTCGTTTTGCCCCGTTATTGTTTAGCAAGGAACATTTATTTTGCGTTGACAACCTGGCGCGCGATCTGCACGAGATCATCAATGGCTGCCATCGGTATCCTTGTGCGAGCGTTGCTCGACCCTACCGTGCGAATTCCATAATAACGATGCTCTCGCGTAACAAACACGACCGCCGCGGCTCCAACGTTCATCCTTCCTTTCTGATAGTGTCGACCACCGGCACTTCTACTTTACAACGCGAATAGAAACTACTGAAACGTAACACCTGCGGTATGCTAATTTCCAAGATATGCAGCGGGCGGTGTTATTTTTATAAGGCGGGGGTATAACGCGAACGAACGACGACCCGGGACCTGCCAAGTGCGGAGGGCAATAAAACCCTGTACTCTGCGCCCAGGAAACATCGATTAGGCGGCGGTCTCTACCAAAAACCATATAAAGGGAGAAAACGTTCCTGGCAGGGATGTCAGTTGACTACGGTTAGTCGACCTAACCGACCACCCCTCCCCTCCAGACCCTACGCGAAACGTTCGATTGGAAAACTGCATGAGCGGCTCGCGAGCCTATTTGGCACGAAGACACTCGGTCGAGCTGGCCCCCCGATTTTTACCGTGAGCTGAGTCACCACGAATCTCCGACGGGTCATTCCATGCCAAATCGGACACTCCTTGGGGGCAAACGTTTCCAACTTCGTTGAAATTTAGACGCATTGTTGCCCTCGGCGATATTTAACCCTTTGAGTCGCAGGGGCGGGAATATACTGGCCACCTTTTTCGCGGGCGGGTTTTAATTATTTTAACGAATCTCTTGACGCCGACCACCGGTTCTTTTGTTCTCGCGGAGCCCCGCTGATTCACGAGACCGGTTCGGGGAAAGTAGGCGACCGTACATTTCAATTTAAATAATTGCGATAAATTAATATGTAGGGGAAATTTGCCCTTTGTGTGAAAGGAATTCATTTTTTGGTGAATTATTATCGATATCGAAGCGGCAATTTAGATATGCGTTTGGAGAGTACCTTGGAGTATTTTTCTGAATTTTTTCAGTTTTCGGCTGAATTGTTTTTTTTTTTTTTTTTTATTATGTTTTATAAAAATATATCATATTGAAAAATATTTCCATTCTGCTCTACGTATTACACCTCGATATACACCTCGCTAATTACCAAAAAGATTTTCAATTTGTTCGTCGGAGACATCGGAAAGTGAACCTCGGCATTCGTAATTAAAATCTCTGTATCACGTAGCGGGATCGTCACAAAATATATAGGTGCAACGGTCCGATATCAGTTCGAATTTTTGTTTCCTACAAAACAAAGCGGTTCGTTTCTGAATTGATTAAATGGCATCCTTATTTACGTGGCAGGGTGTTTCTAGCGTCAGGTGCTGATGGGCGCTTTTCGACCGGACTTTGCAGTCGAGAAAGGGTTGAACAGATAAATGAAAGGAAAAGAGATAATAAAAGTACAATTTATAGCCGACAACGCATGGCTCGTGCAAACACACACATGGGAGAGAGACTTCGATCGATCCTGCGCAATACACACTCGATCGTCACTAGAGACGTCTTCCCTATCCGTAGTGGATATACGTTCGCGATTTCGGACGTCTTTCTTATCTGTCCTCGACACACGTTCGCCGATTAGGGTCGTCCTCCATGTCTGGATTGCTGAACGTAGCCAGTACGCTACTCACTCAGGTCAATTCGACGTCCCCTATAGGCTAAGGGGACTGCTTGTTCAATATCTTTGTATTAGAATACTCCAGTAGTATCAGGGAACCAAGAATCCGAATTATATTCGAATACCATTTAAACGCTATTCGAATGGCATCCAAAGTTCCTATAAATATTGTTCATTAAGAATTAACATTATTTTCTATGAATACTCTTTAAACACCACTCGAATACGAAAGTACTTTCTCGAATATCTCGAATGAAGCTCGTGCTCCATCATGCCCGAGTCACAGTTTCTGACGTGTCGTTAGAGAACTATCCTCCAGGAACGGACGCAACTTTTCTCGGAAAAAATGAACGTAATTCTGACTGTCCGGTGTGCGTGGTAAAAAATGTGCTCTAATTAAATAATCCCCTATGATTCCAAGCCAGATATGTCAGGGAAACTGGCGCTGATGGCGCGCTTGAGAAACACGGTGCGGGATTTTCAACCGCGCATTGATGAATGTTGTGGGAATTCGTAATTGCTCCCCATGAGAATTTTGCTTCGTTCGTGAAAAACACGTGAAATTTATCTTTGCTACTTCAGCGTTAGAATAACGACTTGCTGAGATGGAAAACCTAATCGCGGTCCAGTTCTGCGGTTTTTAGAATCGTCCGGAAGCTAACTACGAGTGTTTACGTTCAGCTATCGCGTACAGTGTGGAACTTTCTAAAACTTCGAATGAATGAATTATTTTTGGAAAGGATATGTAAAAGATATCGTCGATTTCGTTATATCAAATTTTCCGCGATTTGAAGATCGTGTCGTTGGTGCAAGAGTTGTCGGAACTTTCATGGAAGTTTGAAAATTATCTTGCCCAACGCTGTAGGCAATTGGTTGAGAAGAAGGTCCCTCCGCAATCCGGAGTGCAGGGCTCAACTAAATAGCAGGAGAGAAGCCATTATGGCAAGCTATCTGGTTTTGGCCCATTCTGTCTTGGAAACGGTGAACGTTGCTGTGATATCGTCTACATTTCTACGATACACAGGGTGAGGCAATAACTTGTTTTACTCTGAACATCTCCATTATTTATAGCCCTATGAAAAAACTTCTTAGGGCAAAGTCGTACTTGTTTTGTGAGAGTCTTACAGTGATAGAACATAACTTTTTCTAAAGTCTATTTTATAAGATTTTATTCTCGTTAATGTTTCTTTTAATGGAATGCTATATATATATATTTTTTTTTTAAATCTCACTCTGTATAGGCTGGTTCATATAAACCAAAAATTTTTAAAATAACAAAGATGCCAAGATGTTTCCAGTATCTAGCGGACCACCCTGTATACGCGTGCAACCAACCCCGGTTCGCAACAGGTACTCGCCAGAGTTCCAAGTTTCTCTCGGTTTTCGTTGAACACGGCAGCAGTAAAAGCAGCAATGACGCCGTAAGAAGATCATCCTACCAGTTCGACCAGACGGCCGATTAAAACCCCCAACTGTAAATCCCACGCGATAATTTGGTCTCGCTTCCATCGAACACGCTCGAAGCTCAGATGTTTACCTCCGTTCGTGGTACCGGAAAATGGACGCGACGGATGGATATTTCGGGGATTACAATGAGCTTCGAATTACGTGCACCTGTGGAGTGGAGAAACGAGAGACACGGGGTTGGTTCGCGTGAGGATTGGTTACTCAACAAAACCGATAGTTCGCTGGAACTCACCGCTTTAACTCCCAATGTCAATGCTAGCTTTTCGAATTAACAGCCGGAATTCAATCTTTGAATCGACACTCGAAGAAAGTGGTTGTTCCTTGTTACCTTTTAAATGGGCGTTTGCCAACCTTTTTCAGCACGTCAACCCTTTGGGAATTTTGTTTGGCTCAGTGGATTCGTCAATATTTAGCTCGGCAACACGGAAGCCGGTATTATCGATGGATTTATCGACTGACTGGTCTACATTCATTCATCTTACATGACTCCTGCATTGTTTCAATACTGTTTGCAATATCTCTTACTTCTCATCTATTGGGACCCGCTGGCCCCCCTCTAGCTCGGGTACCACGGGGTTGCTAAGCCCGTACTGTAGCTACAAACACCGCTACAGTCCCTGAGGGCAACTGGTCTACATTGCCGTGGAATAAAGGACTGCAAGGTGATCTATCAGTTTTAGCGCATCCTGTATGCCTATAGCGTTCCGTAATAAATTTTTTTACGAACACATTTCTGGACTTCATCTTTCTTTGGCATATTCCCTCGACACCTCAATTTTTACAACACCCTAAACCGCAATACGACAGTGTAGTACGACATTTACTTATGAGATCCTTCGCAGGTGCGCCTACTACAGTCTTATCTACCAGTGAATTCGTACGACGATAGTAGATTTTTATACGGCTGTTATAAGTTTTCCTAAAATTACTTGTCTACTATACGATAAATATTCACTGGTTGGATAGTGTCAGTGACAGAAACAATATTATTCAAAATTCCCACCTATGCAACGATACAAACTTGCAAACAACGAAGACAATTCTCGTCCATCGCAGCTAAGCTTATTTCAAAAGTCATTTTCGTCAGGACGTTCTTCGAGCTATCCAAATGTTCGTAAGGAGTCTTGCAGACCATGTTCTCGAACACAGTTTATAAACAAGTGGATTCAGATTTGAACTTACCAGAGGATCTTCAGCCGAAATGAACTCTGGGACAGCGTCCCGTAGCCACTTGAGTTCTTTTGCTTTGTAAGCTGGGACGAAGTGTCGTTGGAAACCCACCTTTGCTTCACGAAGAGAGTCGTACACAGGGGATTTACTACTCCTCCAAAGCACATCGTTTCGGTAGACTTTGAACCTGGTTCTAACGCTCTGTTGGCAGAAACGAGGATTCGTCACACTGAGATGGTGTAAAGGGTAATCCCCGCGAAATAATCGCTGGCTTACCGATAGCGGAGCACCTCTTTAAAACCGCAAAATAGAATAGTTTCCTTTGGAACGATAGATCATCGGACCTTCAGCATCAACCTTGACCACTCCAACAAGTTTCAGCCCCCCTCCCCCACTAATCGAGATTCTACCATACTTGTTACAGCGGTAGGAGTAAATTCCGCGTAGCTAGAATCCTCAATTGTTGCACGGGATTAATTGGTTGCGTTGACAAGTGGAACTGGTCGGCAACGAGTTAAATTCAACTCCAATCTGGTGCTAGTGAGCATGACTAATAGAGACGTACCCTGACCAAGTGGAATTCCTTCTCATCCAGCCATTAGCTTTGATCATCGCGCCTCGATCATCGTTGGAATTTTCTGGTTTTCCAGCTATGATCGTGGTACCGCGTGCAAGCGGAGCGATGGATGTAACAATAGCAGCACGGAACGACAAGTTCGATGGACGCGCAAATCGAGAGTAACCGTGAAGATCATAAATCAAACGTGCTCCACATGCCTCGATGCTGGAGCTTGTACAACGAATTCCGGAAGTTCCTGAATGCGTCGGTTCGCGCGCCGAGTTCATTCGCATCGAGAGCCACCCCTAACGAGCTTACGGACGCTTTCGAGCTTAATAAATACAATACCGCCCCGGAAACGAACGGTCTGGGCATGAATGGCGCGCGAATTTGCAGGGAAAAAACGTTCCAACGCTAATTCGGGGATAAAAATGTTCCCGACTGGCAACTTTTCCAGCTCTGGCAAAGCTACACGTCGCTAATATTCAGATATCGCGGAAATTGTTGATTAACCTGACCTGGATAGCATTTTAGGTTTTTGCCACTTTGTAGGTTTAAAGGAGTGTTTTGGGATGTCATTTTCAGTATGTCATTTGGGATAAAAACTTATTAAGTAGGGGTAGTAGTGGACTAAAGATCTTGAACGTTTTTAGAAACGTTTATCATGTTATGTATTATTAACGATGATTTTAGTATTAATTGGAATAGCTTTTTTAACATTATTTGAGAGTAAAATTTTAAGGTATGTTCAAAATCGTAACGGACCAAATGATCCTGGCCCAATTGCTCTATAAAATTATTCTTAAATATTCAAGAAAATTATTTAACCACAAACAGTAATTCTTTATTTATTTTTATCCTGTGCAATCGTTTTTTGTCGGGCTAAGAACAATCGGCAATCCGCGAAAGTTGGTCGAAACGACTTTTTAAAAAGGGTCACCGTGCGATTTTCTGGTCGAGCTGCGTTCGAGTATAACTCGGCCTAAGCTGCAAGTCGAGTGGGCAAGCTCGCATGTGCGCCCCGGAAAAATAAGAGTTTCTGCAATTGCCGGCCGCTTGGTAAATACAGAGCTAACCCGTAAATAACTTTAACCGCGCTAAATAGCGCGTTCCGCCGAAAGCCATCCCTCCAACTTTCCTTTTTTCCACCCGAAAAATGAACCAGCAGGAATATACATATTTCCCAGGCTAGGCAAGGAACGATCGATCTCGTCCTCCATGTTCCTCGTGATGAAGAAAAGAGGTTCGTTTATCGGTACGCGAAAATCTTATTAATATTCGAGAGCTTACGATTTCGAATCATCGATCTGCCAGTATTTCTACCCCCCTCTTCCTCCCTGTCGCGGGGAGAAAAATGGAATTTATTAAATCTGGATGGTATTCCTTTTTCCTTGCTCGTTATGGATCGACCATTATAACGACGCTGGATCTTCGACTTCTTTTTTAACGAGCTAGCCCTGGCATATAATCACGAAGTCGAAACGATCACCCTGTATAATTGCAGAAATCGGATACGACACCGAGGGCGATTCCCTTTGGGACGAAGGAACGTTTAAGGATGTCTGCTTTCCCTGATCGGCTTGGGAAATTTCTCGAATAACGAATTAAAGGGTAACAACTTTTTACTCCTCGGTGGGAATAAAATTTGTTGGACGCTTCAGGGTACGATGGAGTAAAAGGGACGGACAAGGTTCTTTTCGGAAAATTAGAACATGAAAAGGCTGGAAAAATACGGCGAAATATTCTCAAAGACAAATTTCACGGAATATTTGGAATAACCAAGTTCCATTCCAAAACTTTAATTCTGCTATTCTACAAAAAAAAAAAAAAAAATAAACTATGCAAAACCATTCAATTAGTTTATAAATAAATCGTAAACTTTTCGTTGTTTCGGGGTTATTTTTTCTCCTGAAGAAATATTAAAATCTAAAAGCCAAAAATAGGTTTCTTAGCGCAATAAGTCATCGCAGGCGAGAACAACGTAAAGTAACGTATCATTTGTCAGAAAGTTATCGGAGGGAAATTGAGCGCGCAAATACTCCTTTTTTACCTAACGGTGCGCCAGGGGTAGGAGGGGAGCAGCTAAACGTCAGTCCTTAATTAGTTTTCTTCGCGTGGCCTTAATTAATCCGCGCGATTGAAAGGAAATTCGAAATCAAAGGAGTGCGGCGTGTAACTTGTTTATTGAATTCCTACGTCGTACTGCGGCTAAATGCGAGAGAATGTTTAAACTCGCAGAAGTGAATTAAGAGTATCGAGTAACCGAAGGAAGTTTCAGAGTTTCAAGAAATTAGCAAAGTTTGCACCGCGAACGCCGCGCCCCCTACCCCACAGTCCAAACCTCTAGTCCAACCCCCTCCGCACACTCAACCCTTATTCCTCGTCGAACCCGAGAGATATCGCGGTTCCGTGCAGCCAAATAAGGCCAACTCGAGCCAGATAAAATTTCATTGTTGCCCCCAGCATACGGGGAACTTGAGCAAACGCTATATTATCCCCAATTACAGCCTGTGGAATATATTGGCTCTATGATCACGAGTGATGCACCACTCAGACGTTGAGCAATTTTATTTGAAATAGAAATCGGGAGTAAATCGTTTCTCAAAAGAGATTCAATGTGTAAGAATTTTATTTTTCAGTAACGTAATATTAATGCGAATTAATTATTATTTCAAATAAAATGTTCTATTAAATCTCGCAATACATATATATTTAAAAAATAACAACGCAAAAACTACTGAGCGTACCGGTATTATTTTAATACGCGTGAATAATATCCAAAAGTGTTTCACTATTTTACCACTTTAAATACAGAAAGCGTATTTCCCTTGAAGCCATTTCATTAAACGAAGTCGTGAATTCTCTACTTTTGTATTTGAGAAACGAAACGTTCGTGAAGTAAGGTAAGCTATTATTTGAAGCAGTATTTCAAATAATGCTATTTCAACTGTACCGGGGTACAGTGCTGCTCGATATAAGTAAAAGGACTACGCAAGTGACTTCAACGTTGAGCAAAGTATTCAGTACGGTACAAGGGCCAACACCCTGTGCGAGCTGCATATTCAGTAGGAATAGTATTATACCGATCAAACAAGAAGATCGCTTCTCGAGTGGCTTTGTTGGTCAGGAATGTATCTGGTACATTAAACGCTGGCACAGGCGCTATGATTGGTGGTTTGCAATAAATGATAATTCCATTTTCGAAAATTTTAATATAAAGTTATTTCAATTGAAGTATTATATATACTCGAATAATCCATGTTCTAATTCCCCACTGTTGTTTAAGGCACACGAAGAACTTAAGTCCATATAAAATAATAGCATCAGCGATTATATTTTCAAATGGATGCAGTGTACCACAGTTTCTGAACGGAATTTAATATCCATAAATTCACCTCGCCCACTCGTCACGACTCTTTTCCCACCTGATGGCGGAACGAGTACTCGAGGCACTCGTAAAACGGATAAAAATTGTAGCGCGACGCAACACCGATAAATGTTTCCTTCTTTTTATTTACCTTCCTTCCGATCACTAGAACCCATTCAGCTTTTTCACTGCACACTGTCGAGTGTCTGCTAATACGTACAGAGACTCCACTAAATTATTGGTCGACGGACTCGAGCAGATAAATGCAGCGCGGAATCGGTAATTGGAAGAAAAACAAACCGAAAACCAAGAGGTTGATGAGGCAAATAGGGTAAACACGTTTGAAATTGAGCAGCGGCCTGCGGAAACAAAACTCGCTCTTTTCTCTGTGTTATCCTACCTACGAAACTATGTATTAAGCGGAATCGATTGAATTTTTATTTCACTGCCCGAGCTTTTTGTGCAGGGTTTCAATTTTTGATAATTTGAGAAATTTTCCCTTCGAACACTTCGTCGAACTCGTTCAACATTCACAAAACTATCGATCCTTTAATCTAAATCCAAAAAAAGAGAATTGAAAAAATTCTAAAATAAAAAGTATTACAACGAATTGTTATAATGTTCCATACGTAAATTGTATTTAATTTACGTTAAATACTACAATATTTCCCATGTTTCTGTAACATATCAAATAAAAGAATATTAAATAATATATTGGTATACGATCGACAGTTATTGGATCTTCTATCAAGCCACCAATTTTACACAATATTTTCATTTCTAACTATACTATTCCTCTGCATCAGTATTTGTTCCATAATATATGAAAATTGACTCATTCAATGAATATTCACCGCTTATACGACATAACTTCAAAGTTAATTGAAAGCATAAATTCTAACTGGATTCCCTCAGTATTTGTTTACGTCCAAGGCAGAGTCAATAAGAACTAAATTTCCCTTTTGCCTCTTCAACCATGCAATCCTGTAAAAGCAAGAATTCCCTGCTATGCTTTATGGTTGACTTTACATTTTTCATGTTAAGCTTTGAATTCTCCTCTCTGTGCGTCGCGATGCGACCATCTGAATTAAATAGCATAATAGGGCTCGCTTTCATCTAAAAGCAGGTCTCGCTCTCCAAACGTCTTTATTTGAAACAAGAGTGTTTTCATTATACCATATTTTCATCAAAGTTACGCAACACCTTTTCAAGAAACGCTGCTTTGTTATTTAAGTGGTTGAATAACATATACGCTTTTCACAATAACAATTTTCTTCCGCAGGATGCGGCTCGGTTCGATTCAAAAGTTCGCGAGTTTACGAACACCTTTCGCGACACGCTGCGTATCGAGGCATACATCAATTGTTGAAACCGCATTTCAACGCGGGACCGAAGCACAGTTTTTCATAAATATTAAATGACTGTTATATCTAGGCGTGCGAGAAATCCTAGCACCTGTGCGCGGCGATGCATAACGTTCGATCGATTGTACATATGTGCGCAAATTAAAAACTCCACGTTTGGTGCATGGCACTGATATACACTCTGCGACAAAACGATAGGACCCGCATACATTTTTTTATGCAGCTATCTTTGCATTTTTTGGTCGAAATAATAACATTCCAAATTTTGTATCCATTTGGAACTATTAACCTATCATCTGAAACCTACGTATTCAAAGTATGTGTGTTCGTGACATTGTTATAACTCCTGACATTTTCGAGCAATCTTGATGAAATTTTTGCCAGATACTCATCATGCTCTAATGGAAAGTATAGGCTTACCAACTTTACAGTATTATCATCTCCAATTATTAACAAAAATTGATATACAACTAACCGAATCTATGGCCAAGTATTTTTCACGACGAAGCTCCCAACTTCCTAGAACAATAATCTCCTAAATAATAAAATTTCAAGGGTGGTCCCATCATTTTGCACACGGAGTGTACAACGTACAGGTAAATATTTTACGTGTACGAGTATAGCTGTATAAAATCGCGGGACAAGCACACATTTACGAAACGGATGTTTGCTTCGACGTCACGTTTTATGGAAGTTTGCAGAGTTTATACTACCAAAAAAAAAAAAAAGGAAGCACGACATGGAACTGCACGGACACACGTTGCATTATTGGAATCAGGAAGGCGTAAAATTGATACAAATATTTCAGTTTCCTTTGAACCATATGCGTCGCGTGTTCTTAAAATCATTTCGATTTCAGCCCAATTGCAATTATTTCTATTTAGCGATAATCCGGGTGGTCGACGAATGGATAAACAATCGTACCGATATTTTGATGTTGTCAGCGAGGAATTGTATTAAACGAACATAATTTACGTCGAATCGTTTGTCCGTGCACGCGGAAAGTAATAATAAATAAGCAGATTAAAGCTATTGCATATAATATTGTAATTACATGCAGTAGTAAGCGAATGCAATCCTACGAGGGGATGGAAGGAAACATTATGAATGTAGAATATAATAACGCGGGCTAATAAATGCGCGTATGATAAATAATGGAATAATTCTTGATTCATGTGTAAAACACATATACATATATTGATTTCAAACGCGAGGTCTAAGTTTAATCGGCAGGCGTAAATTATTCAATTGCATCGTACTTCTCGTTCAAGTGATCGGGACGTATTTAATTAATTTCTCTGTTCGTCACACGTTTACCGTACAAAAACAAATTTACTGTAACAATAAAATGTACCAATTTATGGCTTTGAAAATTACTTTAATTGTCTGATTCGGATTCGGTTAGCTTGTAGATTAACAAATTGACATCTATATTTTATTTCCAAACAGATCTTAACAAGGAGCAGTGGAGTATTCGTATGGAAATCAACTGTCGGTAACTTTCTATACCAAATTTTGAAGACAAGTATATGGTGTAAAATTGAATTTAAAAAATGTACGTGAATTTGCTCGCGAAGTTCTATGAAAGTTTTCTTGTAGTAGTCACGAATGTTACATGAACATACAAGGTGAGTATTAAGTAATTCAACTAAAAATTGAAAGAAAAAAACGATAAGTACATTGAACAAAAAAACACGTCCCCCGAAGAGATTAAAAATTTGATGCAGAAAATTACCGGTATTTAATTTTCACACGAATGCCGCCCTTAACATTTTTCGTAAAGTTCTACTATCGCACGTAAATTTCTTGTTTACCATGGCGAGAATGGAAGAGAAGAGGGAAAATTAGATTATTTCTGAGCATGAAAGGCAAAGCTTGATCCTCGTCATACCCGTTCTCTAACAACTGTGCAGACACTCCAATACGCTACTCTGCAAACACTTCCAACACTTCACATCAATTAACAGCGGAATAAGAGCGAAAAAAGTGCGGAATACTGTGAAAAGGTTTGCGTGGACAAACACGGCTGCGAGGCATTAATTGATGCGAAAGCTTCGAGAAGATTAACGATCGCGAAAGCACGTTCTCCGTGCTTTTCGTAGGAAACTCCTTCTTTCGCTGTGAAATAAAGTCTTGGTTCAAAGTGTGCCTGCGCTTTGATTATCACCCTTAACTATTTCTCTATCGTTACCCTTTCACGTTGACGTTTCAGCTTTCGTTTAACTTGTTCCAGAAAATAAAACGAAGTGGGTAAGAACTTCTCTAATAAATATGTAACGAGTTACTCTAGATAGTAATTGTTATCGATTCACTCTGCATTATGTTCGCCTCTTTTTGAGTTTAATTCTGGAGAATCGATAACGTCGTTCGTGCGTTTATTATTAAATCGTAAAACGACTCTAAAATTGAAATTAACATATGTCGCGAACAAACGTCCTTACGAACGGTGTAAGTGGGCTTTATCTACCCTCCGAGCTCATCGGGTCTTCAAACCTTCCCCCCCCCCCCCCCTAAATCTCCACAACTAATTGCCTCCTACTCAAGAGCTTTCAAATTGGTGATTAGCAGTTCTCTCATCTTGATCAAGAAATCCGGGTATTTTGACCTGAGCTGAGATTATTCGACTTACGAGGAACGTCAGCCAATTCAAACACGCCAATTTTTATGAAGCTTGTACACAAGTAGATCATTGAAAAATATTAGTCGTTATTCATGTTGAAGTAGTAGGAACCACCCTCGAAGTTGTCAATGAAATACTTATTTAATTAAATTGCTGAAAAACTGATGGAGATGAAGAAGCTCATCCATTTATCATATATATTTCCCAAAAAGGCTTACTCGTGAAAGGGTTAACAATAGAATAAAACAAAAAAATAAAAAATCTAGACACGTGATAATTTTAAATGACTTTTCCTTCCTAATTACCATCGGTACCCAACAAAGCTGCTTCGTAACTAACCAGCACGCGAGTTGTCGCGTGTCGAGAAACCCTGCCAGGGTTGCAGATATGGTTTGTTTGATCAACAAAGACAAACAGCCCGAAAAGAAGAGTAGAAGCGCCCCAGCAGCTAACAGTTTTGGCATAAGTGCGCGTTTAAAACAGGCGTACCTAGGAATGTATGCAAAAGTCTCGCACACCTGTTTGCCCCAGCGTGCGCCACGACGTTCGCACAGGTGCGTGCGAAATGTTTCACGACCACCGAATAAAAAGGAAAAGCGTGTAGCACGAAAATGCGCGTCGTAAAATTCACATTAAAAAAAAAAAAACGAAAGAGTATGCGAGGACCGTGGAGACGAGAGCGAAATGTTCTGTGGTGCGAATCTCGCGAGGAAAATAACTCTTGGCCGTAAAAGATTGGATCGGACTTTGAGGATCATTGACGAATCAATTCCGTCGATAATTTCTGCGATTAACAGAATTTTTAAGAGACTGAATATTACCAAGGAAATATCTTTAATAAATATGAACAAATAAGATTGGCCACTTTTAAATACCTCCTTAAAAAATTGATTGAAATAGTACCAAATATATCAAAATTCATGGAATATTATCGGAGCGATGAAAAGAAAAACATTCGCACGAGGCTCGTTGAAATTCACAAACGATGGAAACAGTTTTTTTACCAAAGGGCGGGCCGCGCTACGCCGGTCGCGGCCGTTTTCTTTGCCCTCGTTGCAATTAATTACGTTAAAAACAAATTTGAGCCGCGGTAATTAATTTCGAATTTCCGTAAAAGTTTAATCACGAAGTTTCGCCGGTTGCGCGCGCGAGCGAGTATCAGGAAAGTGTCTTTTTAAGGCGCCGTAAAGGCCGAAGCGACGAGTGAACTTAAAGATATGGAGGAGTGGATGCCAGCACCTTAATCTTTCCTACGGAAAAGTTTCTCTCGTCGCAAATCTTCCCTCGCACTTCGTCATTCCTCATTCCCACACCCCTTTCCCTCTCTCCCTACTTCTCTATCCGAAGCATCTCCCGAGGGGATACAGGAACGAGCGTGTAAATCAGGAGACATTCGACTTTTTAAACAGATTACGCTCTTTTCACGAGGACTGGGCGAATATCGTTTCGCGAGGTTCGAAAAACCGAAAGATTTCCCTAATGGTGCTCGCGAATCTTGTCTATACTTTACCGACCGAACTATAGTACGTCTAAAGCTTCAAGCCTAAGCTCTGAACAAATTATATTGAAATAAGAAAAAATAAATAGTATCATTCGATTCTGTTTTTATACACTATTTAATGTAGGTCAATTTTCAAACTGACTTCTATTCATAAGAATTCTTCTCAACTTGTAATTACTTAAATTTTACATTAAATTTATTGCAAGCCTAACCCATAAATTATATTTGAAAATGGGAACTCTCGTAGAAAATATGTTTTATCTTTCGAATACTTTACTATAACTATGTTAGCTACTTTAAAAATATTCGCTTCGCCTTAAACTTCTTTGCCATATTTCTTTTACCATTAGCAAGAGAGATTTTAAAGTGTTTCTATTTAAAAAGTCTGCCCAATATATATATATAACCCATCTTTTATCACTCTTTTAGCATCAAAGTTCGTAAAGTTTCCTTGTCAGAAAACGGGGCAGCAACCAGATTTCCAATAGTTAGTTAGATGGCAGCAGACAATCTATACACCCGGAAGCAATTGGATTCCCGTCGGTCAGACATTATTAGTCACCGAGAGTTATCAGAGGCACTCTGCCGCCAGTTAGCAATAGTCGGTCTATTTAGTCAGTTTTAGGAGCACTTAGACTTTAAATAGTTTACGGCGAGCGATCAAGATCCATTAGTTAGTTGTTAACCAATCGAATGCACGGTCACTTTAAAGAGCAATCAGGCTGGTATTATACAGTTGTTCGAATCGGACCTTGTTATCGCTCGTGTTCCACTGTTTTTATTCTCGAAACATCAATGTTCTTAAAAAAGATGTAGGAATATTAATATCGAAGGAACAATATTTGAATAATAATATTGAAATAACGATATTCGAGTAATTTAACAGATATATTATCAAAACATAATAAAATATCTTTTCAATGATATTTGGGTAACAGTAGCGATAGACTGCCAGAGTTCACCATACGCAATTCCGGAAAGCCTCGACATCCTGGCCCCTCCAGAAGAAACTCTGTGACAACCAACTGTCAGCTCAAAGTTTCGGCACTAATTACGTTTCATACTTGCACAAGCAACTACCCGTGAACGATCGTATTTCAATTTGTTCTAAATAGCTTCCCCCGAGCAAACTTAATTGGACATGTATCCGACTGACACTCCGTAACAAAAAGTTAAACAATTCAACAGTTAATTTTCATTACAGTCTGAACGCATGCATAGTTACCGTTGCAGACTGTAGGTCAGGAAAAGATAGGATGATAACGCAGTCCTTCTATCTCTTATAGTTGTGTATACTGTTTATTCGAGTATTCTTGATACTTGAGTATTCGAATGCTGTATTTTGATATTCTCACGTCATTACTCAAATATCGTTGATAAAAACATGTCATCGTCTCACTATAACCTAGTGTTGTAATTAAATCCGAACTTTCTACTTTACGCAATATAGCGGTGTTATATGACGCTGGAGTGGAAAGTTTCGGAAGAATGAAAGTACTACCGAATGGGATAAGCCAGTAGGATTTGAAATTTCATTATTTTAAGCAGCCATTGTAATATGCAAAGCTTGAACCAGCTTTGAAGGTGGGATTAGGAGGGATAGTCTACTATACATTGCTCATAAACTTGGGGTACCGGTCACTTCATACCAGTACTCTAAAGTATCGAGTAAGTACTTAACTCCGACAACCGAACTTCCCTTACTTACTTGTATTTTGCTCCGGTGATTCTATATAAGGTCATCTTTTCCGAGGAGCACCTTACTTTACTACAGTTTCCAACTTCTATTTTACGTAATTTACTTTACTTTACAACCCAACAACGTTCCACGTGCGATGCAACCATACTCGCCTCCAAGCTTATGCATTAGACCCGTTTTAAAATTAATCTTTGCGCGAGACTGGGACTACACGACGAATATTGATACATTCCGATATTGAATTATACGAGTACCAGACTATTCAAAATACTAGTCGAGTATTGAATAATAAATTATTTGAATACTGAACTATTTGAAAAAAATTCTCGAATATCAATCTACACAAATACTATTGAATGATAAAGTGTCTATGTACACCAAGTATTCCATTCCTTTGATTGTACCTGAATATATGATCCCCATCATATAGACTCCCAATTTGTAATGAATAAATCGACGTTTATATATCAACCCAATCAATATCAACATGCATAACGTATCCCAGCTTCGTTATTAACGTTCAAATCTAACCAAATTCACGAAATGTACAGCGCATTTCCCATGCAAAACTGTTCCGAAAACAAAACAGCCGGGTAACCCTCTATTCCGTTCCTGTGCCTCGCGATATTACCTCAAATAACAACCCCGATGTCTGAAGCGTGAGAACCCCAAGACACGGCCAGCGACAACACTTCATAATGATCCACCTCACTGCAGCGAATTAAGTCTCTTAATAGGACACGTACAGCATTAAACGCGCGATTGTAATAATTGCGAGAGTCTAGTTAAGAAGTTTAACGACCGCTGGAAAAAGCGGTCGTGAAGCCGAGTATTCCTCGAAGTACAATTTAACAAGATCGTTATTGCCCCCCCCCCCCCCCCCACCCCCACAGAAGACTGTTACTCCGGTGCTTCAACGCCGGTGTAATTTTGCATTGCTTCGATATTACCCACGCCTCTCGATAGCCAAGAATAATAACGTTCGCGATAGCATTAAGGATCAAAGACCGTGGGTAAAATTATTCATCGAACCGACCGAGGAACGATCTCGGACGTAGTGGTAAGTTTGATCTAAGGCTGGATTCGCCTAATTCGTTCTTAAGGGATTCTCTGATACATCAGAGACTCTATCGCGCGGACCAGTTAATGGAGAGGAAGGTTATCCTTTGGGACAAAGGGACTTCTCGTTAGGTCGCCCCTTTAACCGTTTCACTAAACTCTCGTGACGTCTTGAGCTTAAAATCCCGTCGGGCTGCTTGTCACTTCTCTACTTTCGGTTCGCTCGCTCATCCGTCCTTCTGGCATCTCGGTTCTTCAGTTCATCACACATTCCATTCTGGTAATTGAGAAATCCTCTGGGGATCGCCCCCCTCCTCCCGCTCTCTCTCTCTCTCTCTCTCTCTCTCTCTCTCTCTCTCTCTCTCTCTCCCGCCACTTCTCTCGTTTTAGAAGGATTTTCCTATCCGGGAAGTTCTTCGCTTCGTTTTCTTCATCAGATAATCCCGTATTACGTTTAACCTGTCATCCACAGATTTTATCGCAATCAAATTTTTTCCGTCCTTGCTTCGCTCGAACGTTTCTTAAATTTACTTTTTTCCGCGGTATTAACGGTCGTCTGCATTGTCCTAATGTCGCGATACAATTTATTTTCCATTGCAGTGAGTCTGTATGACCTTGAGCAACCTTCAATTTCAGTCATTGCATTACTGGCTAATTTCATGTAAAAATAACGTAATGTTGACTTTCGCGTCATTTTGTTCTACACCTTCGTCGATAAAAAAAATAGTCATTCCTCATCCCTCAAAATGAAGCAATTCTCATTCAACGGTTTTTCCCTACCGTTAAAAACAAACGAATTATTCGGGTGACCTGTTTAAAGTGCTTCATCCACTATATACACGTTGATTGCCTGACTACGAGTTAGGATTCTTGGACTACGCGAATCTAATTTTCGCGCTTTTTCAAAGCGCTGTTTGCCAGGTCGCGTTAAAGTGTTGAAATCAACCCTTGAAGTTTGCTTTGCTCCGCGGCAACGCGTTTAGAAAGCGCGTTATACAGGAATATGGTAAAAGACACTCGAGGACACATCAAACAGCCAAAATGCAGAACACGTCGTAATATAACACGTGTACCTAGTTGTTGCTATCATATAATCAGTCGCTGCAACGCTCGTATAGCATGCAAAGTATATCAGATTTTGCTTCGAGTAGTCGAGTTTAATGTAAAGGAAGAAATAAAACAAGTGGAACGATTCGAAATGGAACGACTTCGCGTGTAAAAATAAATAAAATGTGTGCAACGACGGTTCTCGTAAATAAGACCGTTACGCTGTATGAAGATCACGAGATAAAAATTGTGTGAAACAAGTTGTAAATAATCTAGAAAGTCGTAGTTACAATAAATGTCGCGTATGTTACGGTTCAAGTGAACACGAACAGCAGGAGCAGAATGCTCGAGGAAGGATAGAAGAAAGGTAACGTGGTCACAAGGAGAAACGTTCGACTGTTCCTTCCATTAATCCAGCCACGTGGTGAAACCGCTGGACCTATCAGAAAGTCCTCGAGGAAGGAATTAGGCAGGTCTCGGTGTAGACGTTCGGAGCTTATCACGAAGTACGGAGTCATCGGATTAAGACGCGCACCTGTCCGCTATTTCAATTATTTCGAGCTTCACTGGATCCCGTTCTACTCGTCCTTGTAACTTTTTCCCCTCTCCTCTTTTTCATTCATTCCCTTCTGCTTTTTCGGATAGGGTCCGTTCACCCTTCAGCTTCTACTAACTTTTTCCGAGTTTCCGTTGCAACCCACCCTAATCTACGCCTGACTACTCACCCGCAAACATTGGGTAAACTGATCCCTTGAACATTGTGTCATCCGTGGTGCATGAACTACGGTTGGGGAGACTTGTTGAATTTTGGTATAAGAGAACAGTTTTCGGATTCAGGAATTATTATACGAATATTATTTCAGCACCATTCAAGCACTCTGTAAACTCTCTTATTCTCAGTTATTTTCACGAAGATTCTGACTTATTAATTAAATTATTTTGTCTCCTATGACAGCATGTACAGAATCAATTGAACCTTGCGTTTTCACTAAAAGTATTCTTTTCCTCCCTACTACTTCTAAAATCCTTAGAACCACCGGAGCTTTCTTAGCTGAGTTGGCACAAATGGTTTTGCGGCTGCAGCCTTTATTTCGATACTGGACAATCCTCCATGTGCTGAGTATACCTTGCAGTTCAAAAGTCTTAGGACACCTCCCGTCCAGCGTAGATTCTACTCACGTAGAATTCCACCATGTGGTAGATTACCTTGTCTTCCGTGGTAGTAGGAACGGAATCATTTGTCTTTCGAAACCTTGCTCTATTATCACAGCTACTACTTCAAAAATCCTTAGAACCGCGGAACTTCCTCAGCTGAGTTAGCACGAATGGTTTTGCGGTTGCAGTCGTTATTTCGTTACCGATTGACCCACCGTGTTCCGAAGATACACGGCAACTCGGAAGCCTTGCAATGTCCGCTGTTTGCAACGAAGATTTTACTCTCCGCGATGAATTATCTAATCTTTCATCTTATCATGGAATCATTTGTCTTCCTTAACCTTGCGCTATGTTATCGTTACCTCTGCTGCTTCAAAAATCTTAGAACCACGCAGAATTCTCCGAGTTAGCACAATTCGAAGCTGCAGACGTTCTATCGATAATAGCCGATCCATCATGTTCTGCAGGTGCACTGCAGATCGAAGGTCTCAGACTTGGAAGTTTCGCTGCTTTTATAAACAAGAGTATTATTTACGATATACAGTTAGTGGCAATTAATTTCTATATCGGTATGCAACCGCTATGCATCGGCATCGATTCGTTTCTAGGTCGACGTTAAGCCAACTGTATCCTTCTCAATAACTGTATCGTTCCTAGTTTCACTTCTAAATTTGAATCGACCGTTGTGTCTTTGCTCGAACTTCACCCGATCGTTCCGGTGCACAAGTTTTGCCAAAATCTCTCCTGAATGCTGAATTCTGTGCGATGGCGAACTAGTCTGATGTCTCTTGTCGTCGCATACGATGACTCTGCTCGATTTTCGAATAAAAGTTTGCATCTATCGCGATTCAAGACCGAGTTGCACGACTAAAACTTGCCATATGAGTAGAGAATTGAAAAATATTGGAAAGTTGTGAAAGAAGTGTTGACGATTCTGAGCTATGTTTGCTTGTTTAAGAAAATATATCAATGGCTACGACATTCGAATGCCATTAGAATGCCGTTTGGATACCACTCGAATTCTCTTCGAATGCTTCGAAGTAGGCATTTCTCTCTAAAGCAATTAATACCAACCACGCGTCATGCTAACATGCTACGAAGATACAATACGCTAGACCCTTTAAACGTCAAATCAATAAAAATGGAAACGGTCTGAATAAAGCTAACCCACGAGACCAACCTTATTTTAATTATTCCCTCGCTCGATGATACCGAAAACCGCGAGAGTCGAAATCTCCTGGAGACAAATCGCGGGCAATATCACCCAGTTTAGCGGTACATTGTCTACTCAACCTCGTCCTCTTTCCCCCAATCTTCGCGCCCTTTTGCCGTCACGGTTCTCCCGCAATCGCAACGTTTTCGAACAACTTTTCTCCTCGCGGTCCCCCGCGCCGCGCGCGTTGGTTAAAGATTGTTCGCCAGGCGCAAAAATGCAGCATCTCCAACGGCACACGATCCACCCTTCGCCGAGGGTAGTGGAGAGGGGTGGGCAAGAGGAGGGCCATTATATCTTCCGCACGAATAAACGTAGAGGCATCCATCTAAGCGGCTCCCGGAGCCCACGGAGATGGCACGAAAGAAGACACGAAATTAATTTTGATGCTGTCAGCCTCTTCCCAACCCCTCTCCGCCAGGCCCTCCCCCTTCGTCCCTACCGTAGCTGAGTTATAATTTACTATCGTGCCGAGTGCTAAGCGAGTGGGTAAGGTCGACGGAAGTACGAATCGGAGTGCAGTATTTTAAACTGACCTGGATTCCCTACTTCGACGATGGAATGGGTACTTCGTCGGGATGGTCCCAAACGTTTACAAGTGACTAATGGAAAACTTAAATGAATGAAAACTGACAACTGGGCTATGAGTAATTCAGTTTGTGAAGTATAGATAGCGGGAGATAACGCGATAGCGTGCATCGGGTCATTTATTTCGGCGTTATTAACGGTGTACGAGCTTCCAGACCTGGAAAAATATCACTGTTGCTCGTCAGTCGATGCGGCAATGTTTTTTTCAGGCTAAAGACGCTAGCCGGATGATTATCGCGAGAAGAATATTTGTCCAAGTTCCAAGGAAATTTGAGGAAGTTCAGAGATTAAACAAATCGACCAATTCTCCTCTTTAATGTTTGATAGCGATTAAGTATTAAAGGATGATCGGCTTCTGTTCGTCTGGAATGAAATTTACGTGTATTTTACGTGGAGGTATTTTTATTCGATTTATTTTGATTAATTTGATTCGAACAGCATTGAAATAAAATAAAAAATTAAATAAATAAAAGTGGAGTACCACTGGGAAGTTTAAATACAAAAATAAATGTTCGATATTCAATATTCGTTTAATACTACCGGATGATCGCCTACTGCTCGTCTAGAATATATACATCGAGTGGGCAAATTTTTATAAGCGTTCATTAATCGATCGATTTAAGTCACGAAACGTTGAAGTAATAAAAGATGTAAGTGCAGTACTACCGGCAAGTTTAAGTACTGAAATAAACGTACGATTGCGAACCTCTCCCGCGACATTCATTAATTCACACGAAGGGTTTAAAAAAAAAACAGCTAATCGTGAAGGAATATAACAGGTCGACTAATCGCGGACACTCGTTCGATCGAGTCCATCTCAACGCAATTTGCAAGACGCGCACTAACAATTTTAAACGCGCTGGGGTCGAGCGGCGTGGGCCAGCAATCAATCATGGACGAAAGTCACAATTAGACGCGTGAGATCGATGGCCGCTGTAAATTCATAAACGTCACTCTAAACGCGACGAATTTTAACACCCGACTGTTAGGAACGACAATGAAACAGGAAATTTTTGTACGAGCCCGTCACGAACGAGTTCTGATGGTTCTATCGCGATGACGAGTTGAAAAGTGGAAATACAGATACTTTTAGCCAATTACCATCACTTCTCATTTATCAACGTATAAAAGTATCATTTGATGAGATCAATTGAAATTTAGCTAAGTCTCGACCTACTGTCCATCAAGCTTCCCCTCCCCTTTATAACCGCCACAGGGGCTGCTTTAGTCACGAAATCGGTCTGGGCGATAATACCGTTGTTACCGTCCCAGCAACTCGACGGGCGCAACGACTCTTTCCGAAAATTTCAGTGACAACCTAACCCAAATCAGTCAGTACCGCAATCGCGGGCGATGCCGATGGCTCTGAGTCGCGGACAGATGGCCGCGAGTGGAAAAGAGAAACTCAACTGTGGAGAAAAAGGAAAAGGAACGTGGAAAGGCATAACGAAACGTTGCGCGCATCGCGACGAGCCAGAGAGAGAAAAGACGTGGAAAAACGAGGGAACCACCTCGGGGCAAAACATCACGTTCGACCTCATATGGAACCAGAAAGTTGTACGCCGCGCAAAACAGCCTCGAACCAATTTTTTTCCCCGTTCTCCTTCCTTCTTGCCTCTCATTCCGTCTCCGCCCTGTTCCAAATATATATTTTCCATTGCCCACGTCTCGCGACAGCCTATGGGCAAACATCGAAACGAAAATATATGCGATCGTGACCGACTCTTGGTCTCTTCGCTATAACGAAACGTCCTTCTGCTAACAAGAGGAGGGAAAAGGGGTGGTTAGAAGTGGCAGACGTTGATTGCGATAAAGTTGGTATTCTGACGGTTGGTCCGTAGCGATGGGAAATCTGGGTGCAATATGTCGGAATAAAAATAGATGTCTTAACAGTTTATCTAGAGGGAGGACATTTGTAGGCTTTTCTAATTCTAGTGTTTATCTTCTGGAATTTATTAAACTGGTTCTTGATTGCCTGCCCTCGATGCTCCATTCGGTGAAACAGACGAGACAAGTGCCATTTTGTATTCTGAGAGTTCGTTACACCTAAATAATTATACCGATAAGGTACAAACATTCGAAGTACATATTTTGTACAGATCGCGTGGTTATGAATAAAAAGTCTCTTAAATCCAAACAGTACAGAAATACCAATACCAGAATACCAGGTGGAATGTTCGCCAATGAAAAGAGGTGAATCGATTGAGATATTAATTCGAAATACCAAGAATTACACTCATTAGCGGTTGAATAAGAGGATAGTATTAATATCGGTCAGAATACCATTCCAATTCCAGGATCGTTTCAAATTAACCACCCGATAAAACTGGCCAATCAACGCGGGCCATTTTGAGGTGGCGCTTTTAAATAATGAAAGCGTTATTTTGTCCATTTAAATATCACAGTGCTAAAAACCGCACAGCTACTGATTAAATTGAAACAATGCCCAAGATGTGAACGAAACCAGTGACAGAGGCGACGAGAAGTCTCCTCGTTTCGAAACATAGTTACATAGCGACTCAAGTTTTCTGACACGAATGTCGTACAACGCGAGAATGCTGACTTGCAAGCTCAGCATTCCGCGGGCCAATGCTCGCGAACCTTGACCTATTCACGTACATATAAATACACGTCGAATCGACGATACCGATACAATAGTCGAGAACCCCGATAATTGCAGGGGAATGGGAGAGCTCGTGCATATGTGTATAGAGACACGTGCAAGTATCGGGATAAGCATTTGCGGTAGAAGCAGTGCAGGCAAAGTTCGTACTACTATCTATTAAACAAAATTTGGTCTCTTTACACTTCGGTTGAGGAAAATTGTACGGCAGCTCGGCTATCGTTAGTAACGTATTCAATGCACGTCCTACATAGAGGCGTGTAATTAAATATGAAGCTTGATGCGAATGGAAAAATAATGCGCATAATTTACCATGAGAATAACGAACTCTCGATTGTATCGTATCGAAGATATTGACAATTGTTCTTAATTTTATCCATTATCCACGTTGACATTATCGATCCGGGTAAAACTAGACGCTCGTCTAGCTCGTAATTATCCGTGAATTCCATCGCGATAAAATACTTTTCGCATGTTTATCGTTGCGCGTGTGGTCAAGTATAATCGTTGCTTCTGATTGCGTGCACTGTCGCAAAATACGACAGTGTTAAAAAAAACAATAACGATGATTCATTAGGCGCATTTCTTGCTAAGAATAATATACTTTGTGCAGAAAATATACGTTGCAAAAATTTATCAAAAAAATTAGCGTTTTTTCTTTTTTCTTAATTAAATCCTGCACGGTTTGAATTTTATTTTATCCTTTAAGGATGAAGCGATTAAATATCTCGCGAGAGGATTCGAGTCATACGAGGTCCTTGCAATAAAAGCTTTGAATTTGTGACTTTGGATTACTGTCCTTTTGACGCCACTGAATCATCCAATGTTCAAAGTCAAATGGCTAAATACCGTGGTATCGAATTGCTTTGGAATCTCCGATGCTTAATCGTATCATTATTCCAGTCACTGCTCCTAGTTAGCGATTGACTTATCATAAACCCACGTGTCCGAGAAATTTCGAAAGCACGTGCCGAAGGGAAACGTGGTTCTGCTTTCCAAACGAAGCGCACGTGGAACTTTGCACACTTGCGCAATCCGAGTAGCATACTCGTGCATGCAAATTTTGCGTAAGAAGTACAAAAACGTCGCGCAGGTGTTCTTACTCGCTCTACTTGTAACCTCTGAAGATGGTCTTGAAGGAAAAATTTAATCTCGCTCATTCGACGTTAATTTCTGCCTTTAATGTGAAACTCGTGGAACTTTTCAGCCGTACGAACTAGAACTCGAGATCACTGGCACTCTGCAACCCCTTCTGAACGTATTGCAACTTGCTTCAAAACATATTTGATCAAGAAATTTTGTCGCTGGTGTTTAAAGGCTCTTAGAAGTACGAAAAAAAAGGGATAATAAAATTGATCGATAATAATTGTTAAATGTAGAAATTCTTTCGAAGAGGAAAACTTTTGCAACTAAATTATAATATCGTGCGGTTCTCAAAACTAAGTAACATTGTAACACGGTGTTACATACTCCGAAGACCTGCTACTTTACTGCGTATATAAACTTAATGATACTTTCGAAGAAGCTTCGAATGGGTATTAAAACTTTCCCGAAGTATCAAATATGCACCGACACTGTCGTGAGGTATCAAATATGTATCGATGCTCTCGACGAAGTATCAAATATGTACAGATTCTGTTTGTCAAAGATGGGGAAATTTCATTCGAATAACGTGGGACGAATAAAAGTACCGTATTGGGGCTTATTCCATGGATTCGCTCAAAGTTAAATAATTTAATTTTATAATATAAATTATAGCACCTTTTATTCGTTATTCGAAAGTGGTATATGATCTTACAATTGGTAAGTATACTAGCTTCGATGCTAATGAGACATCAGAACAAGTAGAAACAGCAAGCAATGGTCAAACACGCCAGACAGCCAGACTCAATGGCACAGTGTGCCGTAAGAACGATCAAAATTAACTTCCTCGAAAACAATGCAATTATGCCACGTAAGTGTCTACCTACGAACGTATATTTCGATTGGAACACAAAATCCTAAATCCTTCTCAAGAAACACTGTATATTCGACAATAGGTATCCCACAACATTTAATTATACGAACGTATCACGCAAGTTTCCTGTCAGCACCCAAAGGCGTGCTGTGGTTACTTCCAGGACCCACTGTATATCGTTCACGGAAGTTTCGAGGGATATTTAAGCAAAGCCAACGTAGGGCTCAAATAACACCGAGTCGAAACCTCGCGGCGATCGATTTAATCGAAAACTTGTCGGAGGTAACGCATTGAATTCCCAATACCGGTCGTACCAGCGGTACCATTACTAATGAATCATTTCCAACTTTGAACACAACGGCGTACCGGAGCATAGACGAATGTTCCAGTTACCACTGCCGATCGTACAATTTCACCGACGTAGAAAAAAAAAGTATATGATCGATAGCGTTAGGGGGCGGGCGTCCGCGACGGCGTGCCTGAAACGACGAAAATAAATTTGGCAAATGGTCCATTTCCCTCGAGGAACCCGGGAAATTCATACCACGGACGGTTCGCGTTCAAGTTTTCTTAATAACGGAATCTGGAATCCCATATGCCTCGGCGAAGTATGCACAACCACCGCTCGTGCAATTCCTGCCACTGCGATTCGCCGCGGTGTCGCCCGATTTTGAACCTCGTGCCAGCTATGAGAATTCTTCGCTACGATTTTCGTCAAAATTGACGGTATTCGTCGACTTTACCCCTCTGTTACTGCGATCAAACATGAAGGGTGTGAAAGCAATGGCGAGAGGGTGTCACGATTTTGAATAATACGTAGGATATTAAGTAGATACAGATGTAATCGAGTAATCCTATTATCGCAAGATAATAGAGTATGCAATGTACTGTTGACCAAAGAAGAAATTCAAATTATTCGCATAATTCTTGGCAGAGGCAACAACGGGATGAACTGGATCAAGAGACCCTTATAGTCTCTTTCTGATAGTTACTTTCATAAATTAGACAGTGGAAAATTGGATTTTTCCCAAAATATCAAGACAGCTCGTAAAAGTTAACGAGGCTTAATAAGGTCAATCTTAAAAAAGAAAGATAATATCTATTAAAATACCTCTATCCGGTAATGCTATCATGAAGGAAAAAGTACTCGATAAAACACGAAACATTTGTTTAAATAAATTCTGGATAGCTTTAAATATGAATTCTTACTTTTCGAATTTGTCTTTTTATCAGCTACAATACTACGATAATGAAAATATCCAATTCAATTAAAAAGAAATTCCAAATTACATTCCTTCAAGCAAAATCGTAAAAGTCACTCGAAAAACGACGTTTAAAACAAAAAGTCCCTTTGAAATTAATTTGCATCGCCCAATGAATATCTAATCAGGCTGATATATCGACCATCGACGACACATATGCGCTCCGTCGGCGTCGGTGTCGGCGAGAAAAGTGATTGAGTACGAAATTCGATCAATGAATTCTATTCGACAAAGTTTCAATTAACCGATTTGGCTCGATGGAATTGTTCGTCTCGAGTGACTTTTATCCGAGAGAAATCAGGCTTTCGCGAACGAAACGTGCATCTCCAATTGAACAAAAAAAAAAAAAAAAAGTAAAATAAAAAAACGAGAGAAATCAGGGTTGCTAAATTTCACACATGGAGATAATTAAATATCACGTGTTCGCTTTCGGAGTAATTTGTCTGGGTTTATTTGCACGCGCGTTCCCTTACGTAGAAGTGTATTATTCTAGGTACGCGGTGGTTGAACGGGCACGTGTTAACGCAATAACTGTCTAACCAGTCAATCACTTTATTTGGCAATCTATATTTTGACGTTAGAACGTGATCGGGGCCGGTACGTGGCCGGAAACCTTGTTTCAAAATTTTATACGTTATAATTTGATTGCTCTCTATCGAACGTTCTAACCGAGATTAATTCTTTTACGAAATCTCGATTGATTTTCACGATCAATTATCGAATATTATCTGCTTCTAACCTCGAATCGAATCTAAATTTTAATTTGATTTACATCTAATTTCGTTCTAATGATCCCATAATATTACGGGAATTCTTTAATTACGTTATTTCTCACATAAATTTATTCTTCCAAAAGGAGATGCACAATTTCTACATGCTTGCGAAATGTAATTGAAATCCGATTAAGTAAAATAATATCTGAAATATCGTTTTAAGAGACGTAAATTTCAATGAATTGACCTGAACATTCAATTAGCATCGCGGAATCAAAATGAACCAAAATATGAAATAGAAATACATATATTGTAGGTACGACAACATTCGTGATGGTGATCAATAATTGAAGCTCCAATAAAATCGCAAAACGTAAATGTAAATATAAAATTTTAATTCATTGAAAATTTAGCTTTCCATCGAACCTCTGGTTCTTCCTTTGATAATTGACGAATTTTAAGCATTTTTTTAAATATTCGTTACCAGTATTAAACCATCTATTTTTTTAAAGAAATGTGCTCGTCAATCTTTTACCTGGCACTTTGTTCCTGTAGGTTTACTTTTTTATCATCGCTAGAGAAACGTATATACACGCAGGCGCTCTTAATAATGCAAATGCGGGAAGTAAAAAAGGAAAAATTGTGGAAAAGGAACACGTGAATCTTGGGCTTGATGAAACACAGAATTGGCAACAGCGTGCAATATAAGATATTTCTTCTCTCCTATCTTTCGTTCCCGTGCTCAAAGGGCGGTATAAAATTTTTAAGAGGAGTCCGCAGCGATGTTGCTTTATTAGTTCCAAGATATTAAAAGATATATATATATATAAAATTCCGAACGACAAGACATCCTTGTCAAACGAATAAGTTCGAAATTGCGTGTAGCTTAACTCATCGCTTAAGAACTTTCCTTTAAAGAAGAAACAAAGTCAGCCGACGGAAAATTATGCGAATTGTCTAGAACGCCCGGGAGTAAATTCGAAAACGAATAGAGTTCTCCTTGCCAAAGGTGCGAAGTTCGTGCCTTCGAGAGCCTCGTTCGAAATATTCCTTATTCTCCAAAGCGCGATGGAACTTTCGAGCATAAATAATTAATTGACATTTGTCGGAATTGTAGCGATATCGCTCAACGAGGAACGAAGCGATTCAAAGGATATTAACGAATACGAGAGAATTAACAAAAACGCAAGAATGTATTTTGCTTACAGTTTTTTGAATAAATATCTAAATATCTAGCGATGGTGCTTCGCTCGTTTCACATAATAACGTCGGCGTCGTAGGAAACGCGAAGATATGGCTCCGCGTCTTATTGTGTTGACACGCGGGATTTAAACGTTAGTCGGGAAGTTCAAGAAAATTTTCTCGGCGAAATTAATAAGGCGAAACTGATTACCGTCGAAGTATATTATATAGAATACGCGTTATCATTAACATGAAATTCCGCGAACAGGGTCCTTTGTATGTAGGTGAACCGTAATATCGAGCGATATTAAATTTCCTCATCAAGATTCTCATTAAGTAGTCAATCTTCATTCGCGGAATGGTCGATATTACGAAGAAAAAAGTGTGTCCAATCGAGAAGTCGAGCAACGATGGATTTCGAGTACAATACTGGGCGATAGGTTTTAGAGAACCACGAAGCTTATTCGAGGCACGCGATACCGACAATGCTGGAAACCGGGAACAGATAGAAATTTCTACTTCGGACATGTAGAACTCTATACAGGGACATGTGTATTCAAGTTAAGCTAACACGTGGTAAACTCAAATAGTTGAATTTGTAGTATTTGTATACTCAAACATTCGAATTCGTACTCTTCAAATACTCGAATATTCAAATTTGCAGTATTCGAATATTCAAACAGCTGACTTCACCGTATTCGATTATCTATAGAATAAGTAATAGAATACTTTCAGCCCTAGTTTCAACGAAGCATACGAGAAAGAGAAGGTAGATCGCGTTTCAGATATTTTTCAGCCCTCTTCGGAAGCTTTCATTTAATATTCCACGAACATATACGACACACTATGTGCAGAAATATTCAGATTGAAATGAATCAATAATTCTATTAGTAGGAAGTGTATGAAGAATTGCAAATAAACCATGTACTCATATAGCTGTATATTCCATATTGGGAAGAAACGTATTAAAATTTTATACGAGGAGTACTGCGCTGAAAGCTATTAAGTTTATTTTTACCACGAGCTACGTTCAATTTCAAGTTTTCTTCTTCCAGACATTGGTTACCAGTACCAACCATTGATCGGTTGATTATTACGGTAAGGAAGGACTTCAAAGAGGCTGATGGATCCTGGCAAATTAAACTTTCTACAGTAAGGATAGCGGTTCCCGGCGAAGGAAACTTTTCGATCGTCGAACTTCTAATTCTTCTCGTAGACAGGCACAAATTTCGATTTTTCAACGAAAAAGAAAAGACACGATCGCGATGGCGCGGCGGAGTCTCGCTGCACGACACAAATAAATTTGACAACCTCCGCTGCCCACCTCCCAGTTCATACACTTTCAAGTTACCCCTAGAGACCTGGCAAATTCATACCACCAGCAGAGCACTGAAGTTTTCTTCATAACGAATCCTAAATTCCACTTTTTACACCGTTTGAATTACTCAGAAATTCAAAACAACCGTCCAACTCATACAGAAAGCGTTGCACGCAATTTATTTGAAACCCGAAGCCTTTCAATCTTTATCTTTCACCTATTGTTTTTCGCAATCCATTTCATCGCATATCAAATCCAAAAGTGGGTTTCCGAAGCATTACAAAAATATGAACGATCACCACAGCCACGCCATATCGCAGTGTATAAACTTCTATCGCCTGAATTCTAATCCACCCCCACAGGGTGGCACGAATTCCGATTTTTCCACACATATAAAAAAAAAAAAAAAAAAAACACGGTCGAAGTCGGGCTGGGCGACACATATAAATTTGACAACCACGACCAACCCACCCTCCATCCTTTCCCCTCCGTTTACACATTCTCAAGCTACCGGCGGGGACTCAGAAATTCATACCAGCGGGCAGCGTCGAAGTTTTCTTAATAACGAATCCCGAATTCCGGCTGTTCCTCGAAGTAGGTCGCGCTGCATGCGATTTCCCGCGGTGGCGTCGCGCGCTCGCCCCCTTTTTCCGCCTCTACCCCTTCTCCCGTGGTTCCTCCACCATTTCCACCTCACCCCTTTCAATCCTGCACATACCTAACGCCACCTCACCGAGTGACTTCTGTAATGCGGCAAGATAAACCGCTGTCTTACCGTACAACTTGTTCCCCGGCGTAAGTTACACACGTTTCAGAAAAGCGCGATGGAGGAAGTGACTCTGCCTCCCTCGTGCCAGCGACGAGCAGAGAAAAAATACATATTACATGCGCCCCACGACTGCGTGTACACGTTGGCCCAGTGAAAAGAGAAATGTGTTTGTGTACGTGGAACGAACCGCGTCGTGTTTCAGTTTTGCATGCGATTTGGGAATTCGCCGGCTTGAAAATATTCTGGACGGTCGTTTTGATGAAGAAAGCAACACGTGGCTGGACCAGGTATTTGTGATTAACATTGTCGCGGTTGGGTTTAATTTAGAATACAGCGGGGACTTCAGTTATTGAAGGAAATTCGAGGTGCGAGGTCGTGCGAGGATTGAGGTGCTCGGAATACCTTTGCAGTTTCTGTATTGTGACACGGGGTGAATAGAAACAGTTCCTGTAAGTCTAACTAAAAAAAAAATAAGTTTTAAATTTTCAAAATAATTTGTAACCTCTGAACGGTTCCGTCAGTTTCGGCCAAGAAAAAATGTATACTATAGAAAAAATAGAAGCTTTCTCTGGAGTTTAACAAATATTTATATCCTTGTGGTACAGCTACCATACTTTATATTTATAAAAAATGAAATATATACAACTTTTATATCGTGTAATATTTTTCATTGAAATATTGAAATTTGTAAGTTGGAATAACATAAAATAAGATAAATAGAAATAAAGTTCGAAAATGTTATGGTTTGTAAAAATGTTTCGTCGCTTTATACTAAAGTCAATTCGTTCTAGAAAGATTCGTTGGAAGAAAATTATTTATCATTGCCTATCGAGGTGTTACTCTCAGCCAGCAATTAATAATATTTGTAAAATCGGAGAGACATTAAGTTCGCTTCGAACATTTTTCTCTGTAGAAAAGTAGTCGAGTAGCGCAGCTTCTTTAAATGTTTGCGTACAAAAACTAATGGAACTCGTTGCGATGTTTATCTAGTATAATCAAGCTTTTTGATACAGTTCGTAGATAAACAAGGCCGTTTTATAAATACTTCGAAATATTACTTTACTGTAGATAGATATTCCTCTATTACCAAGCAATTGTTTTTGCTATTTTTCAAGTTCCAATTTCTCGACGATTAAATCGCTTAACTTTAGTTCGAAATATTTTTTATCGTATCATCAAAACTTCCTGAGAAATCACGTGGACAGATTTCTGACGCACCTTGTATACAGGGTTAAAACGATCGAATAATTTTTAAGTGGTCCCGAGTTAAGACCTCGTGAAACCACGAATTCGAGGTCGATAAGTGTCCGCCCGAACGAAATTATAGATGAAAACGATCCATTAGCGTAAAGGCAGGATCGGCTCTTGGAGGCAGCCGAGGACAATGGAAGGGTCACAGCTGTGAATGAAGGAGCAATGTCTCCAGACTTTGAAAGAGACTCTGAAAGCTGTCGCCAAGGTTACACGGTGTTCCGGACTAATCACTCCGGCGACAAACTAAAAAGACAAACGGAACAAAGAGTCGCTTAGTTATGAATTGGAATGTCCCCGGGTATGCGAAAGGCTGCAGCCACCGTCGCGCTGTGTCGTCTATTTCGTTGCACGCGGAAACGTTAAACCGCGTGCAGCCGACAGGAATACAAGAGGGCGATGTAAATCGCGCCCGGGGTTTACACGTCTCGAAACAGGAAGGAAGAGGGCGTTGGGAGTGGGAGGTGGAGATGAGCAAAGAAGAAAAGAAGCGCAGACAAAAAGATGTTTCGCAGAGGGGGGAGGGGAGGGGGGGGGAGCTAAACTCCGCGAAAATACGGTAAGCAGCCAGAGCACATGGCCACGTTTTCGCTGCTAGGATAAAAAAGTGCGCTTGGGTATGAAATGACTTTTAGCCCGCGGGGCTTGAAACGGTGAGGGGTTGAACGATCGCTCCGAGGTAGTACATTTTGGGTCCTTTTTTCGCCGTAGGTTGACCTTACGTATTAAGGGGCACGAGATCGGATCGTTCGTTAAGCTGCGACAGTTTACGTGCCCGTGGATCATCACACTTCCCGTTCGCAATTTTCCCGCGCGCTTTTTCTTTCACCCCCTACCACCCGCCGCTCGCAATTTGCTCTTAATTAACGGCGATCCCCGCCGTTTTTCCCGCTCACGGAATTCTACGTAACTGGTTTGAGATTAAGGACGCCGGACTAATTGTACGAGTTGCTTGCACTGGAGTGTCAGAACCGTTCGATGGATACAATTCGAACCGTATTCGAAGATTCGAGTGGTATTTAAATATTTGAGGAATCAAATAGTATTCGAACATTTTTTTCATTCGACTAATACTATTCGAAAACCAACATCTCTTTTCTCTTATCAACATTTCCCTCGTCCTGCCCTGCAACACGAATATTATAATAATTTTTCGGAACGCAACGCTCTCGGTCCATACGCTCTTCGAGCACGAATCGTGTACGTTTAGCGAACACGGCACGTAATAGGTTACGCAACAACGGTTGTGGTTTGATATTTTGTCGGCCGTGGGAGAAAGGGGGTTGTCCATCGCGAGGCAAGTGCAAACCATCAACTGTAAACAGAAATTTTTAGCGCTGGTTCACACCACGCGCCATTGAACCGTTGTCGCACTGGTTTAGCGGGGATAGACATTTACGGATGGTATGTCAAAAATCCGTTTTCACGTTTTTTAGCTGTCGATGCGTGTTATCGTACGCGACCCATAGTCGCCCTGTGCGCCAGTCACACGGTGCCGTGACTTTTGCACTGAAAACAAAAATGGCCCGTTACAACGAAACGGGAGAATTTATCGTCGATGGTGTCCCTCGTGAAAAACACCCTGAGAGTTTCGTCTTGAGACCACAATGAGGGTCAGGATGTCGTAGATATCAGCACCTACCACAAGACTCTTTCCGGGGTCGCGTCGATGTTTATTCATCCGAGTAAGAACCTCCAACGACGTGGACCTTACACGTTACGATGTTTCGCGAGCGGCGATTGAACCTCGAACACCTAGCGCCGGTATTTATTTATCCGGCCAAGTACTTATTCCAACGTGGACCTACGTTACGAAGCCTAATGGTTCCGAGTATGTGGGGATCGATTCTGGAATACGTAGGGTCTGAGTTTATTTATCTGAACGTGAACCTATGTAGGCTGGCGTTAGGGAGCCTAATGGCTGAGAAAAAGAAAAAACGGATCTTACGGTACGTAGTGGTAGCGTTTATTTATCCGTGGAAGAATCTGTGACAACGCAAACCTACGCTGCAGACCTCGATATTTGGCTAAGGAAAGGACGAGATCAGACTTTGGGACATCTGGTGCTAGAGTTTGCTAAGCAGCAACTTAGGAAGTATTCTTACTCGAGTTCTTACTCAAGAAACTTATTCAGGTAGTTAACACTAGGTTTATGGAGGTTCAAAGTATCTTTGCTGTATTATTTTTTTCTTTTTTTTTTTGGACATTTACTTTCTAAGGGCTTTCTGGTCACGTCTATTAGTATTATGCGTTGTATTGGTTATATCACAAACAGAATTTCGAAACTGGAAGGCTTCTCTTCGCCCAGAGAAAAACTCTAACGGCTAAACGAATGAGACCATTCTTAAAACAGCCAATGCTGAGTTTATTTACCTAAGTCTGGGGCGTTGAATAAAATAAAAATAAAATGTATTCCACACGTCCTCCGTTGCCTGTTCGATTATGTACGCGATGACAGAGACTTTTATTTATAGCGCCTACTATTATCATCGCGTATATTCGCTTTTACACGTTTTTATTACGCTATTAATGTGTGTCAATCGAACTCAAACCCGGCACGAATGTTTCTACGCCACTCAGGTGGTGATCAATTACGGTTCCTATAATCCTGCGTTATTATCTGCCGATGAATCGTCGATCCACATCGATCAATCCATATCCGAGCAATAGGGACTGCTGAACAGAGGGGTGTCTAAGTCATGTGGAACACAATAGTGTTTTGGTTGGACCGAGTAATGAGTAATTATGCGGCCATTAGGTGTGCGAGTTGTTCGAGTTTGTTTGGCAATAGGAGCAATGCGCGACTGTAGCTTACGGTAATGGTCCAGATATGATTACATCCTTCTCCTTGTATCTGCCATCGTTATGAACTACAGTTGAGAAGATTGCTCGTATTGTTGAACAAGCTTGGGCGATATAAAATGTTACACTGTTTAGGATATAAGAGATACTTTCATTTCAATATCATTTCTTTATCTATTTTTATAGAAATACGGGTTTGTATAAACATTCGCAGCTTGAGTCTATTACCTTCGTGAGTATACTAGACCTGTGGCATATTCAACCCTTAGTTACTCGCGTGCCTCAAAATATATCTGTACCCTGAAAATATAGGAAAACGTTTCAAAAGATACTAATATTTTTTCTCCTGTTCTGTTTAGTGATATAAGACACTAAAGTGGGTGATCAAATTATTATGAACACTTCAAAATTACCATTTACTCGAAGATTGGGTAACAATCAAACTGGAAGCACACTTAAAATGATACTCTTTGCATAAATATATCAAAAAATAAAGTACACGTTACAACGTGTAGAAGAAAAGCATACTTTAATTTACCGTTCTTCATCTGTGCATGTAAAAACATAAATTTGCATAAACATCCGCATTCTGGTATTAACAAAGCTGATTAAACTAATGACGAACACGGACAGCGTTTCATTAGCTCCTCGACGCGAAAACGTTGCGGAGTTCACGAAACGCGCGGGCACTGGTCACGGAAAACTTCATTTCTGCGACATCGTATCTCATGCTTTCAGAGTACTGATTATTTACATTGACACGAGAACCGAATCGACTATGGCAGTAATTTACTAATACGTTGTTAATTAGATTAGTTACTCTTAGTAACAGAAAATTGCATTGTTCGATTCTAAAAAAAATTATGAATGACGATCCACGATGCGATGTGCATAAACAAATTCATATTTTACAGATTTAGACAAGGAATTGAGAATTTAGAATACGCCGCTGGCACTTAGAAAAATATGCTCCGAAAGGCCGGCGGACTAACACGTTTAGGGCATTGTCTTATCTTCTGAACGGTGCAATGTGTATTTTATCGTTGTTATTTCATATATTTATGCGTTCATGCTCATTCTCCTACATTTTCACTTGTGATAAATGCATAAGATTGCATTTGACCATCCTAAAGAAATTTATGAAAAATCAACATCCACACTGATCTGCACAAACACATGAGTAGACTGCGGATGTTCGTGAAAATACGTATTTTTACAGATTCGGCAAAGAATTGAGATTAAAATGAAAGCACGTCTTGTTTTCTAAGCATGTGCTCGTCGTCTAAACATGCTTCGTACGTTTCCCCAAAATTTACACTTGCCGTAAGCGCTCAAACATCCCCAGCAGTCTACGCACGAGTATCCAATAGTTCAGGATCAAGTTTGTCGTCGGACTTACCCTGATGAAAGTTCGCGGCACGGTCAAGATTGTGTCCACTGGCGTGCCCCATGCCGTCGATTCCCAGCAACATCAACATCAACGTCAGCAAAGCGATCATCGAGATCGTCCCCGAAGCGTGAACGGCACGACCTGTCATTCCTGCTCGTCGATTCATTCGATGGTGATCGACTGGGATAAGTGAGACGTCGGCCAGATCTCGTGACAGTACGACGAATCTTTCGACGATTCGTGGGGGGAGGGGGGGGGGGAGCTCAGGGTTCGATTGCTCGTGTCGGACTCTGTATATCGTAAATCGGTTTGCGATTAGCGCACTTGATGCCGCTCGGAGCGCCTTCTGCGTGCGAGGCACGTGCTCCGAGCAGTCCCCGGCTGAACGACTGCGTTCATCTCCTCTTCTCGTTCCTCTTCGGGTTCTTTCGATTGGCTTGTGGGCCTCCTTCGCTTGTCGATGCACGAGTAACGCGAAACGATCACACAAACGGAGTCTCTATCCGATCACTGAGTACGCATAGATGTCAAAAAGACGATCGCGTCGAACAGGTCTCTCTCGGTTAACGTCCCGCGAAAAAGCGACGTGGCTGTGAACTTTCAAGGCCACCGACACCACAGAAATACGTATCTGCCGTACGTATCGATAGGAAGAGGGTTCACGACGAGCTCTCCCTCCCGAGGCTGGTCCTGGTCCCTCTGTCCCGGGCCGTAGACTGTCTGCTACCTGGAAATCCTCGGTGTACGGAGTATGCTCCTGCTTTCACCTCCACCTCCACCGTCCACCTACAACCCCACCTCCGAAGGCACCACTTCCACCCACCGCCACTCGCCGCCGATAAACTTCCTACGGGCACCCTCCGACATCCACCTCCCTCGCTTCTCTCAACCCTCTGCCGCCTGCAGCCCGCACCAGGAACCGTCTACCGGCTGGCGCCTGCGCCTAGCAAACTGTGCCCTGATGCCCGGGCACTGCTGCTGCCACTGCTGGTACCTCTGCTGCTTTCTCGTACCTTCACAAATCTCTCCTCCTCCTCCTCCTCCACCTCCACCGTCCCCAAACCATCGCGTCAACTACCCCCTTTCGCCGTGGCTCTTTCTCTCTATCGTTGAAGCTGGTTGTCTTCTTCTGGGCTTCCCTTCCTCCTCGCTCTCCATCCCACTTTTCTTTCTTCGTTCCTTTCTCTGTCAGTGGATGTCTATGCCTCGACTCACCGCCGTCTCCACCTCCACCTTTTCTCCTCCTTCCAGCCCCCACCTCCTGGTGATCACATCTTTCTCCTTCTTGGAAAAGCTCCGTAGGTGGAAGGCTTCTCGCTGGCCCCCGTTTCCCTTCGAGCTCATGCTGTTTGAGTTCCTGTTTCTTTCTTCGTTACAGCTGCTCCGCTCGGCCGGCTCGCCGCATCCCTGTTACCTGCCTCTGGGATGTCTCTGGTACCAGGTAACGAGTTTCGTTGAACCAACTTCCGGGACGTACCGTGGATCGCTGACACGGCGTGCCTATGATGCCGTTTAATTTTCATCGCGTCGCTTACGAAGATGCACGCACAAGGAGACACCTTTCGCCCCTCCGTTGGGTTGCGCTTTCGTCCTGGCGCGGGGATTACCCGGTTGTATAATCGAGCAATCGGGTGTTTACCGGCTTGGGTAATTACCAGAAAGAAGACGGCTTCGCGCAGGTTCCTGGCCTCGGTTTGGAAGGTGACCGCTGCAGATGCAATTTGGGATTTCAACGACAGGAAAATGTTGGCGAGTTTACTTCTCCTGAAGGATTCAATACCGAAACCACCAGACTGGTCAATTTCATTCCTGTACTTTAAATTTCCTGTTGACATCACTCAACTATCGGCTATGGATTTACCGCAATTTTTAGGGAAAAGTATTGTAGTCAAGAATTAATTTCATTGATAAAGTAGTTTGTTCCTCTTGCAGTAAATAAATGAAATAAAAATTGCCTTCAACAGGAATCAGTTGAAACGTAACTATATTTTAATCGTTCATCGCTTTCGATCCTCTTCAGTAAACGTAGGAAAGACCATCAATCTAAGGAAAAAGAAAGGAAAGGCGGAATGGAGCATGAAAATACTCGAGCAAGAAAAAGAGGGGAAAAATTCCTTTTTATTCCTCCTTTTCAGATTTGCCATATAATTGTAATTACGAGCGAAAGTGTTAAAAAGTTGGAAGACTTACTATTTTACGCGTTATGGATGGTTAAAATTCATTCAATCGAACATAGATTGTTACCCTGCGGAATTGTGCGTTGATGAGATTGTAGGGGGATTAGAAAGGAGGGTGACTTCTAAGTTTTGCACGTGTTTTAATTATCCCCTCTTAAATTAACAATTTGCAAAAACGTGATATTCATCTGAATAAATATTAGTTCGAAAGTAGCTATAATTTAAACGTTTCAAACCTTAAATGTTTGAAAGCTCTTCGGTAAACGTAGGAAAGAACATCCATCTAGGGAGAGAGGCATGAAAATACGCAAGCAAGAAGAAAAGAAATTTCTTCTCCTTTCTTTTTAAATTTACGATATAGGGGAGAGGTGGCATGAAAGGGACACGTATCGAAAGGGACAAATCACGAATACGGAAAGCTGCAAACAAGTAAAATATTTCGTCTGTTATGGCAACACTCGTGCACATATTTTATATACATACGTCATTCCTTTGTTAGGTCTGGAGTGGTAGTGATAAACAGCCGAATTTTTTGGCTCCGAAAACTCGAATTTCTGAATGTTGATTAAAAATATACGATTATCACTAATAAATCGATATAGGAATCATCAATAAATAATAAAAATATAAGAGAATATAATTGATGTAAGAAGAAAAGTATTTGCTGTGTTTTGAACTTGTATGGATTTCTTTCAAATAATGAGTCTCTATCACTCTTTTCAATCATCCCCTGTCGCTGCGTTACGTATCTACATCACTGTAAGCACAAACTAGACCAATATTCGCGTTGAAATTAAACTCTCTGTAAAAAATACTGCTGGAAACAGCTCTGCACATCGCAACAATGAACTGCGACGCAAATGAGATCGAGCGCCTGATTGACTGCGTCTCTAGCGAACGCCCTAGATACTAATCAAAGTCGATCACCCGATCGATTGTTCGCCGCGTATTGTTTAACGTCCTGATCCCCAACTGTTGCCAGTGGTGTATTTTTACCGATAGTTGTAACTCGAATGTAAACGAGTATGAACGTTGGAAGAGGTAACATAAATCCATAAGTCAGTAAGGTAGCGGAGTGAAAAGGCATTTCTCGAAAAGGTGACTATATGACTATCCATGAAACTGCGTTAAAGAAACGACAACGAGCAGGTCAAAAATCCGATTTTCAACATTTCTAGTAACTCGAAGATTACTCGATACATCCACCCAAATTGGAACCTAATCCGCACTTCTCTATGAACAATCATGTTTGCCGTATCATTGCTCAAACTCTCCCCTTTTCTCATCGGGGTTGCAGTTGGATGGCCCGTTCCGTTTCCAGACACGAGATAACGAGTTTCGTTGCGACTATTCCACGCATCGAGGAGATCACGACCTAGTACGCGACGAGCACGGGAAAGACGACGAATACGGTGGATCCGGAGCGTTTCTCAGATGACATTATGAGAATATGGGAGGCGGAATTTCGAATGATGGAAGTGATTGTTCGAAAATTACGAGGTACGATCCCTGCCCTCGTTAGTAAGCTCAGAAGACCGCGATACGTTGCACGAGCCAGTCAGAAAAGGTAATTGACCTTGAATTGCCTTCGTCGAGGTATTCCGAATTCCTTGATCCAGGGACGGGAAATCCCGCGGTCTTTCGAGGTGTTCGGTGCTGCCTTCTTATACAGGGTGGTTCACCTAACTTGACCATCTGAAATATCTTCGTCAACTTCGATGATTCAAAAAAGTTTTCAGGGGGAGACTTGCTCGATACAGACAGCCAAATACTGTGATTACGAAAAAAATTATTTTTTAACTCACTTAGCATCGTAAAGGGGATGACCTGTGGCAGAAGAATAAAACGAATGAAACGGATCGTACCTATCATAATTTCTCAGTTATAGAAAATTGAAAGAAACACTCGATCCTCGTCCTTTTGCTTCGGTACGCGATGCGATTACGTCTTTACCCGATCCAATATTTACAAACAATCTTGTTATCGGCGTGGTATAGGGGTAGCCGCCGTTTCGCGTCAATCTAACGATGTTCTGAAATTGATGAAACGTCTAAATAAATGTATGCTGAAACGTTGAACGAATATATATTTAATGTATAACGTTCCCCGCTTCAACAACGTTTTCCGCGTCGTGGCGTTCGAGGATGTTGAACAGTTTCTTCTATCGATTGATGCCTCGGAGCACTCCGTACATTTGACTTACGAATTAGGGCTGGGGACTGCTCGAATTATTCGCTATTCGAATATTTTCGGCGTACTCGTGTGCTACGAATTACTTATGAATATTTGAAGAAAATCTATTTCTTTTCACATTTCGAACAATCTTTTATACCGGTGCGTATAAAAATGTTCAACGAAACTGTTTCCGTGGTTTTTTGGAATTCTTCAATAATTCAGACCTCCATGTGCACCGAAGGCTGATAGCTATCGGAATATCAAACTTTGACACGCTTATTTTGAAAATGTTTAGACTCGCCTATCCTCCTCAAGAAAATTGCTGCCAGTCGCAACGAAAGTACTAGAAAAATACCAACGCCGTCGCGCCGTAGCAAAATTTCGCTGGCCACTATGTACAAGGTACCTCGGATAGGCAGCTGCTTTATCCTTATCATCCGCAGGGAGCGCAAGGACTTAAAACAAACTGATTATTTTTCACGGCGAATATTTTCTGAGTGGTTTTCGAGAGACCGCGCCGAGAATCCGGCATTACCAGGTTCCATTTAATTCAACGGACCTCGATTTACAAAAAATTCAAAGCGCATCCGCACAAGCTGAAAACGTATGATACCTCATAGTCTGGTTATTAACGACAGTTCTTTGTTAATTTTAACGCAGGTGCTGCATGAGAGGGTCTACCGGAGCCTTATTCTTCTCCAGCTTGTCTAACTGAAACTGTTTATCACGAGTTTTTACCAAACATTCTTCCAAAGCAGTTAGAAGAAGTGCCTGTAAATAACAGGTTATACTTTATGATTCACGCATGATGGTACACTACACCCATTAGGAGGGTAGGTTTAGTAGCAGTCAAGCTGATACTTGCTTTTACACCATTCTGAACACATTTCTTTTATTGCGCGTAATAGAGATCATTACTGTTACTATTATGCTCTTCTTGCAGTTCAAACGTGTTCTTTATAATGTGAAGCATATAACACGTATTTTACTGCAACGTACCAACGAAACCAACGAATTTAAATCGAAAACGTTTAAATACAATATGTTTGACTACGACAATTCCAACACTGCATACGTCATACTGACACGAATTATTCAAGGTACTTAATATTCTTCTCCTTGCTTTAACGAGAAACTTCGCCCACTGAGGTATTAACGGGTATATTTATGGAACACACCACGTGTGTAGTATGACCTTTCATCGAACGCGACTATGTACTTTAACGAAATCGAGTACTACAGAAATTTCTTGCACGGTCATTTATAATTGACGAAAGTTAATGGACATTAGCGTTGTGGTTATCCGTAAGACAACGCCGGATACAAAATTTGAAGCTGATACATGCCATGGTTTAAAGCCGAGTTGAGCCTACTCTAATAATTCAATATTTAACCAAGCAAATGTATGTGAGTAGTCAATTATAGGAAAAGGAATAATGGACATGTTTGTATCACCTGGTTTGATAATTAGGATTTAACAGGATTTAAAAGAAAAAGGTACAAAAAAATGGCTGAAAATTGACGTTCTAGACAAGAATACCCCCTTAACATAAAACTGTTGATAAATTGGTGGTAAGTGTCACTTGGCTCGGTTTGAGAATTAACCGTGATAATACCTCCGCATGAAGCTTGATTATGAATCCACGTCTTCGTAGGCCCTTCAAATCTCAAGCGGCATATACGTACACTCGGTTGCATCTGTACGCGTTCGCACAGTACCGTTGACGCTACCGCGCCGCAAGGGTTTTAATAATTCTTACCACAGAGGAACCACACGTTCCTTTTGCTCTTTTCATTGCAAACGCATTCACTATGCAATGACAAAAACCGTCATCACCTTCAACCGCGTTAAAAGCAACTTTTTATCCTTATACCGTGTCACGCGAAAAAAAAAAAGGGAACGATTGGCAACGTATCGTTCAATTGTAATGTTTGCGTGGAGTAAATACCGCGTGGATACTTTTCCTCTTCGTTGTTGCCACGATTAAATGGCCAACAAAACAGCGCCACGCGAATGATTTTATTCAATTGTTTAATAGCTGGTCGAATAGCGAACTTTAATCTTCTCGATGGCGAATGTTTTTCATACGTCAATTTGAATAATTATAATTGATTTGAATTTAATAATTGCAATTGGCTTGATTTTCGGAGTCGAATTAAATAATAATAATTGATATTTATCGACAAGAAGTAATGTACGATGATAATATTGGTCTAATTCATTCACCATTTTATTCGTTAATTATTATTCGAATAACATTCTGCTCATCTCTGGTTGTATGCGAGTCTTCGAAACAGTTTGTGGTTGACTTGGTCGACACAGCTGGTTATCTAATTTTATACACATTCAGCGATGCGTTAATATATGTAACAATAACATAATATTATCCGTAATAATAGTATCGATTAACAATTCATGCTGCTCTCTGTTAACGGTATCACCGTCAATTTTGCTACGCTTTCCCATTTACAATTTAGTATTTACATATAACCGTGATGCTGACTTCGCGGTGAACTGGAAAATTATTTAAAGCGTTTCAAATTGCATCGTTCATGTATTATGCATTCCGTGAATTGTTCGTTCGCTGTCCAAGCCATAAAAGTGTGTTCTCGTTATTTGATAATTGGTACTATTACATATGTATTACCATTGCAATCGTTAAAATTCATTTTATAATTAGAATGAATATTCCATGACAATGGAATATTTATTCAAACGCTACGATCGGCATGTTTGGTATCGCAGGTGATTTATTTTAAATATAACGTGACACTTGTGGTACGTATTATGACAGGGGAAATACATTCAAGTGAATTTTTCCTAATTATAGACACAGTTTACGTTACAATAGTTTTTTATATTGAATTATTATTAAAGTAACGTGATAAAAATAAAAAAAAAACTAAAGAACATTTCACGTTTCTCTGTTAACGAAACAACATGTAATAAAGAACCAATGTTTAATCGAAGTCCAGTATTGAAAAGAGACACCCCGAGGGTGTCCAGAATTGAATCGTAAAGGTTTCGCGCCATTCAATACGTTATCGTGAAACAGCAGCCGCAAATACCTCAATTTAATAAAGTTCAATAATGATATTCCTCGTTTGTATTAACGATGCAAATCCAAATCGTATGAAACGATAACTAATAAATGGATAATTTCAGCGTAACGTGTCGCGGCGACCGGTAAATTCTTTTCGCCGTTACCCAATCGCGCGCGTGCAAAAGCAGTTAGTAACAATTAAACTCGAACTGAAAAAATACGCCCAGAGTGCGGAGTGTAATTAGCTTTTTAATCGCAAGGAACAAAACGACAAGTGAAATTCATTCGGAATTGTCCTGTGTATGGTAATGGGTGCAATGTCGGTGCGAATGCAGTTTCAACATGAATACAGATGAAAGGACCGTGAACGTGACAATACAATAGTTGCAATATTTACACTACGAGGGGGTGGGAATGAAAAGATAGTATGTTGCACTTTGTTGCAATAAATGTTGCGGTGTGCATGGACGGCCTGTTCAAAAATATGTTACCCGACGCACACTGCGTAGAGCTGTGTATTAAAATTTGAGATTCCTATATTACATTAATTTCACGTCGAAATTTGTTTTGTAAAGACCCTTAATTACCAGTCTTTATTTAATTGTATCACCTACCCAATACTCCTATGTGGTAATACAAAATTCAAAACCCTTCCTCCTTACAAAAGTCAGTTCCCTGCCAGTTCTATTCCGTCTAAAAAAAACCCACATTGCTATACAAATAAATATTCCTTCCCCAATATTCAATGTTCGAGTCGAATAATCGAAAAGAAATTTTCTCGCCCATCCGTATCTCTCAGCCGCGATACGAAAATAACTGCGAACTAAGCGTTTAAACAAATACCGCACGGTTTAACAATTCCGTTTCCCCAATTTTTCTTTCCCTTTCCCTCGAGCGAACTATCGGATTACTTTTGGAATGTAAATTTAGAATATATTCCGACGAACGTAATATGCGTAACGTAATTATAGAAACAACCAGGCAAACAGAGTTAAATCGCGTTTCTCCATATATTTGCGCGCAGTCTCGTTTCCAGTTGCACAGATGAAGAAAAACAAAAAAAAAAAAAAAAAAAGGAAACGGAGAGTGAGCGGGGAGGGGGAGGAAAAAATATTACTTAAGCTAAATGAATCCAGATACACGAACTGGGGAAACGTTAACAAGTGTATAGGACGAGCATACTTATATCCGGTTGCTTGCAGTCGACAAACGGAAACGGGGGTACACGCCGGGGTGAAACGAGGAACGGAGATAAATGCATCGTAGCCGGGTCGGATATCAATTCATAATAAGGCACTAATTGCGAGCCGTTTCGTGCGTTTGAATTTCATTCTTGCAGGAATTATACACATATCGGGGAAACGTGTGCAACTTTGCCGCTTGTAAATTAAGTCCAGGTTCGTGGAACAATAATTCACCTTTGCGCCCGATGATTTAGTATCACCAGATTTCGTTCGCTGAGTCGGTCTACCGTACGGACGTTCGGATTTTCAAACAGCACTCGTGTGTACTAAACGTATTCTCAAACTGTCCCCCAAAACGATGCGTTCGTGCAAAAAAATTTTACTCCCTATATTTTAGTTTTAATCCCGTTTGATGGAACATATACGTGGGAATTTTGATTTCCAACGCTCGCAGCCATTTAAACAGAAAATCGAGATGGATTGGATGTCCAGCACGACATATTATATTAGTCAGTTTGTCACAGACTAAAGATCAAAGTTCTAATTCGAGCCGTACAGCGTGTTATAGTAATTATGCCGTAAATGTGTATTTCTTGGTACGGTTCGATTTCATTTGGAACATGTATTTTAAATAAAATTAGTTTTCACGCGAATAAAATTATTCTCATTTTAAAACTACACTCTCGAGACAATTTTTCTGCTTATCATAGTATGCCCCTGTTCAAAACAAAATATTTTCATGTGACTACTTTCAAATGACTCGCTCTGTATATTCGTAATGTAGTCAACGCATTTTCAGAGTATAATCACACATTCGACAACCACTGTTTATAACGTTCTCAATTCCCCTGATCATCGTTCTACACGATCCTGTCTCGCGGTATACAGTAGAATATCATCTTCACCGGAAGTGATGGTCGGTTTTCATAAGAGGGGAAGATGTAAACGGAACGAGTAAGTGCATTCGATCAGAGGGAGGGTTCGATCCGCGGCGGATCGTAGGATTCGATTGTCTCTTGTCGGCGGGTCCGGTCAGGATTCGATTAGAACTTAAGTGGATTATAAACGACGTACTTGCAAATCAGTTCTGCTCGGCAATAATTAACTATCGGCAAGGTGTTCGCTTTAAGCCGTATACCTTGCGCGGGTTCCCTATCGCGATTACCTACGGACGGAAATGGAGAGCTCGTTGTCGTTGTCGACGACGATGGACCCACTCGACAATCCTATGTAAACCTCGTTTCAATTCCATTGCCTAGGTGAACTCGCCTGGACGTTGCGCGCATTATTAATTAAATAATTAGAGAACATCTTGCCTGTGCTGTACCTATGACGGCGGTATCTTTGAACAGAATGTGTACTCTACTCGAAAATTGAACCCAAAGGGTCTTCATTTACGGGTAGCCAAACGATAGCTTTGTGGCCATCAATTTGAGAAATTGAAGCTTCCCTCCTGGAGTTTCTACAGGAGTGACGACGTATTAACTATTTATCAAATGAACTTTACTTATTAATTTTCTCTAGTAATTATTTTCTGACCAAACGATGCATAATCGAATACCATTTGAACATGTGCCTACTTGAATATTATTTCAATACTCACGACATTTATGTACAATATTTGTATAATAGCAGACAAAAATGAATGCGTTTATCAAATATAATTCTAACTAAAATAACTTCATTTTCGATGGACGGAATAAGTTTCATGCGACAAAAAGTTAAATTAACGAACCAAGGAAATCTATAAAATCTGTGACTACGTAAAATGACTTTTGATTATAGAAAAATTACATTTATTCATTCGATGTGAATGAAAAGTGACGTCGCTTCATGGTAATTTCACCGAGTGAACCAATCATAGGGGGAAATTAAAAATTTAATCGAAGACGTGCATATATATGGCAGATTTATATAGATCAAATGTAAAAGCAATTTCTCCTCTTTCACTGATGGTAACGTGCCAATCAACGTCTCCAATTCAAATATTCCTGGTTTGCTCTCGATGGTATTTGAAAAATGAAGAAAAACTTATTTCTCGGAACAATAAATTGTCTAATTGAAAATTCACTATATATCTTTGTTAGTTCAGGGATCGATAACCTTGTTATTGGCAATAGATTTCTGTATATCGCTCCGACGACCAAGTTTTCTTTCTTTTCTCAATTAACGTCTTCTTTAACGTCCAGTTCCTTCAAGGGTAACATATAAGAGAGAGGTTGGGGGTAACATTGTCGCCCCCACTTGGAGACTTCGAGTCCCAGAAGAGTACCACTTTTATACCAACGTGGAAAACTTTGGGTCAATCTGTTACAGCTTTCGAACTGTTCTCTCTCAATTATCTTTTCACTTAAGGTTTTATGGCTATGAATCGGTTGAACGTAATTTTCACCATAAACACTCCACCATTGAATCTATTAAAATCTGGCACCGAATTTCAATTTTACAAAAAACGTAACTCAAAAATTCACCCTACTTTGCTCTATAATAAAGGGTTGGCTGCTCCCATTTCGCTACTTTTTCAATTAATTCCACTGCAAATAAATTGAGTAGGCAGTTGACAATTTCAAATAATCTTGTGTATGTAATACATACATAAATGAACATACTTTAGCTACAAAAATATTATAAGAATTGTCACGAAACTGGTAACAAAAAAAGAGTACTCTGTTAAATTATGCAGAATGAAAAGTGATCGAGACAGGAAACAAGGAATGCAAAAATTTGGTAATTTCACCCATGATCTACTCTGAAACTCCCAGCGGCAATGATTAATTTTCTTCGTTAATGAACGAAGTGTCGCGAAACTGTCGCAACTGCCGCGTTTTTTGGGCAAACGGTAGAAAAAGAAAAACGTGAATCGGAGACGAGAAGGAAAAGCATTTAACACGATAAACGTCGTAATAACCAGCATATCGGGCAGCCAATCGAGCGTCGCGGCGCGTCGTTAACGAAACTCGTTAACGGCGGGGGTATCGAATATTGACGCGGCTATTAAGCGCGCGGGAAACAATTAGAAATTAAACACTTTTGCTTTGGCTACCGTGGCGGCTGAAGGTTAATTGGTCTGTTTCCTCGTCACGTGTGACAAGCGCAATTAATTACTTTCACACGTTTCACCCACTGCAACGGCCTTCTCGCCACTCTCAACCCCCCTCCCCTCTCTCGACGTCTGTTAATTATATGCTCGTCGCATTATGCGAAAGCGTAATCGGGTTTCGCGATTGGTCGAGAAACAAACGTATCGGGACACGTGAATGTTAAGCAGGGTTTTCATCCGCGATCATTACTGACGCCAATAGTGTTCAATAACGTGGCGCCAGTCTCTGTTTCCACGATTGATCGCTGCACCATTAATGGTGAAGTTAATTCTGATTCAGGATTCAATATGGAAATTGCTACAATTCGTGGCAGGTGTTTATGTTGTGACAGAGATGTTCGTCTTTGGAAATTAGGGAATATACGACAAATACAGAAATGAAATTAATTGTGATGGAGGGAAACTGAGGGAACGTGGCACAAATTAAGAAATGGGACTATGCGCCAGTGAAGTGGCACGAGAAGGATTACACGTTTCCCTGTGCGATAGCCACTGGCGCCAGTAATCGTTGGAAAGCCCGGTTTAAGAGAAGGAAATTCAACCACGAAGCGTTTCGCAATTAACGTTCCCAGTTATGAGTTAATACGCTCCCAGGAATACACTTTTCCTTCTGGCGCATTTATGTCGCCGCTTGTGAGCGTTCTTCGTCCCTGTATATCCCTTTTCCCCCTCTCTACCTCCAACCATCCAGTTGTAGTTTAATATTTTAACGCATCCCTTTTAATTCTTCTCCCTTTGTCCGCAACGTGGTTTTTTGTTTGCGTTATAAGGCGACTGTCTTTTCATACGCTCGACAACAGTTTGCAGCGCGGCTGATACGAGATAACAGGCACCGCGCGTATAAAGTATGGAAATTTCTCTGCCTCAAGATAAAAGTATAAATTGACAAGAAACGGGGTATTGCGTGCAGAAACGGTGGCACGGTAATTTCATTCGTAATTACACGTGAATGGGAACGACGTTCGACTTTTATTAAAACCTGAAGAGGTAATGCAATAAGAACTGGGCGAAGACAGAGCCTTTTATTTTTGCAAAATCTTGATGTAACTTTCTTGGGAACCTCATTCAAAATCGATGCGATACTTGTATCGACATGACGTGAATTCCCATTCTAAGTAACCAGGATAAAAGAACGACTTCCGTCAGGAAAGGATAATTTCTTATTGAATTTCCATTTATTGAATCAAAATCGAAGGTAGAAAAGGGGATCTATGGAAGTACACCTCTTTCTCTGAGTTTAAAAATATATTTCTTTTTTTCTTAATAGGTTTCTTGCTTAAGGTCTTTAAAATGTTTCTACCAAATTACGTTACTTAAACATCATGAAAATAGCCTCAAAACTTGTTAAAAATTAGAGCAAGCCCCTTAATCGATTTCGAATAAGGTCCTTGTTCTCTGGAAATAAGTTGATTTGTCGAAGGTAGTTTGATCGATCCGAATTGACCGGGTTGCGTTGTATTCTCTCATTGTCAGCCTCGAGTAAATCAGACAGAGACATCTTGTTAGCGTTGCTCGTGTTGTGGTTCTGGGAAACGTCGTTGATGATACGACGCACTGTGTCGCCTGAGGGAGGATGGTGTTCCAGGAATTGATGCGAGCAAGCTGTATACAGTTGAAAATACAGGTGTAGCCGAATGGTGGGGCTAACCACGTGACGGTTAATGAGGCATAAACTGTAACAGTTAGGGAGAACATAAACTGTGTCAGTTAGCGAGACAACCACTTTGGTGGATCTTGTCTATTTTTCTTTCGGATACCCTTGACGATACGATGAGACCTTAAAATGTCGAATATTTTTCACGTGAATAGAAAGAGCATAATGAGACCGTGATAGAGTATATCGTGTGTTGCATGAATTTCTAGACATAGTTGGGAAATGAAGCGTGTTTACCTTTAATGTCTGAGCAGCAAGGAGCGCAAACCTACAATACCGAGTCTACCAAGTCGAGGTAGCCAAATATAGGGTGGTCCACTACAAACGAGACAATACAGTGATTCTCAGTCTTTCCAGTAGAAACCCTCTTAAAATGAATTTTTTTACTGACGTATATATGTAGACCAAAATTGTTGATTATACTACCTTTTAAATGTTTATAAAAGGGATACTGGAATTTTCATAACATAAAATAGTAACTAAAATTATCGAAAAATTTGATTTGAAATATGAATGTAAGTTTTAAATAACAGATTACCCGTGGAAATATCATCAGTCTAACAGAGGGTACTAATCCATACCCTTTCCTATCGAACCACCCTATATACCAGACAGCGTAATATGGGAAAATTGCCAAACGCTCGGCGTTAAAAGAATGGATACATAGGTTCCATATGAAAAAAAAAAAAAAAAATATTGAAAAACGTAAACGACCATCGAATGTCCTTAACATCTCCATTTAGAATTTTTTGTATCCACGAAAATTCTAGCAGCGAACTCCATCAACCTTCATTCATTTTTTGTACCCGCTCAACGTGCTTTCCGAAATAAATCTATTCATCGGTTAAATGGGTCAGCCTGTATACCGAAAACGACTAAATATTGAGGGGGAACTTTTGACCTTACACTGCATGTGCATTGCGAAACGAATTTCCGTTGCGATGCGAAACGTGATGCAAAAGCCAGTTTTTTGGGTATGCAATTTCATGCGAGAATGGATAGGAGTGTACAAAAACACGTCAGGTGGAATTCGTTTTGATATCGTTACCACGATGGAAGTCTTTGTCGTTGCGCCCTTCTCTTCCTTTGTTCGACGACGCTTCGATCGCTTTCAGCGCATAATTTGGGACGAGTGCAGTCGAGACCCGGGATCTCGTAAGATGACGCGGAAAATCCTGATAAAACATTATTCTACTAAAGAAAAATCACGTTCAATTTGAAACCGAAATACCATTCGAATATCTTTCTTCGAATACCATTACTTACTTACGAATACAACGTATAAATATCATTATCTAAATACCAGTGTACGAACATCACTATTTGAATACAATTTTTTACAACTTTTATTTAAAATTACTACTCGAATATTCTCGTTATTTTCTTCCCAATTCTGCCCAATAATACTCAACCTGCTAGCAAGTATTTTCGACGTCATGGAGCCTGTTAATTTTTCCATTTAATTCGCAAAGACCACCCCTCAAGTATAATCGCCCGTACCCAGAACACCGTTACAATGGGATTGGACGAAGGATGAACGATGACTTTTAAGAAGAATTGGTAGGAGGAGAGGCACGGAGACGAGCTCTCTTTGTTACCTCCGCGAAACAGAGAATATTGTGCCAAAAAAGTTAACACAGCGTAGGAAGGAGTCTGCGAGAATTGAAAATAGTTCAGTGGCCAATTACGGCAGGAATTTTTACGGACGATTTAACGTCGCTTACCTTCATCCTTCGAGCGGGTTTCCATGGTGCTCCCCCTTCAGAAATCAACAAGGAAAACGGAAGGTAGCGAGGGACCGGGAAATAAAGGAGAGAAACAGGAAAAATTAGCTCGAGATCCCGTGGAAATCTCGTGTCCTGATATTTGCATGTGATCTCTCACCGCGGGATTCAGCAAGAAGGAACGGGGCTTTCCTGGAACCGAGGGAAATGCTAAGGTCTCTTCGACCTTCTTCTTTTTAGCTGAATTTGCTGCCATTTGCTCGGAAACGGTAGGAAAGGTCGAACGAAGCGACGCAAATCGGATATTCGAGCCGTGTAACATGATAATGCGTTGTTTGAAATAACAATAAACAGAAATAACCGAGTATCGAGAAACTAGATTCTTTTGGAGAATAAGGTTGTTGTTATTGCTTATGTTAGGTCATCCCATAACTTCGTCCCGCAGCTTGAGTTTATACTTAGTAAAAAAAAAAACAACGGAAATTGTATAGTGACTGGACAATGACTGTCAGAATGGTAGTTAAAGATCGTAGAAAGAATTTTTTTTCCATGAAGGACATTCTTTCATGACACATGAGGGATTAATTTCAGTAATAAATTCAATAATCTCGTGACCCATTAATTAGCTGAGACGAGTTACTCGACTAAATGCCTAACTCGAATCTGACTTGCCTGACTTAGCGAAATATCTACGTCTTCGTCTTTCTTAGCGCTCTGTAACCGTGGTACTTAGAAGGATTCAGTTTACAAGAGGATGAAGCAAGGAGGGAAACGAATCCCGCAACTTTCGTATAATATGCGTGGCTAAGTTTCCCGCTGCCAACTTCGAACCACCTGTATATTGCGGCAAGACATAAATTAGATCGGCATTACTCGCGGAGGATGAAGAACTCAGCCTCGAACAGTGGTAGAAAAGAAAGGAAAATGAAAATTAATTCGAAGCTCGGGGAGAAACCTTTCGCTTGAAAATGTCTATGTAAACTCTTGCCGTGGAAGTTAAAGCGATCTATACGGTTCCCAGAGAACGCTGAAAGGAGAATAGAATATCCTGTCTTTTGTGTGCACGTAAAGAGATTCGTGCAAGAATCTTTCTTTATCGCATAGGACAGAAATAGGATTCCGCCGGAAACGGATTTGACATCCTACGAGATCTGCAAACTTTTTACCTCTTCCATCAAATAATACGACGATATGAGACTGTTTGCATTCAGACATAAAAAGAAACCATTATTTATTTCAGGTTTCGATTCTCCGACTCGGGGTTACCATCTGTACCTATAAACGTTTCAATTGAATTTAGATGTGTCATTTATTTCTATACTAAAATCAATCGTATTTACACGAAGGGTTCAAAAGTCAAATAAGAAACTGTCTCTGTCATGCTGTGAAAGATCGAAGAAGATGGACTCTGCTTTCCTGGCCCACGATAAAGTCTATTTTCTTCAAATCTGTGATATTACATTTCTACATTTTTCTAGTATACGACAATCCGTCTCTATGTTTCTATCAGATCGATCGTGGAAGTTTGGTAACACGAGAAAAGGGCGGTGGGCGCAAAGGGGGAAGGGAAAATGAAAGATGCGGACAAAGAAGAAAAGAAATCAATTTGATTCCGTGGCGCATCTGCTGTCTAAAATTTGCATGTAAATTCTTGTCTGCAGATTCAAGAGGAGACATTTTCCCACCAAGAGGAAAATACAGTTCAATCCCCGGCCACACACGTGCCAATTGAATGTTTTCCAGCTTGAGAATTACAAGTAAGAAGTGCATAACTTCGGAAATCTTCTTCTCTGTATATCTATCAATGAAAATCAATAGAACACTCGTAACGTAATGCAAAAGGATGAACGGGGGAGAAGGGGGCGGCGAAAAAGTCTCGAAATGCCGGAGAAGGAAAAACTAGGCGTGATTCCGTGCTGAACGCGAGCATCTAAAATTTGCATGTAAATTCTTACCGCGGTATTTACGAGAAAGAGACATCGTTGAAAGAGATAGAGGAGGAGGGAAAAAATGTACCTCGTTCTCTCTTCCCGTGCACGTGCCGCTAGAAAATACGAGAAAATACCAGGGAAAGAGGGAAGCTTTGCAAAATGACGTAGAAGTGTCGTGTAATTTTTTTTTCTTTTTCTAATTGAGAATAGGAATCCTATTAGAATACTGCCAAGATTGAAATTACCCAGCCACATCACCCATCTGAATTTACTCGTATCACGTAATTACCGAACCGTTAAAGAAGAAATAATAATTAAACGACTGGATTTTGGATACAACGATAACAGAAAATTATTGCACGATATGGCAGGATATTCAAAGAAATGAGAACTGAAGACAGCTGGACTTCATTCTGGATCTTCTGTCTCGAAATTTGCACGGATATTCGCTGTGTTCTATTTATGGAAGAGGGACAATATTAGCATCGAAATACGGAAAAGTAGAAACTTCTTTGCCAAATGTTTAGACATACAAAGATGCAATCATGACAATTCGCAATTTAATTGAATTATTTGTAACAAGAAACGTGTCACTTGCAATTTGTGCAATACGTTGAAATTGTACAACAATTTCTTGTTCCTAGGTACAATTAAAAAATGTAAAGGTCGGTGAGCAGAAAAGGCAATTAAAAGTGAGAAAATAGTAGACATGAACGACAAAATTTACATAAAAATTTGTAGACGCGCAGGAAATTACTAATGCGCGAAATTGTTATAAAACGAAAGGAAGAATCGCAAACTCTAAAACTGTGAAAAAGCTGGCGAAATAAAATGCTGAATGAGACTTTTTTGTTTAAGCGTGCTGTCAGATCAATTAAAAAAATAATCAAATTAAAGAGAATTTTCGATTACAAACCGGTATGATCCGTTTATTCCTATACAATTTACAACGAAGACTTTTCGATATTCCCATAAATTTATCAATATAAATTTAATTATTAAATCGGAACTGAAAACTCGTTTAAAATGAAAATAGTACACGTCCCTTTGCTGTTGTTCGGATGATGCTGAAAAATGAATCCCAAAAAAAAAAACATAAAACAAGACAATAACAATTTCAATACGATTTAAACCTTTCAATAACTAAATATGTCGTAAAAACTGAATTCAGTCTTACACCGACCGAAAATAATGGATTCAAGTAAATTTAAAAAAAAAGAACATAGCTTTAAAGATGTACGGAAAAACTTTGTTCACAAAGGGACATCGGTAATATGTATATAAAGGTAAACATCGTAAGAATCTAAAATTCGAAAATTCAATCCACGTGGCATCGTCTCAAAGCCCTTCTCGCAAAATGCAGCCTTTCGAAATTTCCATATGAATTCTTAGCCTGGAATTTAAGAGAAGACGAAGGCTGAAGCAACCAAGAGTGATGGATATAGAATCCTGACCCCGTTTCTACACGTCTATCACATGCTTACAATAATATCCGAAATACACACGCAAAGCCAGGAAAAGTGATTCCGTGGATAATAAAGTGAACAGACATCAATTCAAATCCTAACCACAATTCATTATTTTCCTTCTTTAACAAGGAAACTAAGCAAGAATCTAGTAAAAGGAATATATGTACTTCCCGACAGGGTTAAACAATGTTTCTGCTTGAAAATCGCTGCTGAAAATTTTACAGATTTACTTTTCCACGCTTACAGAATCTGGGCTTTTCTGCATTACACTTCCGTGCACCCATCTGGACGTAAATCGATTACTTACGCATTAAACGTTGTTCTCAGTGGCTATTAAGCTTGCCGGGTACTCTACTCTCTATTAGTATTCGCGTGCTTCAACGAAATCACGCATTATGCTTCTTATTTGGGCAAAACCAGTCAGAGTTTGAAACCGTCCAAAATCCTCGTATACCAAATTTAACACAATTTCTAAATTTATCTGGCATCCCCGCGATTTTTTATCATTTTTTTTTAGGAGTGAGGGTGTTTGAAAGCACCACGCAGAGAGGTGCTACCCCCTACCGCTTCAATTTTTTCAACCGAAATTCCACGCAAACTTTTGCAATTCTGAATAGCTCTCATAATTTATAACATTTATATGAGTTATTTTTGTTCGTTTTTCATCGTCGGAAAGTTATAATGAAAAACAATCTCGCGAGAGATATTTAAATACAGTCGTAGGAATTTCAAATTTGCTTACGGCATTTACGTACACTGGCCACGTTAATAAACATAATTTACATTATTGATCCTATCAAATCCTCACTGTTTGCGAATTCTGGCGCTACGGTATCAAAGGGGCTCTAAACTTTGGATGGGCAACACCGATAATTTACCTAATTATCGGATCAAGCTACTTCGATGGTTTCGGATACATAGTTTATTTAAATTTCTTAAAAAAATGTAAAACCAAGAGTGTTAGAAAACATGTATATCCTTCGAAAAATATCTGTCTGTTATAATATATCACTACATGCAATAATAGTATAACGAATTATACATACAATATATTTGTACAAAAATTGTCGAAATGAAGTATCGCATTCGTGGGTAGCGAAAAATGCGATGAAGAATTTTGTCGGAATTTTGTACGTCAAAGTATCCGATAAGGACGATATATGTAGTGGGTGCTAATAATGACAGTTCTGGTAGTGACATAATTCCGATAAAAAAAAAAAAAAAACAAGCGAGCAAAGATTGAATATTTTGAGTGATACTGACGACAAACTAGCTAGGTACCCATCGATCAGCGCGCTCCGATCGCAAAAGGTTACCGAGAGCAAAGAACTAAGATTCCCATTAATTTTTAATAGTTTTTTCTTTGGATAAAAACTGTTCAGAAGCAACTCACTAATTTTCCTGGTAAAAGAAAGATGTCGAATCCTTCAACAAGTTTACTGTCTACGCGTGGAAAATGAAATGTTTTGAAGAAACGATAAGAACGAAAATAAAATTATCATTATATACGCCTTCCAGTATTGTAATTTTTTGTTTCAATTCACTTAACCACGTTGCAATCTCAGGGCACACAACTCGATTTCAAAACATCGTGTAGGTCAAAATGTGTCGATGATTGGGAAACGTTTGGCTCATTTGCAAAAATGTCTGTCCAGTGGTAACCATCAGCTCCCCTTTGGCTGAACGGTTGGCATAAATTGGCTCTAAATCCTACGGAGATTCCCTAAGTTGGACCGCAATCGGTCGGTGTAAAAAACAAGTGCCGTGAAGAACTTGCGAGCTCCGCTTTCTAAATTCCGGGGGTGAGTTCGCATCAAAATTCCAAGAGGGGAGATTCGTTCGAGGATCGCGAAGAAAGTGGAAGCTGCCTCTGGTGCCTCTTGAAAGCCACAGCGAGACAATTGGGAAAGGTTTAAGGAGCGAGGAAAGCAGACCGGGGGGAGGGTTGGGAGGGGGGGGGAGGGAGAAACGAAAAGAGGACGAAGAACGTATTGTGATTCGAAAAAAGAAGAGAGACGGCCGAGGACACAAAGAGTAAATATAGGTGAAACGAGAATATGAGGAGCGGAGGAGGACGGAACGAGGGGAAACAATGCGGAGAGGTGAGGGGAGAGTATAAGATACAAAGGGAAGCACATTAAATGATGCTATTATAACGGGAAGATGCAGGTGAAACGAGAACACTGGGTAAAAGATGAGAGAGAAGTATCATAAACGTGAAGAACGGGGATGGGGTTGAGCGAAGAAGAAGCTGAGAAGATGTGAAGAAGTTTCGGGTTAATCTGTTCGCAACTCTTGTAGACAAATCGAGTGACAGAATTTATTCCTGGAAAACGATGCGAATATTTGTCGAATTTTTCGTATTCGAATGTACGAATGTAGAAATATTTGAAAAATGATATTCTGATAATGAAGTTCCAATAATGACATTCCGACAGCGATATCCTGATAATGATGTTTTAATAATGATATTACTAATGCGTTTGAATAATTGTATTCAAATACTGGCGAGAACGACGTACAAATCGTTCAATATTCGAAGTTTACTCGGAGCTATCGAATCCCTCTAAAATATCCGACAATCTCAGCTCTATTCTTAAGCAACCGAAGACAAGGAATCTACCTTGATCTTTCTGTCTGGGTGGATGTTAGAACCCTTAATGCTCGCCCCGATCCTCGAGGAGTCTTTCCCCTTAAATGGAAGAGGGGCATCCCTAAAGACTCCGTCCGATCCCGTTGTTCCCATGGTCTTCCAATATTTTTCAGTTCTATCACCTCGTACTCCAAGGAGTACAGTTTTAATGCATAAATTTGTCTCCTGCATTTAAGTATTTCTCGGATCCTTATTTATCGTTTTGCATCCACAATTATCCAAATGTTTCCTCGGGTTACCTATCTAAGTCGTTGGAATTCTCAACAATTATTAAAAAAAATTAAACTTAAAAAGTTACGAACCAGCTGGGAGAACGCCTGCAAAATTAATTCAATCGTCCGGTGTTTCGCCAAACAATTTCTGTTCGTGGTTTATTTTATTTTTCGAAGAAATAAAACTCCCAGCAAATATGTTTTCCTCTAGAAACATAATATTTACTTGAATGGAATCTTGAAAAACAAGATCGTTCTTATTTTTCCCGTACTGAAATATAATCATGGCAGTATACTTTTATGTATCCGTACCGTGGTTCGCGTGCTGTTTTATATTCGCTTTTCTCGAACATATTCTCTTCGACTTTGTGACGTTTGTAACTCGTATTTCTTGGAATAAAAGCCCTATTGGTTATTTAGGAAGACGGATGTTGTTTTCTGTGATTAATTGGCGCTCCACTCGATTCGTGCGATTCAATGGCCGATTCCTATTCAAACGACAAAGCATTCAGCCGATAGCATTCTACGAAACAGGTTCAGTTTATCCGAGAGATTTCGATCGATGATCGGAAGTGAAGTCGTTCAAAAAGGGAAGGTTGAGCCGTAAAGCTTGTTTCGATCCTCAAAAGGAGGGGAGACCATTCTTGCCGTACCCGGATATTCTTCAAAATTCAGGATACTTCTATTCTTATCCCGCGCCAGGGTGTATTGGGTTTATTCTTATACCGAGCTAGGATATGTTGGGTCGCTGGATATGAAAAGACGACTATCGCAATGCTGGTCGAAGTGTCGATACGCCAACATTACGAGACGTAATTATATTTAATACGTCGTTAATCATAGATATTTATTTTCTGTCATTTCTGCACTTCTTTCTCACATTACGTGTATTTTCGATTGCACTACAGTCAAATGTCATCTGTGAAACACAATTCGTCAGTTATCGTATGTGATGCCAACTAACGTCTATCAAATCTCATCAGTCATAGTCACGAGTTAAACCTTACGTCTCAACCGTTATCTGTCAAATGTAATATGCAGTCATTTGTGATGTCAACTGGCGTATGTCAAATATCATCTCCTGAATGCGTTCACCCATGAGCGTCCTCACACAACCAATAAGTAACCACCGATCTATGTACCCCGATCTTTCGAGAAGACCTTAGCAAAAAGAAGCAATAGAAGCATCCGTAGAAAGCCTCGTCCGTTAATGGTTCCAGTTCTGGATAAAACTGCGAGGAGCGTCCGTGAGTAACGGGGGGAGGATGGAATGGTGAAACGACAAAGTTTAGGGGAGTCGAGAATCGGCCGTGGCGATCGAAACTCGCGTTGGTCGGCACTTGTCGATAAATCGAAGATTGGAACTCACTGTCAGAGCGAGCGAAGACGACAAACCGAGCTTGGTCTCCAGTAGCGATCAACCGCTCTTGCGGTTCAGCAGTCGGTGGGCGGGTGAGTTTCTGCTTCAGAGGTTGTCCCGCGCTCCTTGAAAGGGCACCCCTTTTACCAACCGGAGTAGCGTTCTTTAAAATTCAAGTCGATTCGGGTTCGTTCCCGCATTGTTGCCCGGACAGTGGCAGGCAACCACCATATCGCGCACGTCTTGTGCCTTCGACATCACTGCCGCGGATTGAACGCGATTGTGCGATCATCATTTTGACAAGCGCGCATTTTTCGCCAACTGCACGCAATAACGTGGCTCCAGGATCGCAGTCCATGGCTCGAAAAGGAAGGCACTATAGGTGCATTTTTTTTTTTCAACTAATAACGATACCCGAAATATTTGAAAGACCTCAAGTAACAAGAATATCGACAAACTTAAAAGTCTAATACCTTCTTAACGCATAAATTAGAAGACATACTTAAGACTGTCTCGGATTTTTATTTACCATTTTGCATTCACTCTCATCTTTAATCAAAGTAGCTATAAAAGTCGCTAACTTAGAAAATATTAAAAAAAAATGAATCTTCCAACGAGAAAAGGGTCTGCTTGTTGCCATTATCCGGACATAATCATCCCAGAACTTGGACCGTTGATACAAATATATTCAAACGGCGGTCTGACAACGTTATTTTCGTTTAAAAATAGCCATCCCCATGGAATAATTTTGTAGAATGCGAAGCAGAAAGTAATCACTGGGAATTACATTTGAGAAGCAAGGAGGATGAGACGCAACTTCCCCGTTAAACGCGTTACTTCACCGGGAGCATTGCTTGGCCAGTGTTGAAATACACATTATCATGGCGGGATGAAACTTTTCCCGTTCGCTACTGCTGGCCGTTTTGTCACCACCTTTGCGTACAACGCTTCCGGTCGTCGACAATAAGCTTTTGTATTCGTGACTTGACTTGGTTCTCGCAGTTTAAAATTCATAATACCGTACTTATCCCAGGCAAGTAGATGAGTATCCTTTTCGGATGCAAAGCCTCTTTCTCCCGTTGGTATTCATTTCTTGTACTAGCGTTTCCATTGTTTTAACCTCGTACCATCATTCTCGAATAGTTACTCCTAATCTCCACGTATGTTGCTGTCAATAAATTTTCGAACCACTCGTGAGCAATTCTTGCACTTCCGATGTCTTGCTTTGGCTATTATTAACATGTCCTACCCCCTGACCCACATCTTTATCAGTCTTTACTCAGGGGTTCAGAGGTCAGGGGACCCATATATGGGTCAGGGCAGCTTCGATTCAGGAACATTATCGCCACCAGAGACCCGTGAGTGACACCCATTTCTACTAATGGGGAAAGTGAAGGTGTTAAGTGTATGCAGTGCCATTTGCATTCGTTACTGTAGTTCCCCTTTTGGTGGTTTTGGATTCAGTCCAATCCAAACTTAACCTGCCAGTCAAAAAACAAGATCGACAGGTTGCTATTATTAAAGAAACTTGTGACCAAGAAATCAAGTATTCCTGGCACGTAATGTACCAGTCTGGTATTTGTTCGTTCTTCATATTCATTTAGTTATTGTTTTACATTACTTTGCGTTTACATTTGAATTACGTCAATCTGTTGGGGTCATTGGCTCCCGTATAACTCGGGTACCTCGGGATTGCTAAACCCGTACTGTAGCTACAATCAAATATAGCTACAGCCCCTCAGGACTTCCTTTAATAAGAGTACTTTGTCAAACTTGCACTCCGACTCATTGGAAACATAATTACTAAATGTATCATCCGATTAAAAATAATTCTTCAGATAAGATACGCAAAGACGAGTGTAAAACCACCATCGTTCGTTTTCGCTTTACGTCGAAGGTCGTAAGGCTCCATTGACGTTAAAGTAATTGCATTAGACGAAGTACTTTTCAGCTGCTATACCAATTAAGTATAATTGGGATGCTGATTATCACGTACCCAGACAATGCGATTAAATGCGCTTACCCAGAAATAACCAAGGGTCGATCGATCAGCTGTAACGAGCGTTCGAATCGATTTTAATTAATTACGATAATGAAGTAGAAAGAATTGTAATTGAATTTTTCCGCCACTGTAATGTGCACTTTCCCTTGATTGCGCGACAGCTAAACAAATTCTCATTAACACACCAACAAACGCCGCTTTAATTTCACGTGTTTACACAGGATGTTCATTCTAGCGTTTGCTACAGGTGCCAAAAGGAAGTTGCATCGATTCGATGTTGGCTTTAATTTAAATTAAAGAATGCCCATTCTATCGAATCGATTTCGCGCAAGTCATTAATTAATTAATCAAATTGAGAGGGTATGAGAAAACACGTGCAATCTATCCCATAAGTATTCGTACCATTTATGTCTATCAAAGATATTTGTCTATATTAAATAATAGGTTTGATGTTTTCAAATAAATTTTTCATTATAAATGAAACATATAATTCGAAACATAATAAATAACAACTTGTCTGAGGCTGAGGCTCCTGTTTAGAGTCTGTTGAATAAATTTTCTGAGACGTCAGTACAAGATACACAAATGAGATTTTAGAAGTTTTCAGTGGACAAGTTCTTACAGATGATACGGTTTGAGGATTCTAGGTGTGGGTTGCGTCTTTTGGGACGGTTATTCCAACGCTTTGCCAGGGTTGTAACTACTTTCACCAGGGAATTATATGACAGACTGATACCAGTGTCTTATATCTCTTGTCTATCTCGAGCACTAATATTCAGGTCACGGATCCATTATCCATAGGATACTCGGTTCTTTTTTAAGTATTACTTCAGATTTTATTGCGATATTTCCAATACTATAACGTCTGTCAATAAGAGTTTTATTCGATAAAAGTAATACGTATGCAATGTATTGTAATACAGGCTTCGAGGATGTCCTAAATAAAATTAATAAAACAGTCGTTTCGACAGACGAAATTAATTTGTTGATTTTATTTTATTTGTCCAAAATAATCGCTTCGTTAAACTGTGATGAAACGCGCTCGCTCAAAAACTCCCACGATATTAAATCCAATAATGTCACCCAACGATCGATTAATGAACATGGTTACATTTTCAATCTAATGGAGGGAAAACGCGGAAACAATTTTTACGAGATTTCGCGGAACTATTCGAACTCTCCATTTCCCTCACTTTGTACTTCTTGTTGCGAAAATCCAATACTTTTTTGGGTAACAAATTTACTCCGTATTTCGAGCTTTCAGTTTGCATTCGAATTCGCTACTGTCCGATTCGCGCGTATCACTTCGACGTAAATTCATCTGTCTGCAGATAACAATTCCGAAACAAATCAACGGTGACGGATTTTCTGATGGCGCCCGTTCTGTGACGGATACACCGTGAGCGCGATTTACCTCGCTGAAGTAACTGCCAATCCCGACGAGCCGTGTACGTTTCGTTATCGACTGAGAAAGCACATACAACGGTATTAAGCACGTTGTATTTTTATTTAGTTAGTAAATTTTTGTTTGCGTTACACGAAATGGGATACAGTGTTCGCTAAATCGCTCCGTTTCTGTTAAAAACAAAAATACAATGCGCAAACCATTTAATTGATGTTTTATCCCCTTAATTTATAAGGATATTTTACTCAAAACATTTTACTCGTTACGTTAACCAATTTTCCAAATTCTAATTTAACAACGTAGAAGGGCAGCTTCTAGAAAGGTAGACAGAAATAAATAGTTAATGTAACTTCTTGCGTGGCTTACATATTTATTAACTAAGCATCAATTCTTTCGGTTGCAATATAAGTCTCATTTGTTACTAAATATCTGTTTTCCATAAAAAAAAAAAAAATGTTGCACCAACCCCCGACATTCTCCGCGTCACTCACGTTTTAATTTTCTGTTGGAATATGGTAAGCAACAAGTCGCGGGGAATATTTTTCAAAACATTTCGCTCCGTTTTCACTGTCGAAATTGTATATACCTTTGAATGCATTCGAGATCTAACGTGAGCGAGCAAATTGGCGCCTTCGGTGCGCGTTGACCCAGCCGGGAGCCTTTTTCAAGTGCCTCGAGTACGTTTTGCGCCGTGCATTCCTTGCGGAGGAATGAAGCTTAACCGCGGCTAAACCTCAAAAAATCGTTAAATGAAAAACCAAACGGGTAACTTTAACCTGTCTCGTTAACACTAAATGTAATCGCCGGTGTTGCGCGTTTATTTCTGCTCAAATTAAGCTTACGAGACCGCCGAAGAATGTCTAGCGAATAGGTTTAACGCCGATGAGTTTATAAACTGGTACTTTTAGGCAAAGATCACTTAGAAATTCCTTTCTTTACCGTGCCGCACCCTTTCATAATATTTTGATTGTTATATCGTGATTGCGATATTTCGAGAATGACAACTCTGAGTAAACTAAAAGGACGCGTTTCATTTTGAGATTTTATGCCGGGTGTGTTCTGTCCCCCAATTAGTATACACATTCCTGACTAACCTAATCTGGATCGTTTGAAAGACACTTTTCTTACGGGGATTACATGAGCAGAAGCACTGTAAGCGTATGTTTGTATTTGTAAACCAAACATTTCAATCCCCTTACCAACCTTTTGCGTTTCGTCCCGGCTGTGATAGTTAGACTCATTAGTAAGGCTTACCTAGCACACTCTACCTTAATCCGTATCCCTATCCGGGCAACGTGCAGCACTAGAGATGTACGAAATTCTTATCTATATACAAATAGCGAATAACGAAGACAAGACGTACGGGCCTTTCGTGCGTTACTCGTTTAATAAAAAATTGAACTTGAATTATAGAGTGAAATTATTTTTCATGTTTCGGATGAATTATTGGTGTAATATAAAATTGTACAGTAACTATAAAATAGGTAATTAAATGGAATAATAATCTATAGACTCATGTGCCACAGTAATAATTATTACGTTTCTTTCGAGTAGATTTGTGTGCGGTCGACCGTACGAGTGACGCGTCGAGGGTTATTACACGCGGATCGGCCTGAATATTGCGTAAATATTGTACCCAATCGGAATTTATGCTCGCAGATAAGCGTAGCTAATTTCATGTATAGAATTTACTGTAGAAACTAAATTTTCGACATCGATTTGCGGGAGTACATTTAGGTTAATTAAGAGTTACTCTGAATTTCGATTAACGTCGAGTGAGACTGATTCAACCGATAATTGCGGTAGTTGGAAACTTATAAATTACCAGGTAATTTAATTCTCGATATCGATCGAACCAATGCTGGAGATTTGCTAACTTAAACTCGGGACTAACCGCATCGTGTCTGTCTATTTGTTCTTGTCGACGCTTTTTTTCGGCTCCACGGCGAACATTCCCGAGCGGAAATACATACTACGACCGTACAATTCTATTTTCGAGTTTACCGTAATAAAGAAGAGGGTGGAACGGGGGCTCTTCGTTACCCCAGCAAGAGCTGCTCAGTTAGTAGCCACGTCGGGGAAAAACGAATTCAATTTGTATTTAAATGGAATTATCAGTTTAGTCTAATCAAACAGTTTATTGCAGTGGATTCTGTTACAACGCATGTGCATGTGAAAATATTAAACGGAGTATTTGATCAAAATTTTCTACAGAATAGAAAATAGAACAACTCCATTAAAAATATCATTCGTTTTCATTTACATGTTTTAATAATGCTCATACAAATATTGTGTATCCTTTGCTTTCCGGCTTAATGGAAAGATAATGCATTGCATATATTCACCTTCGGGGTAAAATCTTGGTTAATTCTTGATTTTGTTGTAAGCTCGACTTTAATATTTGCATTGTATTAAGGTCTTTACATCACCTTTATAAGGACGATATAGTCCATCTTTCCTTTTATATCACCACGTGTTTCCACATGAAGCTGTTTAAGCGCAATAGCGAATGCAAATTGCTCGTGACTTTTTACTGGTAGTTTAATTTTACAAAGTATAAATACTTAATATTTTTAGATATTTCCGTATCGCTAAATAGAGCGATAAAAAGAAGACAGTTAAAACGAGTCCATTTGACAAAAAAATCGAAGTTCGCGTGTTCAATAATTGATGAGATAAAAAAGCGTTTGGAAAGGGAATTTTTGTAAAAATCAATGAAAACTGTCAACTTCGAAATACTGAATGTTTTAAATAATTTCGAGAATAGCAAATCGATGGGTCATAAGCTCTCTCTCTTTTCCCATTGACTGCAATATGTTACAATTCGAACCAAATCCCTGGCAGAGAGCACAGAAGTGATCGATTCGGCGTGGTATGACCTCATTACAATGCTTTCGTTTCTCTACGATTATTTAAACCCAACAATTATGGGATAAACGTTTCGATGTTCTTTCTTCCGGAAGAAAAACTTTAGTTAAATTCTTTCTCTCTACATCATTAATTTTAAGCCTCTAAATCGGATTTCCGTTCGATTGTATGCATCGCTAATTTGTTTCCGATTCTCATGCTCCTACGTAGTTTCAAGTTTCGTAGATTGTTGAACATTATTCTGTTACTTTCACATAAATGCCACCATTTAAGCCAGACCAAACTAACAATAAGATAAAAACGAATCATGCCGTTTATTTCTATTGCTTATTCGTTAAATGATACTGGCCTGTTTTTTCTAACAAAGTCATGTAGCGAAATAGATTCAACTTGATTTATTGACGGGTTTTTTATTGACCAACGTTCGTTCACCTAACCGTGACAAAAAGAGCGACATCAGTAGCGAAAATGGAATATAGAAACTGTACAGGCCATCGTGACTTCCGCGGTGGCTCGAACCGAGTAGTTGAGTGGCTTTATCAGGCCTCGTTACTGAGCTAAATCCATGGCACGAGTGGAGGAACATTCTCGTGACGGACGTAAAACCCGAAATGAACTTCCTCGCTTACGGGGATTGCCATTTTGGCCCGCGAAAGAGGGGCAAGTGGGTTGCCCGGTCCAAACCACCGGATACATACAATATACAGTGTGTCTCATTTTAATCTCTAAGCGGGAGCAACGCGAGACGTGTGCTGGATTGGAAAAATTGAACGGGATAAAAGGTGACGTTGAAGTTTCTCAAGGGAACACCGTTCGAAGCAAGGTTTTCTACGATTTGTAGACGGACACTTTCTACATAAAAATTCTTTTGTTTGCCGTAAATAAAAAATAATTCCATTTACATTTCAAGCAATGTAATGTCATGTTAAAAATTCTATAAAACGTAAAACTAAATTCGTGTAAACGATACAAACGAAATTAGCAACTCAAATAAAGCAAACGTACGATAAATAAAAGTACGGAAATAAAAGTGTTTCTTTTCTTGAAGTATATACGAAATGTCAAACGTCAAAACGTCCAACGCTGAAAGATATCGTCGAGATCCGTGATAAGGGTACGTTTTTTTGTCGGATATCATAGACGGTTTTGGATTGTCACGATGAATATTGCGAACGTCTAGCACGCTCATAGTCACGAAGAAGGCTGTCAACAGGTGAGACCATCGTGCACGCTCCGGCACATTCCGGACTTCCTACTCAACTTCCTGTGTTAACCTCGTGCTCATTATACGGTTTAAACTTCGTTTCAACGAGGAGCATTATTTATTGAAACGCCGAGTCCTAAAGACTCGCTTTCGCTTCTCTTCAAAGGGGAGACAGAAATTAAATTTAATTCCTAGTTTTTCGCGACTTGGCTTCCAACTCTACTTAATATTAACTACTTGCACACCCAAAGGCAAGAAACTTGTCCATCGCGATTCACTGAATACGCGTACGATATATCTGACAAGCATTCATTGAATTCTGGTATGTGTTATACATATTCGAACAGAGCTGATTGAAATATTTAAAAATGACTTGGGTTATATGGATATTCGTTGATCAAATATGTAGTATATTCAAAGTATTGGAATAGTATTCTATTATTCAACAAATACAATTCAAATAATTAACTACAATATGCACTTGAATTCCCTTTCTAGCGAACAAAACTAATAAAATACAAAGAATCTCTAAATAAAATATGTGTTTCGACATAATACTTTAAATAACATCATCTCAAAAGTACGCATTCCGGATTCGTCCCGAGATCCCCAAGAAATCACAGAAAAACACCTGTATACAGCGAAGGAAGAAAAAAAGTTGCCACGGCTTTTTCGCAATCGTCTTATTTCACGCAAATTTCTCCCAAGACGTAAAGTCGTGTGTCTCGCGGTAGAACGCTCGCAAACGCGTTTGTCGTATTACTGTGTACAATTGCTGGCTCTCTATAAACAAACCCTCCCCGCAGATCCGTCCTTCGCGACGCTAAAGGCTTATCACTACGCTTATCTACATGCGCAGCCTATAAACTTTTCCATACACGAGCTTCTCCTCTTCCACGCTCTCGAACACCACACGTATGTTTGTGTTTCACCGCACACATTGCTCGCCTGCACAACGTACCGTGCAACGTATTTCTGCGTACAGTGTCCCTCCATTCTCGCGCGTCGCGCGAAAGTACACGCTGCCATTGTGCCCTGTGCACCCGAAGATATATCTGCTGCGAAAACCGTCGTGTTAAATGCACCCACACCGAGGCCGAAGCTCCAAGCCCGCGCGTGGATGAACCGAATTCGAGTGTTGGAAGAGAGGGGTGGATGGAGGGTAGCTACAAAGGGGATAGAAGGACGACGTCACGCTTCGACTGACTTCTCCGTGAGATTGCACACCGTGACCAACAAACTACCACGGTTTACGTGCTGTAACTCGTGCAAAGAACGAACTCCAGAGAGAGAGAGAGAGAGAGAGGGGGGGGGGAAAGGAAAATGTTGAGAAAATAAAGAAAAACCGAAAAGAATGGACTCGCTGGGAACGGGGTGACCGTAAGGGCACAGTTCGAGAAGTTGAAAGGCGAATGAAGGATGGAGGGAGGGTTTCTGCTTGAAGAGAACATGACCCATAGTGTGGCGGGATACAGAAATCATGGGCGAAGGAATTTTTGAAGGGAACATTTGGGTAAGGTTACGTGTTCTTTCATGAAGCTCAAGAGGAACTGGAATATTGGAATCCTCAGCTGATGTTTTTAAGTGATTAATCAAAATAAAACCGAAGCACAGAAACCTCGACTCGATGTGTGCATGTAGATACATACACCTCGTATAAAATATGTATAAGAGCATAAGTGCGCGCACAAGCGCGGATCTACTAATCCGCTTAACTCGGAACCGCGTAACTCGAGGACTTAACGTACTTTGATTATATTCGAAGATTAGAGAATAGCATTCTCCGTAATATTATGACCTAATGTAACTGTATGAGTTGTAAAAGGTTCTTAATCGTCTTTCCCTTAAATATGTACCTTCCGCAAACTTGCCGCAAAGTTTTTGACTTTTTCAAAGCGATTTGCATCTTCAAAATCATCCCACCATTATTATCTAAAGTGCTTTTATCAGCCTGTAATTGTTATTATTCATACGAATGTGAAGGGCCCAGACATCGTTGATGGCGTTTCTGTTGTTCAAAGTGGTACGTTTCGCGTTAAATTCATCTGTAACGTAATTTTCTGAGAAGTTACCGACCGTGTTCAGATTGTTGACCAGAGTGTTTTTCAGAAGAACTCATTTTAACTAGCAACTCGAGCAGTTCAACGATAGTTACGTACCACGGGATAAACATGGAATAATGTTTGAGCAATTTATTAGTGAAACTCGTGACAAAATTGATGGCGTTATACGGCCAATTTTGCAGCTGAGACGGTTAAAATTGTTCTTGAATATTTGATCGTGTAATTTTATTGCAACCAATGGCATCGCGTGACAATGGACTCAATGTAGCAAGTCATGCGATAAACACATAAAATCCAACGAGATTACCGAGCGAAGATGAGGAAAGAAAGAATATAAAAAATTGAAGAAAATGTGTAACGGTCGGAGCTAAGGTGAGAAATAGAAATTTCATAACAAGTTAGAAGCGGAGGAAGCGGAAGGAGCAGAGTGGAAAAAAAGAAACAAGAAACATCTCTATTTATACGACCAATCGGATTACATCTTTAAATATATTTCTGCGGTATCCGAGGAAAAAGCTGTAAGCAAAAATAAAATATTCAATACGTTAGTCGTCGCTTCATCCAGAAATAGAACTTTTCATTGAGTAACTAAAGAGATTAAAGAGACCTTAATTAAAAGCAAAGAAACTGAACTATTATTCATTACATCGCCGAAGGAGACAATGAAAGAAATAAGACGATTAAGTGCCTTCCGCGTCGAAATAAGGAACGAAGCTCGCTGTGAAGCACACGAGACCGTAAAATGGAAATACTAAAACGAAAAGCAGAGAACGATTAGGATGCTTGTCCTATCTGCACGGTGGTCCGTACTACAATGGTAGGAGATGCTTTCGTGGTCTCTTAGGGGGACCCGTGTCGAAACCGTTCCACGTCGAGTTCCTTTCTGTATTACACGGTTTATCAGAGAAGCCAGCTTCGACCAAGAAGGGAGTTGGAGGAGGGCGCATTCACAAACCGACACTGGACTCGGAGAACCATCGATCGATCGATGGATTTTACTTCTGCCCTCGTCTCTTCGACCAACCGAAACGTGCCTTTTGTGCTCGAGGAAACGTGTACCCGTGGAACGCGCGCGAACCTCTACGTACTCGAGCAAAGCGCGATTTATCGATTTTACGTCCGTTCGATTTTCTTATCTCCCTTCCACGCTAATAACACCTCTGCATAGGGGGCCAACGGTTGATCGAAAACAGAAAAAATGATTTAACGCGCCGATCTTTATGGAAATCGACGGAAAAGTGTCTACACTTTTCATCGTAGTTGTCTTTTTCGTTGTTATGTAATGTCACTATCTATGCCTGATGACCAGTTGTCCATTGTGTTATCCGATACTTTAAATTATAATTTTTCCCACGATCCATGGGTTCTTTTGCTTAAACTGCGTTCTTGTTTCCTAACGAAAACGCAATAGGACATTCCCTCCTACCCCGTTTTCATCAGTTTATTTTTGTGAAATTCCAAAACACGATAAAGCATCGAGTGGTAATAGACCGTATCAACCAGGATTCAACGATGAACAGCGAACAATAATTAATGATTACACGGGTGGCTTTCAAAGCGTCGCTTAGTCAGACTGCGTAACATGGAAATGTAATTTAAGCTTCTATGCAATGACCACAGTAAAAAAAAAAAACCGGCTAACTTCGCAATTTATGCGACCACGGGCATCGAGTACACCTATTAATAGGACAGTTATTAAACCGTCAAGCCTCGGCGAAATATATGTACGTCTACGGAAACAGTGGTTTATTTGGTGCTGTTTTGTTAATCGGCTTTTGGTACTGTTCTTTCAACAGAAAATGGAACGTGTCCTCGTTATCTCACGCGCGTTACTGCACCATGCACAAGAACACGCTGAAATAACCTAAATGTATCAACGACGAAACAAACGAACATTTAGCACACAATCAGAGTCGTGAGAAATAGCTTTGAAAATGGAATGAAGCCACATAACGCGAACTAGAATGGTTGCTATTTGAAGGTATGATAAACGTTAACTGTACTGCGTCGAAATCGAGTAAATACATTGCTTCAAACTCTTGACGCAATAACTTTAAACGACATTTAGAAATAATTTAAAGACTTTGCATAAAGCTGTTGAAATTCATAGTGGTCTTAATAAAGTTTTAATGGTTATTTCATTTTCAACCATTTTAGTCCGCTTTCGAGTGCATATCAACAATTAACATATTAATTTTGAATAGAATATTAACAACTGATATACTAACCAAATTATAGGAGTTGAAAGTAATTCTATCCTTTTACATTTGATTACCTAACTCCAGTTTCAATAAAAATATTTACTCATCATTTTATTACGTTACGAAGTAAAAATATTCCGGGGAAAAAAACAGTAGACGTAATTTTGTCTTGAGCCTCTTCCACTAAACATGAAAGAAATATCCATCAGTCCTGAATCTTACAAAGAAGATATTACCTACTGTGACTTCAATTTTTTTTTCCCCAAGTGTTTGAGGTAGAAGTGATATTTCAAGTGGACAGGGTTAGCAACCCTTACCCCTTACCATGCATAATGGTCCCATGGTAGAATTCAGCAATGACGCCGCAGGTGACATCGTTGATTTATCGAGAGATCTTCGCGTTATTAATCATAGAGCGGGGAGAGGAGCTGGAAAACCCGAGCAATGGAGAGAAACCAGAGAGTAAAATTCGAGAGAACGATGACAAATCAATTATGCAACTATTCAATTAAGACGCTTTTCAGAAAGTTGATTCTACGTTCAAAAGGAAACAAGAGCAGACAGCGTAGAAATACGTTCATTGGGACGACGGAAGTCGATTGAAATGTTGATGAATCGAATCGGATCCGACTCGAAAATAATAATAGAACATTTCTCCTCGGGAAAGTAAAATGGCAAAATACAATAGAACACGTTTAGATCCAAGGATATTGTAAAACCTTACAATTCCCTTTCACGCTATCTTACATTTTTTTCCAAAGCTAAATAAATTAAATATTCTTTAATTAAAAGACTCAGAATTGTATCTCCAGTATCTATGTACATAGAACGTTCTCGAGGCATTTGGAGGTGTCCCGGAGTAACGGCGCCGAAATTAGAATGCAGATCGTACCGAATGTACGAAACGGTGTCTGCAGAGCAATGGCGGAAGAAGAAGAGCAATATCGTGCGTAATGACGGGAACTGACGAGACAAAGGTAAGGGCAATGGCCGAGTTGGAGCAGAAGAAAATACTTTGGCGAGTCTTATCTCGCCTCGCCGCGGTACATATTCGTAATTTTTGAGGCGGGCGTCGCGCTTGGAAACGCGCGTTACGGTTTCTTCTAACATCCGGCATGAATTTAGTTCTCGAAAGGACGCGATAGCATGGGAGAAGAAGCGGAAGTAGGAGCGTCGGCAGGGGGTTAAGGGAAGCTGGGGAACGAGCACGAAGAAGGAAGAGAGGAGGGCAGCTGATGGCTTGACGATATCTCGGACTCTCGAAACTTACCGGATAGACGAACTCCGTGAAACTTTCCTGCCGCTTTCCTGCTCCGGCTCCATGATAGTTAAAAGTTTGCACGGGTTTGGTGTTGATCTACTTCACCTGCGCTCGGATTAATCGTGATTCCGTTTTAACGGAGTGACTTAAGGGACCGCCCCCTCGCCCTTGCAATGTAGGAACGATGACACTATGTAAATTGAAATAAAAGAAAATAGAACCAATGAGATGAGGAGTACGCCTCCCCTCGCTTTTAATCTTACTTCGAAGAACAATGAAGCATGTTGGAATATTTGGAAGGAGGTTGGGGCCATGTTTTGGTATTGGAAGAACATATATCACCTCGTAGATTATAAAGTTTGCTTGGTTGTCCGATGTAATAAATGAGGTAGTTCGTGGTCATCTAACAGAGGAAGTTCGGTAATGATTTTGTTGAAACTGTGAACGTTTGTTGGGTTCTGGAGTTCGCAAACAAATTTTCGATAGAATCGACAGATTGTCAGCAATTCGAAAACTCCCGTTTTGAAATTAAAACAAAAGTTGATAATGTATGTGAAGCTACAGTTACTCAAACTACGTCGATACTTTAATCCCGTTTGGTCAAGATATCAGCTCATTGTTGCAACAAATGGTAACCCGTGAAACGAGGAAGGTTTAAGTCGGGTTTTAAAATAACTTGCCGGCAACTGCTCCTAATTTGAATTCCAAAATAACAAGTTGCACGTCGAAAATTTTCAGGAACACTTCGGCCACGAATGCAAATCGACACGTGTCTGCCGGGCCAAACAGCTTGCGGCATGCACCGTCGACTGGTGTTTTTTGTTGCGTCACTTCAACCAGAAAGTTTCCAACTGCGGCAACGAATGGGATATTGTTTGCGTTTGCGTCGCTTTGCTTGCTCAGGCGTGGTGTAGTGTACGGTTACTAGACGATTAGCGCGCGTCTAAACACGCGGCGAAACTCGACAAAAATTGCGTTCCCGGACTCCCGTGGAACGTTTTCATTTTTATTTATAGTGATCCGTTACCCAGCAACGCAATTTTTCCCAATTTTCCGTGTCTTTGGACGCGCCGATAGTCGAGCCGCACCGCACCGCCTATAAGTCACCGGTGACTGTGTAAATGCTGGAGTAGAAACAAATTGACGTTGCAAAATAACCATACCGATGTTTATTACTTCTTCTGATTATTACTATTTTCTTTTCGAAATACTCATTAATTATGAAATTATCAGTTTTGCACTTTCAGTGAAAAACTTTTCTCTTCTTTCCATCTCTTTGATTTGCTACAAATTCCTGAACAATCAAAATTTTCAAAAAGACTCACGCTAGATTATAGCGAGATTCTTTACCGAGTAGCAGAGTTGTCTGACTATCGTCCACTGTTTCTACTTGCGCTTGCGGCTGGCTCTTCGTCTCTCGAGACGATCATACTGTTGATGAATTCCTTTACTATATCCGAACTAAGTTCGTTCCAACCCTCTTATAATATTCTCCACATATTCTCCTTTGACTTCGGACACGTTTATCTTGCAAGGAAAGTTCACGAACACGGAAATTCAGAAAATTTTGAAACATTTCGTGCGAGTAGTTCATCCGTTAAGATGAAACCATTTCTCGTTGGTGCCGTAATACGGGCTGAAGAGTTGGAATCACCCCCTCGAAACAAAAATTCAGATTTTTTCCTTTTCGTGGAAATGCAGTGGAAAAACTTGCACCGTGTGAAAATAAAAAAAAAAAAGATAAACTCAGCTTTAATAACGAGCCATTTATTCCCAACGTTTCGATTTTATGTATCGAGGTAAAATATAAAAAAGAATCCAAGGAAAAAGCATTGAGAATTGTAAAAAATGTGTAAAGGAGATGAAAAAGTTATGTGTGTTTCTCATTTCTTCCTTTTAGATAAAATACTCAGTATATGTGTTTCCGTATTTACCTTTCGAATTAAAGTTGGTAATGATAATTTGTAATTGATGTTCAAATTAGTTCAAATGAGTGGAGTGGAAAAGTTTTTCATTAAAACAAAGAAAAAATATATCTTCTCTTCCCTTATTAACTATCCCCTTCTACATTAAAAATTTCCTCCAAAAATCCATTTCTAGTCTTTCATGACAATTTTATCCAAAAAGTCCTTCTTTTAATGCCCATGCCATCAAGGATACTCACTTGCCTAACCACCACATTCCATCACCAACGATGACCTCCTGCGAGATCCATCTTCCCCCAAAATCCTCCCCAATTCCCCCAAATGATTCCCGAAGCTCTCTCGCTCGAGGCAAAGCTTCCCACAAAATTTCCCTTGACTTTACGTTGCATTTGCAATTAGACACGAAGCCCTGAAGGAATATATAAAACCGAAAGTACTCGAGCACCTGAAACAGGTTCAAGAAGGACATCATGTTCGCCGGCCGAGGTGTAGTACCAAAGCGTGCGAAACGGGAACGTACAAACGATTCGTAGTGCGCGCACAGCGTTGGAAATCGATAGAGAATAGGTACTCAGCGCCGCTTTTCTGCATTTTATAGTTTGGTTGGCAGCAACGGATAGACAAGCGCGAGCAAGAATAAGCAAGAAGCGTGAAAACAGCGAAATCGTAGCTTGAGAAAAGAAGAGGAAGAGGAGAAGACGGGAGAAGATCTTAGCGGGGCATGTTTAAATCCCCGCCAGGTCTTGAGATTTTAGTACGGCATCTGCAGAGCTCTCGGTACGGAAAATAAATTCTGACCCGTTCGGTAGAAAAGGACGAGACGATTGTGCCGTGAAAAAGGAAACGGAAGGAAAAAAGGAGAGACCCACGTAGAAGGGGGAAGAGAGAAAGAGAAGTACACGCGAGTCGTCGCACACAGACGGAATCAGATTAGCCGATGTACTTCTCTTGGCGGCCCACCCAGGCTCCTTTAACCCCGACCGGAAAAAGCAACCAGCCTCGCGCGCACTTACACACATATGCGCGCGAAAATACACGCGTATAGGCGAATACATGCATACAGGCTCGCGTACGCTGACACCAGGGAACCCAATGACTTGTATTCCAGCTCGAAAGAGACACGAGGGGCCCATGCAAATGAATTTAACCCAGCGCACTATCTCGTCCTTGCTCAACCCCGATCCTCATCCCACTCTATCTATCTATCTATCTTTAATTCTCTGCTATAATTTTCTCACCCAACCCCACTCTACGGCTACCAATTCTTTTTATCCCTGGTCTTACCTATGTTGCACGTTTCTTCGTTGCATCCTACGTTTGTTAACCTTCCGTTCCCTTTCAGACGGTCCTCCGACCAAGGCTGGTTTAAGGCGTGGAGCTTTAGGGGCACAGGGGCCTCCAGATGGGGTACCTATCCGAGATTAATTCGAGGCGACTTGAGGAACTCAGGCGAGAGTGTGAAACTCTATTAAATGATGATATCTACACCCTCGACTTTCTTTCTTAAATGCTTTCAGCTTAAGCTGTTTTATTTACGATTTTGACACTTTAACCGAAGTCAGGTAGCAATTTTTATTTCGGACCCAAATCGTGCGAAACAAGCTTTTTGATGTTCACAGAGGCTAAGTAAAACGATATTAACACCTCCATTTCAGACTGTTTGCTTCCAACTGTGATTCATGGGGGTGGCTCTGTGATTATTTGAGCCCCCATGTCTTGATGTCCAGCTGGTATCATTACCCTGAATGGACGTCACACTGCCTGCACTTGGACTCTCTAGGTAATCAGATATACATGGTGATACAGGCAACTTGTACGCTTTGAGGAACGAAGCAAAACTGTTAACTGTTAGGCTTAGAGTTAACAAAGGTAAATACTGTTTTACATTGAAAATCTAACAAATAAATTGAATATTTCTTGAATCTAACTTTTCCTTTTAGAAAATATTCTTTGCAGTATCTGTAGTTTCTAAAGTATGCAAAATGTTAATCCAGGGGGCTGTTCAAAGTAAGGACTCTAATTTCTCATTAAATTCTCCATTTTGTTTGGTGGCTACTCGATTCAGAGATATAAACAAGAGGATTAACCCTGGCCGTTCGATACTTCTTCGTTCTGTCTACCATTCAGCTTACACTCCAGATAAAAATCCGATTCCTGATAATGTCTTGCGCTGAAACGAGCCCGGGATAATGAACCGAACTTTGTAAGCGCAGTCACCCTTCTTTTTTATGTTTCGGGGGCAACACTGGTGGCGCTCACGCGCGCGTCCCTAGATTTAATTCAGGCGTTCATTAGCATTCGTTCAGTATATTAGGGAGAACCTCCCAAAGGTTGAAGAACTTCGAACGTTTGAACCGAATACAATTGCAGACCCAGTACTAACAGAAATTAGAGAAGAAGGCTAACCTAAATTATTTATCGTGCAATGTTAAGCTTTTAAAAATTAAAATAAACGAATTAAGAAGTATACCTGTTAAAGTTGACGTTTAGTGTAAAAAGATTGAGAAGTACTGCTCTATTTTATTCTATTTTCTGTATTCTTTGACATTTTCGCAAAGGATGTCAGTGATCCGGTATGGTCTTGTGGCGTTTCGTGAGTGTAAGTGTGGAAGCGATTTTTTTGTTGAAACGATTTGTTGAACAAATGTTTGCGTGACGTTTTCTGTTCAACACGATTAGTATACAGTTTTAGTAATGGTTGGCGAATCATTTTAGGAACCTCCTCTACAACGCGTTGGAACGTGCCCATATCTGACCATCGTGGCCACCACCTTGGCTTAGTCATGCACAATTAATAACAGCCAAATTCGCCGGGCCGTTATTAATGTCGTTCGGTATTCTAATTGAAGTTGGGACTATCGATTTCTGGATTACTACTAATTACATATCACGAGAAACAAAGCGCGGTATCCCCACTGAATCATCCCAAGACAATGAATCGCGTTATCGTAATTAATTAAAAGATTAGTATGGTATGTAAATTCGCGAGCTATGCAAATAAGATCGTGTCTCTTCTGGAGGGTGTGTCGTGATTTCCAAATCGGTCGACATCGTTGGCCTCTTAGCGAATGTCACTCATACGTTAATATGCATGCCTCTAATAACGTTCTTGTGTTTATGACAATCAAGCCAGTCACGGAAGTAATTGGAAAATATATGATGCATCGAAGGAACGGTTAATTAATTCCAGCAAGGAAATACATATATGAGGTGAAGAAATTAATTCTGTGCTTTTCTAACGTAAATTTTCTATTTGTTTATAAAGAAAAACCATACAACATTTTAATCTCACACACATGTAGTAGTAAAAATAAAATGTCGAAGCAATTCGTGTGTTTTATTATTACAAAGGTTGGTCGTTTAACGGAACAGAAAGACTAATAAATATTTTTAATTAAACTACAGTTACAAATAATTGAATTTAAAGGCACAGAATTACGTTCTATGTCCAATATGGTTTTCGCTACTCTATGATTCTACACATTTATCAAATATTCGACTTTAAATTCAACGAAGTTCAGTGACGATAATTGTGTTTCTTTATCGTTTGGTAATTGCTGGATCTTCTACGCATGCAACCCAAACCCAAGAAATTAGCTGAACACTTACGTATGTCGGTACTTGCTGTACCAACAATTTAAGACGGCAAGTAAGTAGAGACGAGAAAATACGGGGCATACTCAGTTTACGTGCTATTATTAGGGTCGAAGTTGCATAGGAGGCATATTGTACGTCAATTTAATACCAAAGTTCACCGCATGCACTCATCTTGTATATAAAATTTCTCAGCGTGTCATATATTTTTGCAAAAGCATTAAATTCTTTGTCATCCTTTCTTGCATCCATTATTTTTACTATCCGTGTTATTATATTTATAGGGCCAGAACAATGCAACATTTAACAAAAAAATTGACTCCTTTGATTGCATTTCTCAAAAGATACGCATTTCCAAAACGTTTGTTTAAATATTCAATAAAACGTGACGAAAATTTGAGTAGAGTAAAATTCGACAAGTGATTACTCTCAGATCCAAATGCAATACGTGTTGCAGCAATACCCGCTGCCCAAACTAAACCAGAACCTTACAGGGTGACATTAGGTGAACGTTGGACGTGTACAGAAATGGGTGACAGATGGAGAATGTACGGATAAGAGATTGGTTAGTTGGTCCTTTGACGGCGAATGCCAGAGGCACTGCCACAGTTTTAAATTGCAAATCCATGTAGCCTCAAGATTTAGAGTATACACTGCAAGTTCTCCCGGTGCAAAGGTTGGAAATGCTTCTAGAAGCCAAATTAATATTACGCTATTTCTGATACCTCACGTACCTACTCCTACAATAAAATTCAAGTACTATTATTTTTCAATATATATGTTTTTTTTTCCCACTAAGAACTTGCAATAATGTCATAGGTTTCTAAACACATATTTCCAGGGCCGAGGTATTTTTTAAGACCAGGGTGTGTATACGGGAACATAAGGAAAACCCATCGCGATTTATAGAGCCGTTCCGTACATTCTACACCGTCTATACAACCTGCTGCATGCGACCTACAAATATACTCTACCGTGCCATCGCACGAGGAGCCCCCTAACAGAGTTTATCGGTTCGCAAATCTTGAGCCCTTTCGGCTCGTGTAGTTCGTCCCAGAGGTTACGATTAAAGCTGAAAGCACTCCAGTCATTTAAATATTTTATGCATTTATTAATTGCGTGGTCGTAGTAGACAGTAAAAGACTACAAACCTAGCTCGTCATCGTTTTCTCTCCATAGCGACAGTGTCTTGTAAACAAAATTTAGCAAGACAATTACAAATTTCAGAGACTTTCGTACATGTATGTATAAATAAATGCACAAAATCTCCAAAATTTACGTCAAATACTGTTGCTGCAATAAAAAGTTGGCTAGTAGGTCTGATTGGTAACAGTACAATCTCCTAGATTATACTATTGAAATATCACGTACCCTCTGTAGGATTAATTCATATTTAGAAACTTGTCCTTAGAATTTTGAAGAAATTCCAATACCAAAGAGTTTCCCCTATTCTGTAAGCTTCGACTCGCTCATGTTGCACGCCAAATAAAAGACGGTACCTGTATGTACATACATAGCTATGGGAACTGAAGGGTTAGAAGATCCATACCCGGTCACGTACGTATCCTTAGCGCATAAGGGAAAATCGCAATTTGCGGTGAAGCTTGATAATTGGAAATACGAAATAAACAGTGCAGTCACGCACTCGGTGAAAGCGTACACGTTCCTCGTATAACAAAGGGACAGGGAGCGTTATACGAGTAGATGGGAAAGATGGAGTAGAAGGCAAATCCAAAGGAAAGAAGAAGCCGAGGGGCGAAACGAAAGGAGAACATTGCGTCGCATCGATTGCACCTGGCTGCTTCGGCGTCCTCCGACTGGCTTGACGAGCGATTTCTTTGACTGGATGGAAGCTTATGAACGGGCAAAGAGGGAGTGCAGTCGACATTACCTAATATCAAAGGCGAGCGAACAAAAATGAACTTCGAGTGTAGTTTGGTAAACACGGTGTGCATACTCGATGGGTTAGCGACGGGCCAATTTGTTTACGTTAAATTAGCTGTCGTCTAACTGTCTGGGGCCACGGCTCAAAGAATGTAAGAACCACGTAGTAACGTACAGCTACACATCGACGTTAACACAATTTTCTTGAAACTCCAAACATATGGAGAGATAACGAAAATTCAAGTTACATACCGTAAAGCAATTCTCTTACAGGTTGAAAATTGTTGAACACTTCAATAGTATCAACAAAGAAATAGACGATCGATTATCGACGATCTGTAAACAGGACGATATATGGGACACGTATCGATGGATCGATATGGTCGTGTGGCTGATGGTCGATGAAAGGGGGCAAATTATGTATGTGTCTGTTAACTACTTACACTTGATACGCCTTACCCCGATTCCTCATGTAAATTGCGTAGTTTCCGGTTGACGGATCACAGCCAGACGCGGAACGTTGCATTCCCCTACGTATACGACACACTCGAATCGATTCTAACTCCTCATTCTCGTGCTCACATTCCGCTTCCTCTTTTTCCTTTATCCCCCATGCCTCTTTTCACGTTACTCCTCATCCATCTGCCAGTATCTCTGCTCGTGAAGTCTTCCTCTCACCTTTATGCGGCCTCGGAATCATCTTTCTGTTCCCTCCCCTAACACTATTTCCGTCCCTTTCTTCGGCACCTTTTGACGACAATCTTCTGCCTCTGTTCCACCACTTGTTTACGACTCTTGGCATCCGTGCTTCCGGACGACGTGATCATAGGTATTCAAAATAGGTATTCAAAACGTACGCAGCCATGCAAGTCTCAACGTTCCATACGACGAGACGCGCAGGATTCGACGTTGTATTTAGACGTACAAATCAATTTTCGGCCTTTCTTTCTCAGGTAACTTTCCTAAGTAGTACTATCCGGGGATAAAAAGGATCATAGTGCAAACTAGAAGATAATGAAAGTTGTCTATAGTCGTGAAACGCGATGCTATCGAAGCGTTCGCGTAATTAAAAATGATCAATAGTCGCGGTATAATATTCTGGACAGGATATAGGAATTTGTTGTGTGATATCGTTATCACGAAAGGATGGAATTTATATCCAAACAAGTAATGAAAATAGCTTTGACACAGATGCGGAGATAGTTCACGTTGAACCATCGAGAAAAATGCGATCGTATCGATAGATCGATATAAAGTACCGCTACATATTTTCTTCTTTCCTTCGTATCGATATAACACACCATCCCAACCCTGCCACCGCCCATCGAAAATCGAGTTGTAAACATAGTTATTGGAATTATCGAGCGACACACAGCGCGGCGTGTTTCACAGATGGTGGCTTTGATTTCGCCATCTTCCACACACGCTAGATAAATCCAAGCGAAGAGGACCATTGATGCTGCGGAGTTTAATTTTGTTGGGTCAGCCTATCAAACGATAAAATACACGAGTATATGGAACAGATTGTACCAGAGCTGGATAACAATTAGAGTAAAAATATTTAGAACATTGTTGTCTACGTTTTGAAATACATATTGTTAAATCATTTATAATTATACGTCTTATGGTTTTACTATTTGCAAATCCCAGAGTAGCCTTTCTTTTTACACGTTTACACAAGAACGTCTCTTTAGACGAATATTTCGCGGCAAACAAAATATTTTTATGGCGAACATTCGTTCGAATAGGTACATTCAAATATTTCTGAACGATGAAAATAAGTCGAGAGGAGAAATAATATTATGGCCGAAGAGGAGCATAATATTTGTGGACGTAAATTTGGTTATTGGCAACCAAATAAATTATTCCCTGTAATTACACACGGCATTAAAAATAAAATAATATATATTTACCGTTTATTACTTGAAATATTATTTTATCCAACTTTGCGTCATACCCGCTGGTCAAGATATTCATCTGCGTCACGGAGTATCGGTTTTTTGCCAAAAACGTTAAAAAACAACATACCGAAAATACATATTCGATAGCTCAATTTTTATGTTGATTTTGCTTTCGAAGGGATAGTTAAAATATTGATATCAGTAGACTGTGCGTTTCATCCGTTTCTCTCTTTTCAATTGGGTTATGCTAATTTGGAAGCCTCGATTAAGAGGAATTCTTCGCGAAACGTTTAATTGTTATTAATCGATAGCGACTTGTTAATACAAAAATAAATTATCGGTGTATAAACTTTCGGTGTATCAGATAACTTGTAATTAGGAAGTTTGCTTTCAATGAACGATGAATCAGATTTTCGGAATTGTAGGTAATAACTGGTTAAGCAACGGAGGGATCGAGTAAAGTTTCATCCGACCACGTACGCCTCATTTCGGAGGCTTATGGGAAGAGGCGGTAAAGTCGTTCAAATATCGTGTAAAACGAGTTGCCCGTAAAGAATTACTTACTTTCAATCAATTTGACGCTTTCAAAACTGACGGTAACGTATGTGAGAAGATGGGAAAAATTCTTACACCATGGAAAAATATTGAATAGTAAATAGGAAATATATTATCATTTTAGAATTAGAATTTGGATACGGAATGAAATTGTATTCAAAAACTCAATTACTTGAACACGACTTGAAAACCACTGAAATATTTAAATACTCGAATACAGGAAAAATGACTAAATAAACACGGTACTGTACCCAATCTCTGAAATACGGTAAAAACAGGTCCCTTACATGACAGTAGCCTCGAAAGATCAAACGGGATTCTTTGGCCATCATGATATTAAGGATCATCTCAACGAGCTGAATATCCGTTATAAATGGCGAGCCAGCAGTTACCATGGCATCAAGGAAAGGACTCTCGTGATCTCCAAGGAGGATAATCTACCACCCATGCAGCGGGTCTTAGGACGGGTATTGGACCTCTAAGGCCTGGACATCATCCCAACGATCATCATCAAAACAGCGAAACTTAGTTGTAATCTATGTTAGGAATGAGAAACTTTCTCAGCCTCAGATCTCGTGCGACTCTTTCGACATGTACATCGTACACGAAATATTAAAGGAATTACTAGATATTAATACGAAGAATGAATTTTAGAACGACGTTTAAAAAAAGTTAAGAAAAATCAAAAAATTTAAAAGGAAAGAAAATTCGATTTTAAGTGTTTCCAGCCTTTGTCACATGAAAGCGGAGAATACCACGATTCGAAGGACCCGCTTATTCTCGAAGATTCCCCAAGTCTTCGATCGTTTTGCCAGAGCCCACGATTCGTTCTCGATCAACGAGCAATACACCTTCATCGGTTCACGTCATAAGTCTTTGTCTTCCGCACATAACGCTTTTTCCACGGTATCGAGACCAAATAAATTTCTTCCATAGCTATATTCGCTGCCTCGATAACTTTTTCCTCGTTCTTCCCTAATGTCCCTCCCTTAATACCCTTAGTCTTCCAGGAGTACGTTTTGTTGTTGAAAATTGCTTTCTATTAAATCCCCTTCCTCGCCCGTATCTTCTTGAATTGCGTCTATTTCTCGTCTTTCCATTGCTCCTGGCACGTCTTCTGACGGTTCGTCTTCGATCGGCGTTCTAGTTCGCGAGTGCCCCTTTTCGTTATTCAACAAGTGAAGTGGTAAGTTGCGGGTATCGTTTTCGTTCAACTTTTTTCACCGAATGGGCGTGACGCCTTATAACTATATCGTCACTTTCCGTACTCCGTGAACAATAACCATCTCCTGACTGTGAAATAGCTAACGAGCTCGTGTTCTTCGCCTTAGGTAGTGTTTACGAATGCTAAGGTATTGACAAACCAATCGCAAATCGTTACTATCTAGAACACCAGTGCAATATTCTAATTCTAAGCCATACTCTCCGCCCGCCTTTCAATTTAATTGTCCTTTGTCTCAGCGATCGATTCCTTTTTTCCCTCGCGCCGAAACGAATTAACCTTCCGGGGCTCGACCCAACGTAAGTGTGAATCGATTAAACGCTCCGAATATGTATGGGGAAGACATAGATTTATGGCCGTTGCGCGGTATTGCTATCGGGGAAACTTGCATGTTAATACAAACGAGCACGCGTGTCGGAACGGCGGTCGCGAAACGTTGCGCAGAGGAACGTCACAGGAAGCGTCCCTATCTCCCCGGCTAGGGCGAGCAGATCGGCAGATATCGTCATTGTTAAGTAACAATCGGGCCGAATGGTAACGTCGAATAATATTAAGTTACGAATTCCGTTGGGTAATGCCGCACTGACAGCGAAAATCGATTTCCGCAACAACTAGTTTCTGCTTCGTATTTCCCCTTCGACCCAAGCCCAGTTCAACCTCGATTCGTGCGAGGACTCCCTCCTGCCACCCGTGCAAAATCAACGACCCCCCTCCCCCTACCTGGCAGCCCCTTTTTCCCGTCAAGTCGGGCGGGGTTCATCTCGTTTCGACTCATGAAAGAGTAAAAGTCTTCGTGGATTCGTTAATTGCATCGACGACAAGAAGATAGGGCCCTCTCCCTTCTCCCTTAGTTACCGCCTCGTCGTTCACCATGTGGCGGAGAGACCGCAGAGCGAGAGATCGATCGACATTTCCCTGATTTCCGTACGAAAGGAAAACGCTTTGGCGAATTTCAGTTTCATTAATTTCGAAGATCTCCGCGAGGGTCCTGCGCCACGTCACTTGAACATTGTCGGCCGCCCAAGAAGTGCCCACTTGAAAATTCCAATCACGCCCGTTACCGAGCAGCTGCGAGAGAAAAAAGAAAATTTTCTTCGCGACATTTAATCGGAACTATTCGACGAATCCAAATCGCGTGGCCCGGCTGGTATCAGGGTTTCCCATCAAAATGATTCACGAAATGGTTCGTGATATCGTTGTTTGGAATTCGTATCGTGGTTTCAAATTTGGATACCGGTTAAAAAAGAACGTGAGCTGTGAAAATTGTTCGAATGATAAATCCATTGATATTTTTTCAAATTTAATTTGGAAAATGTGGCTTCTAAGGGTTAAACTCGATGACATCGAATATAATAGACGACTTCCTGTTAGATATTACGAATGAATTGCAGTTACATTCGACGTAAATTTTGAAAACTGATAATGAAACCGCGAGATCGTGAACATTTTTGTCATTTGTTCTACGGAGGATTCCATGTACATTCGTGTGTTTAAACAGTTTTGTACCATGATATATGTATGCGCATTACAGAACGCATAGTAACAGCGATCTAGCATTTGCGTTACGCTTTTGTCGGCCATTCGGTTAACCGATAAATGCACCATTCAGATCATACATCGACGTGTCAGTTGAAACTCCAAAAGGGCATAATTCGTTAAAACATACGACGCCATTTCCTCTGACCTCGTACTATGAATTTGTAACCAACGCACCTACAGTGGTACCATGGTTATGATTCCCCTATCAATCCTACTTCTCGATTATTGTTTATTTTATAATAATTCGATTTCAGTCACGAAACATTTCGCCTAACATTGTGTCCAATAAACTTGTTATCGAATGAACGCTGTAATAAATAATATGTTCTATATATAGCAAAGAAAAATTATATGAAAATGCAATGTTTATATATACATCGTACATACATTTCTAACGATTGTAATACTATTTCATTGCTCCTATTTTCTTTCTAAATGGTGCTCTACTTTCCATAAGTATCCTACCACGTTATTCTATACAGTATCTACAAACGCGAGTGGTTACAACTCAGCGTTCAGTATGTGATACTTGTGTAACCGAGCGAGAGGAGTACGATCGAGAGCTCTTTACACATGCACGCGACTAAGGGTGTACACACATAAGCGTTGATTTGTGTGCACAGGCGCTATATTTCACCGATAACGATATTGACAGTGATTAGAACATTCGATTAGGACTGCATTGTGCCATCCAAACCTAGTGTTATTTCTACCATGCGACGTGTTCGTTCGCTGAAGCCTCGATCGAACTTTACGCGACAAAACAGTATCGGGCAATCGTTTCAACTTATCTTGTGACATAGTTAATCGAGCCAATAATCGACTAACTTTTGGAAAAGTTATCGTCCTCTATTTATTCGTGAAAGGAAAAAATTAATTGTCGTTCAATACAACCTTTTTGACGCTATAATTTTAACTATTGACTTAGAGTTACAACGTTTGTTGTAAGAAAATACGAGTATCCAAATATTGAAGTTATTTTACCGAATTTATACTTAAACAGGAATTTTTCCCAGATTTAATCATCCCTTCGAAAAGTGCATAAATTCGTTTCTAACTGTTTGGCATTTATTTCAATTTAATTAGAAAAAACTGAAAGACTTTACCCCAATTCAAATGAATAAAAATGAATAAAATAATTGAAATATATTCAAAACCCAACTAATACGAAGAAAATATAATTTCACCTTTCACGAGTCCACAATTCGAGCAATTCTTTCCCGAGGAATATATCGCGAACATTGCGGGCATTCTTTACAGAATTCCAGTGTTCTAAAAAAAAAAGGGGGAAACAAATGACTCCTTCTCGCCTGCAACAATAGGTAATTCTCCTTTCTTAACCATCTATACACGTTCGACTGAAAACAAAATAAGAGCCAAGACGCCACGGCACGAACAATAGATATCACGATTGCATCAGCAAAACTTCAAATCGATCTCGACGGACAAGGCATTCGACGAGGGAATAAGGCAAAAGGGCCAAGACGAGGAAAGGAAAAGACCGCTGGAGCAGAACTGGAGGGGTGCAGAGACAAGCGAAGAAGGAAAGACCGCAGGACAAAGACTCGGACAGGAACAACGAAGAGAAAATGTCGTCAGGAGCCTGCCAATCGATGGACGATATTTCAACGGTCAAGGTCACGCGTCAGGACTTCAACGAGTGAGAAAATTGATGGTTTTTCAAAAATTAATTCTCCAACCCCCAAACGTAGTTCCTCAATCTGTTAAACTCTTTAACAAACGACACTATAGTAGAAATCCAAGTTTATCTTCATCCACGCTCTCAAGTCACCCGTGCCCAAGCAAGGAACTCGAATTACTCGCTAGTGCGTTACCTATCCCCGTTAGTATCCCACTCAACTCCCGCATGAGCCAAACCATTGCTCTGCCACCGTGTACGGGTCATACGACTTAAATCATTCTCCAAGTTCCCGTCTATAGTAGCTTAGGGAAAGTAAAGTTGACGATCAACGATGAAGAGAAACAACCATCGAGAAAGAGCGGCCAGGAGAGCGTGGGTGGCACGCGCGGACGATGCGCGCGCCCGCGACAGAGACGGCCAGAGCGAAGGGTGAACGAGTGTGGATAAAGTGGAGACAGAGCAAGACAGAGGGTAGGTTCTGTTGCTGGAGCTAATGGTACGCGAACGAGTATACGAGACCGTGGCTGTGGTGCGTGCGTGTGCAAGAGGGTGGCGGGAATCAGAGAGGGTCAGAGAGGATCAGGGGCAAAGTGGCGGCGGAGCTGTATCGATGTCCGGGCGCGTTCACCATCGTTGGCACACACGCCGTCAGTATCCTGCAAACGAGTAACGTCCTGCCTCTCTCCTGCACGAGAGCTCCAACTCCAGCTGGCTCGCTCCATCACCGTAGACCACCGTTGGTACCACCACCAGCGCGTACCCGTTATCACCATCGCTAGAACTGCCGCCTTCTTTCACCTGTGGAGGTATCCCACCTACTCCTGACGCTCGTCTCAGCTTCCCTATAGCCTCATCGAAGAACCCTCGACCCGTCGTTCTCGCTGTCCGTGCCTCTGCAAATTATCAGTCGTAAACTTTTTTCATCCCCGGGCTTTTCGTTTTCGTTTTCTCGCCTTTCTGCGGAGGAGCGGAGCTGTAATAGTCGGTGTGTTACACGAAGAGGACGGGGATGCTGATGATAGTAGCCTGGGTTTCTTGAGGACTGTGTTGGTGTACACACGTTTTGGGGTCCCTCTTGAGTTACGTTTTGGGGACACTTTAGATCCTCTCGAAAGACCTCCAGAATGAAGTAGAGAGAGTATCTTGAACTTATTCAAAACCGAAGGTTTTTGATTTCTCTAACCCTTTTTGGTGAGTACAGTCGCAATGGCTGGTGTTACAAGAAACAGGAACGTGGACGTTGATGCTAATGGATTGTGCTTCTTGAGGACTGAAGCTGGGGTTGTTTGGAAATGATGAGGTTTAGCAACATTGACACGTATTGGGTTGAGATATTAAAAACAGACAAAACTACCCTCTCCCCCATTTCTCCTGTAGTTTTTATGCATTTATCTAACTCCGCGCGAGTATCCTTGGAATAAATCAAATTCTGTACCGAACAGCGAAAGTATGTAGAGAGTTTGCTTTAAATCGTCATAACTCTGCGAGCATAAATCGCAGCCCCGGCAGGAGGAGACAAAATTAAATTAGAAACTCTAAAGTTTAACGCCGTGTTCGTAAAAGTTGAGGAAACAGTTTTTTTTCCAACGCACGCACGACCTCAAAGTTGAGGAGTTTTAAACGATTCGACAGGATCGACTCGGATCTGACATTACTCCTCGAAATAGTGTCGTTTATAGTTTCGTAATAATTAAATCCCTGACGCTTCAAACTTTACATACTATAGAAACGTTGCATACTTGTTCTTCGAAAAATCGTAAATCGTTGAAATTCATCATTTTTCCGATGATATGCGTGTAGTAAGCAAATTACGCTCGCACGGTAAATTTCAAATTGTTTTCAATGAAATACGATTAACTCCACTCTGCTCTTATTACCCCAACACAGGTTGCCCACACTACGTGTAACGTATGAGCACATGCTACCGTATTTCCTCCCGCTGCAGCTGTCAGTATAAATAAAACTCTACGAAAAAGTCCATCAACTTTCAGCGAACGAGCAATGGTCGTAATAAGTAAATAAAAACGGTTGCGCTCCTCTCATCTCCTTAATTATGTAAAATAAACTCAACTGCGACCGTTTCGCGTTCCTTTATACAACATTTCTACGGAAGCAGATTAATTCTTTTTTACTAAAAAAAGATAAAACGGGAAACTTCGAGGGTAGAACACGTTGAAAAAAAAATAGGAATAAATGACGAATGAGCGTCAACTTTCATAAAAATTGGTGGAAACTGACAACTATGAGGGTATGTATTTTTTTAAACAATTTCGAAAACATCAAAATGATGACATAAACCACCCCGATTTTGACGTGTACTGCAACATATTTCAATTTCAACAAAATCCCTGACACCGAATAGGCGAGCATGACGAGTGATCGATTGACGCGGAGCAAACCGAACGTGATTTTTTTAAAACACCGTTTTCGAAAAACGGTTGCAACGATTGTCTTCAAAAATTGTAAAGTTTACTTGAAACTATCGTTTACCATATGTCGCAAACGGGAAATCGACAAATTTCCGAAAAGGAGGAAGAAAAAAATATCGAAACACAAAAGAAAGTCAGAGAAAGAGAACTCCCCCATTAATACTCGTCTGGCTCGTTTCTTGCAACAAATATCTGCATAGGTACTCCAGAAACATAATGCATAATGGACGCTAATGGATGATAATGAACGTAAATGATGATGAACAATGATGGATGATGGTGGACAATGGACAATTAATGACGATGAACGGTGGACGATGGATGATAGACAAATATTTTGTTCAAATTCCCTATATATTCGAAATCACAGATTCGCGATCAAAACAGCAGACACTTAGATAATTGATATAACTCCCACATATAACAATATTTTTTAACGAAATTTTAACCAACAATTCCTTAGACTACGAGCAATAAAACTTTATACCTTTCAAATGATTGCTAGTATCCGTTTCCCAGAAATTTAGAGTCCGGACTGCACACTTCCCTTAACGATCGATTACTCCGTTTTTTGTACCAAACACTTGCAAACACATCCCTGAAACGATTATCCAGACGTTTGTATGTAACTGCTTACCATACCGGGTAGCCGATCCAGTAATCCTCGTTGTTGGATTCTCTTTATACGGTGTCATCCACGAATACGCTGCATAATCGTGTTTCGCTCGGTGGTCCAGGAAACTCCCGAGCATCGTTATCTCGGCGAGCATGGATTTTCTATCCTCCGATCGTTTAATATCCCTCAAGTGCCTATATAACTAGCATTCGTGGCTCATTGTCCTGGATAAACGGCCGATCGAGCGTGGTTTCGACGTAAGCTTCGGTAATTCGATCCGGCGACTTTGTACGTCAACTCGTTAAGCCGTATTAAAGCATCGTTTTAGGAGGATAGGACGACGGCTTTTCAGTTGCGAAACCGCAACTTACTTTCAGCCAGCGGCGCACCCCGCGCCGAGCGGATTCTCTCTCAATTTTCATCGCATTCAGCCACAACCAGCCGCGCCGTGATTTAACGTTCGCGTGAGCGATTCCTTACCGTGGTTTCACGGAACCCAGTGTATGCATACGATGAATTTCAGAGTGGCTTACAGTGGTTTTTAATATCCGCTGCAAGGCAGGTGCAGTTGCTACTGTTATGTTGAGTGCTTCGAGCGCTTTCTGCAGTTTTTAATGTTTACCGTGGCAACGACGAACTTGAATGCTTGATAATGTTTGCGGCCTGTGAAAGGCATGGAGTGGTTGACCACTTTAGTGGAGCGAGTCAAAGGGTAAATTTAAGTATTTGTATTATATGTTTGATACCTTTTTATGGGAATGATGTTGCTGGTGGATGATGGACTATGGTCTTAATGGACGTGAAGGACGTTGAACGACAGATGATGTTGGAATATGGACGATGCTAGGCAGAACATGTTATCTGCCTGTTATCATACAGCCGACTATTAAATTTGGATATAAATAACGGAATATGCATTTAATAAAAAAAAAAAACGCAGGCCAAATCAAAAAGAAATAATGTTTATGTATAAGATCTATGTATACATTTTGCGCGTTTTACAGGACAGTAAATGGTATAGCCACTATAGATGTGAAAGTATCCAAATAAATTTAGAATTTTGCATACAGCGCTCACAGTGGCAAAACGTCCAAGTTTGTCATGAAATAGTAGTTTTCCATTCTTGGGTCTGAACGGTGCCAATCGATAGTCGGTAATATTATTTTTACCGACACTAGATATACTATTCTAAATTTCATTTTGTGTATAGATTTTATCGATAATCAATAACTATAAAAATACTTCATTCTCTCATATTTTTATATTTTTAAATATATTTTCGTCTCAATCAGGTAGACAATTTCAAATGAAAATAACAGAAATCCCGAAAATATTGGATAAATTGCAAAAGCATAAATACTCTAATAAAAAAAAAAGTACAGACTGTAAAAGCTATATACTGTACCCGATAAAATTAATGTAGATAACAAAATAATTATCTACCAAATTCTATTTTACTTAAAAGTACCGCTTGTGTCTTTTTTTTATTAAATGTATATTCCATTATTTATGTCCAAGTTTATACTTGACTATTTTGTTTCATTGTATATATGTATACATATAAGTATCTATACATAAGTTGCGATAGGACACACGAAGAAATGACTGTCGCATCAATTACAAATTGTCTGTATATTTGACTTTACTAATAATAATGATAGTAGTAATCTTAATCATTATAATCATAATACACCGCATGATGATGGTCAATAATGACACACGGATAGATATAATAATCGCAATCATAAACTACATCAATAATAATTATTATAATATTAAGAAATCATCACTACCATCTTTGGGAAACAATGTGCAAGACGATCAAGTAAAGATAATGGATGGAACATAAAAGTACGCAAAGGAACCGAAAGAGACGAAGGAATAAGAGAATTTCTCTTGCACAAAAATTAATTCGTGAATCTGTTTCAAGTAGTAATTAGTATTACTGTTATAATAATAGAGTTCATGTCATTCGTAAATAACCGTCCATACGTGTAGTTCATTCGCCGAATATTCTCCCTCTCTTTTATTCACACACGCGCGCGCGTACTCAAAGCTCGCTCCTTGATCTGCGTTTTTCTCCATTGCAGCAGAATAGAAATTTTTTACTCATTCAAAAAACAGTCTTTCGTTGCACCTGTGGGAAGTCCTCCTCTTTGCACCTACTTGTTCCGAATTTGTTTTATTTTTCCTGTGTCTTGCCCCGTTCAAAGTATTGCAAATAATGATATAACATTTGGAAAAGTTAACCATTCTCTATTTCAATAAATTCGTAAAAAGCTTAGAAACGCATGCTCGAAAAACAAATAAGCATGCCGTATTATTCATTTATCACATATCACGTCATGTATTTATATACAAATAAATAAATGAGTGTACATTACGCGTTTATTTAAAAAAAATTCGAAAGTCACTCTCGTTATGTATTATTGCTACAATTTTTCTTACTTCTTATTTCAACGATATACGGACAAATATGTACTTAATAAGTTCTCTTGATATAAAAAAAAGAAAAGAAAAGAATATAATTTGCAATTACAAAATTGTATCCCAAAAGTACTTAATAATTCGCTACGTCTAATTGTTTATGATTGCACAACATTTTAAATTGCAAATATGAACTATCCTCGTATAGTGTACATTGTACATTACGTAATTCATATTTATTCAAAATATACACCAATCATAAAAACATAACTATAAAGAGCATATAGCCTTAAAAAAAAATGCAATTTAAATTCGATTACCGTTACAATATAGAATATCTTGAGAAATCTCGTTAGATTATATACGTTGAACAGATCAAACTAAAATTATATCTAGCTGAAAGTTCCATGACAATCTCAGTTTTTTCGGTAAACATTACAATATGGTATGTATTGCTAAATTGTAAATAATTCAGAACATTGACAAGTTCTTCAAATACACTAGAATTTGTTCCTATGCTCTGTTTTAAATAGAAAATGTCGCGATTCGAATCTAGTCAGTCATAAGATAGTCTAACCGAATCGGTAAAACTATTCTATTACGAGTTAAGTTTTAAAGCATATTATACACAAAATCATGAACCTGGCAGATGAATAAGAATTGTTTTTGATTCGCATACACCATTGAATGAATAAGAAGTAGGAAGAGGAAGACCATCCTTTTCCTGTGCGCATTGCCTTATCAAGTTATAAATTCTTTATAAAAGCTGAAGGCGTTTTCTGCGTTCGCCTACATCAATCGTCAAGAATAAACGACGCCATGACTATACCAGTACGAACATCTTTCGCGAAGAAGAAAGTGTAAAATAAACGTACGATATATACTTGTAAATACCTTAAAAATGAAAATTTTTTTTTCATCTTATTCCTATACGTGTCAAAAAATCTTAATATAAATCTATTACTTGTAATAATGCAATTTATCCGACGCCATGCATTATATCGTCGTATCATCATCGTCATTATCTTGAATCGCAGGAATCAACATATAAGTCCTTTGACTATTATGAACTATACAATTAATAACATTAGCAGTTATTTTTTTCCCTTATCGATAATTTTAGTTATACCGTTTTAGTCCGTCGCTATTCTTTCGATACCGTTGCTCTCTCATTTAGAAGACTTTCCTAACGCAAACTTGGTGCGATAACATACGTAATTACAATTAATTGTATACCATGGAAGCGATCACTTTCAAACTAATCGAAATTGCATCGAATGATTTCATAAGAAAATACAGGATTCAATGAAACGTAATTTTAAAAAACATACACTGTACATTCTCCGTTACTCTCGTTCTCACTCACGCGCGCGCGCTTTCTCTATAGTCTCTTTTTTCAGTGGAAAACGCAAACACTCATTCACATCATATTCTTGCTCGCGTATCTGCACTTGCGAGCTATCAAGAGGTTTTACGTAGTTACTGTTATCATAAAAAAGTTTTGCCACTCATTAAAAACTTATTTCGGAAGGTCTTCTTGTTTGTACAGATCAAAGCATCGATATTGCACAATTTTCTGCATCTACGATAACAGAACGGGTTACAACGATTCTGTTACAATTCGCTGATAATTCGTCGTCTACGTGCACTCGTCCAGGAAATTATCGTCATTACTCTTGAAATTTTATTCCGTTCTTGAAGTTTTCTTCTGCTTTCTTTCGAAATTGACGGTACTTCCAAGATGAAGCTTGAAATTGATAGCGTTGAAGATACTCAGACAATGATAAAAATAGTAACGAATCTTATCACAAAAAGTGTAAATGAATTTTGTGCATGTACTTTGTTCCTACTCTCTTTTATGTAAAGGGACATAGGTGTGAGGAAGGAACCATCTTATAAAAAAATCTACGTGTGCTCTCATACGCTAAGCCGTATTACGAAAGATAATCGGTTAAAAAAGCGCAGAAATTTCTTTACAAGAAGATTTACAAATATTAGCGTCCCTCGTGTACTCTGGAAAAACAACTGAAAACTCTTTAGGTATACCTCGCGGTAGGTTTCATTTCCCTGAATTGATGTGCAATTACTCGAGCAAAAACAGTGATATCGACCGTAATGGTCTCGCTGAGGTGAACGATGACGGTCGTGATGGTGACGGTGGTGGCACTGATGATGATGTCGACGACGATAACGATGACAGTGTCGATGTCGATGACGGTGGCGATGACGATGATGGTGGTGGTGTCGATGACGTTGATGGTGGCGATGATGGCGATAATGACGGCGAAGACGACGACGATTATAATAAAATTGAGAATGATATTGACTGCGCTGCAAACATTTTCTGTCTTCCATGGCGTTGTTTAATCTTGGCAGTGAAAAACGAGTTAACATGAATATCGAAGATAAATATCCTGATACACGCGATAGATTTTGTATCGTTATACGCGAAGATAATGTTGGGGCCAGATTTGGCCTCATTCGGGATCACCAGTTAGCCATGCCAGGTTTATTTAATGTCATGAAGTAAATCTGGCACGAACTTCCGCCTTTTGCTGACGAGAAAAATACCTAAAAAAGAAATAATTGACAATCAAATATGTGACCTAAGTTGATCGAATCAATCTGTACAAACCTTATCATTACGCTCGCAAAGGAACTTGAGCCGTTGAGCTTTCTTGTGCATGAATACACCGTCGAGGTGACCACTTTCTACGCTCCTAATCTCGATCGCCTTATTGCCCCAGCCCATAATTTGTCCTGTGCCGATATAAGCAACACTCGTAGGCATTTCACCCCATTGAAGGACCATCGTCTTGGATACTCTACCGTAAGTGTTCACATATACACCTTCGTTATCATAACACAACAGTAACTGCATTCCATTACTGTTGGGTAATGCGACAATGCAATGTGGACAAATAGGACCCTGAGTCTGTAATCAAAAAGTAACTTATATTGCAAATTGTTGATACTGTCAATTATATCAAACCCTTTTGCACGAGGTAGATCGTATTAAAAAATTGTAAAAGTGCAAAGGGGTAAATGTCGCTGAGACGCTCTTACATGTTTTGGTAGATAAATATCGTAAACCGTAGCCGAGTCCAAATCAACAGCGTGAAAGCCATCGGCGCTACCGTAGATCACTTTCAATCTTGTGCCTTCTTCTATGGTAAGATCTACGAGAAGTGGCCTGTGCGCGAGCTCGCCGAACGACTTGAAAGCCATGAATTTGTGGTAAGGCTTCGGCGCCCATGCATAAATTTCTATGGAATCCTTCAGCGCGATAACGAGAAACTTTATTCTCTCGTATTTGACTATTTTGAAATGCACCGCCCCTTGAAGATCACCAACGTTGATCCAACCGTTGCGTCGTTCCACTTGCTAAAAGGGTACCGATTAAACACGTTAAACAAATTTCAACGAGTATCGTGTCGTCCAAAAGGTACAACACTCACGTCGCTGTGTCCGTCGGTTCGTAGAATCTTACTCTTGAGCCAGGAAAGATAGTACACTCGTACTCGATTCTTCTTTCCGCTAATTGTGACCAAAATGTTTTGACCTTCGAGGACTTCCATTTGTTGGAATCGTCTTCTGCTGATCAGTTGATACACTTTACCCTGACCACTTCTATCTAACAGCATAAGGCCATTCTCGGTGCCAATCAACAGATTTACTCCTACAACGATTAAATTAAATTACATATTGTGAAATGCATCAGATAATATTTCGCGTAGAGATGCACCTACCCCATAATGCAGCGCAAAGTATCTCGCTGTTAAAACGTTTTTTATATTTGCGTATTTCAGGCGTATCAGAGGCTAAATCGTGACTGGTCGGTGTTACGTTAACGTTCACGTGAGACTCCCTCCTGGCTGGTCCAGCGCCGAATCCAAATGTCAGGAAAGACCTCTGCTTCTGTTGAAGCGCAAACGGAGGTGGTGATTTAACAGCTTGCCGATACTGCAACAAAAATGATCATCAGTCTCGGTCCAAATATAAACGTGGCGTGTGACATAAATTAATACCGTCGAGGAGATGTGTATGTTACTGTAACTAACAATACGAAACAACCAAAAAAACAAAGTATTATAATTGATGGGGTAGTAGTAACGGTTTATGAAGAAATTAGGAGAGAGACACACAAAATAAATATACAGAGTTACATGCAGCAAGAGAATTACGATAATTCGTACGAAAATTAGAAAGTGTAAAAGAACATTGCATCAGACGGTCAAACGATACGCATTACTTCATGTACCGCAAAACAAATATTGCATAAAAAACCATGAAAATTTGAACAAATAAATAAATAAACAAACAAAAAAACATAATCATACAAGCTTGAAGCACAAAACTTTAAGAAAAGCTACGGAAACGTTTTGCAAACAGAACAAACATAGTATATGCATATAGAAAATGCTAATCCCTCCGATCTTTAATTAAATAACCATAATTTTGCCATGAAATTTTTGTCATCTTATTCCTACGTATTTTTCAGGTAGACCAGAAATTCCAAGGTATGTGTGAGCGTGTGTGCATTGTGATGTGTAATTTGTGTTAAATGTTGCGCCATTCCGCTGTGTTTTATGACATATGTCTTTTGCGTTTTGTGTTCAATGTTTTGTGGTGTTACTGGTAAGAGAAAGAGCCAATAAAAGCGGTGCAATCCCGATCGTGCTGAGATCACCGCCCGTACCAAAGAAAGAACCTAGAAACCAAAAGTCTGGTAGAAAAGATTTGCACACGTGAGATCGGCATTCCTCGCGCGGCATACGGTGAAGAAAACCAAACGTTAAGAGAAACATAAGAGGGGTATTGTTGTGTTTTCTTTCGTCTGTACATTATAGGAACATTCTCGTAAGGAAACAGAAGCGACACTGAAGTATAAATGGATAAATGAATACTTACATTGCAATTAGTATTGGGATTGGGATGGTCAGTAGAAAGGGTCCTGCCCTTCGGATTAGAGCTCCCACGTGTCCCACAACACACAACAGAATCCTGAATTAGTCACGTTGACAAACGCAATGTGATCGCTTGCGCGGGATTCTCGCGTAATATAAGGGGACATGATACGCAATAATTTATTATAGAATAACGTTTTACAGTGCACCGATTTTAGAACTGTCCAACTACACCGGAAAAATCAAGTCGTGTATTCGAAACGAGCCGAGTATTTTGTGTAACTTGATTCCTGGTTCTGATGAAAAATAAATTCCACGCGTATCGTTCCCATGATTCGAGTAGACTGAATTATATCTACTCGTATCATTCAAATAAGTCGAATAATTGAACAATTTGACCTGAATTATGTATTAACGATGCAATCTATAATATATCAAATACAAGTAATGTACCAATATATTATATTATAATTATAATAATATATACTAATAATATGTCTAAGATTTTAAGATTTTTGCACACCCCAACAATTAAATAACCAGCTCGAATGCGAAAAACAGATAATTCGACTTGAATTTCGAACGATCGGACAACTCTAGCGTCGATTCGTTTAAAAGGAACTTTGATTCAAATTCGAGAATTTTTATACTACGGTCTGACTGACAATCATGACATCAACTTTTAATACATAAATCAATTACCAAAGTCAAAACGAAGAAAAGATCGACTTGGTGAAGGGGACGTTTTATGATCGAAAGCCCCCACTTCTTTTTTACTTTCAACTGTCCCAAATTCACACTTGCTCGTTGCTCTCGGTCCCTGAACTTACCCTTGCAATATTTTCCACGTAATCAGATACATCATGTACAACTAATTATTCCTCAGGTGGACTATTTGTTCATAAATTATTATTCTTAAACTATAGCACGCTATGCAACTACGTTGCTGCACTAAAACGACAATTACAAGTACCGTGAACTGAGTACCATGTTCGTTTCAGTAAGTTATCAGACGTAGAAAACTATAAGCAAAGCATTCACAAGGTACTGACACAAAGCAAAAGGCGTCCTATGTGTGAACCCTCGAACTCGACAACGTGTATTGTTACGAATGTTTCATGTTGCTATTATGATACATTTTCTTTCGTCATTAAGACGAAATCCAATTTATTTCCAAATAAATACACTGTATTTGTTCAAGTTCGTGGATTGACACAGTAACATACACGTACATATCTACGCACGTATTTATTGACTCCGTTCATCGAACTGTTGACTTTTACCATGCTGAAAAACTACCCCCTCATAGTTTCGTCCCCTAATGATATCTTAAAAACACTTTGAGATACATGGAAGTTTTCAAAGGAAACTCTCTGTGATTTATAACGAAAAATAATTTGGAGTAAACAACAATAAAAATAATTCATGAGGGAATCGTTAACTTTCTTCCATAATTGAAGTGCAATGAACACGATTGGCTATTAGTTAGCGGGGTAGTAGTCTACACAAAATACTTTCGAGCGTTAAAAATCGATAAACGGTGCCAATATCTGAAGATAGATCATGACGTTCAGGAAGATCGTGTCTCGATAAGAACACATATATTGAGTGCCACGAGAAAAGAAAACTGGGCAGGAAAAGGGTGTATTGTTGGAAAAAGGAGACGCACGCGCTTATTGAAATTCTATCATGAAAAGATTGCAATAACATTATTAACACGTTCGATGTCGCGGAAATCATGATAATTTTGAGCACTCACCATTGTTAAGACTAACATTGTCGTAATATATTACTAATAACAATATAAAACAATGTGTTACATTTTGTTGGACCTAAAAGATTTAACTCCATGTAATTATTAACGATGTTCATGTATTTCCGGATTTACTAATTAAAGGAAAATTTTAGCATTCATAAATTTTCGACTGTACTCGCTCTGGTGTAAGAAGTTTCAAGCCAGGTGTTGCAATCAGATTGTTGTAATATAATTGTATTTAACCCAGTTGCAGAACGTTAAAATACAATTACGAGTTTTAATATCGTCATAAACGTTGTAAAATCAAACTAACAGATCATCTATGTGATCCACGTGACATTAAACGTGTTAAGCATGATTAAATATATGCGAATACGCGTTTTCGCATCTACGACTGCGGACAAGGTAAAGGATATGAATAAGTATCTGACCTCCTCGCTGGTTGATTTGTCCTGTCGTTGACTCGGAGATGAGGTGAGAAGATCAGGTAGGACAGAGCTTGGTCGTGATCCAGGGGACGAGTCCGATCTCTGGAAGTCACCTCCGCCTCCTCTTGACCGATCACCACCTTCTCGGTTCTGCAAAGCAATCGATCAACAGTTAAAAACGACTTCCAGGGTGACAAGCAGATGCCAAACGTAAAAAAGTAACAAGATCTGCTGAAGGATGAAGACCTGAACTTTTATCCTTTAATTACAACCTGCAGCCGTTAGGCTAACTTGCAAAAAACAACGAAGCAACCAAATATCTATTTGTATTTCAGAGGCAAACTATGTCAAGTCCACACTTCAGAAAATTAATCTTTTTAAATAGAACATTATATATTTCTATCCATACTAAAACAGCATTTATTTAGACTACAAGGTTCCATTAAAAAAAATTAATTTTATTCCTTTAGCAAACATAAGAGTTATTTCACATCACAAATAATAATATACAGGTTGAGTTCTGTTTTTGCTTTTGTGAGTATTACCAAAGAGTTACATAACATTTATAAATATGTTCTAAATTAACAATCTTTGTTTACTTACAGTAAATTCAGGCCTTGATACCACAAAACAGATTAAAATTAATTAAATAATTCGTAAGAGGACAAATTGAAAAACATGTTCGAGGAGCTCTGAACGGAAATGGTCGGAGTTACGATGAAACGAAGGACCACGAGGAACAGGACCATTAGAATAGCATTCGGAAACGAAAAAACGCAAGCAAGGGATGAACAAACGCAAAAAGAAACCGAAGGATTGTGTGAAAAAGCAATTTTATAAAAAATAATTACCGAACGAAATTTGAATAACGCGGACCAAATTTAACAAACTTTACTATGTAATCGATAAATAAGCCTAAGGAAAAAAAAATTCTGAACATTTGTTTTTCGCATACGCATAAAAAAACAATTTGTACTTAAGTATACAATACGAGTGCAAAACATAAATGAAATGAGTGCATGCAAAATGTGGATTAATTAACAAACAAACAAAATCGCTTCAACTTTCGTTTCGTCAGTCTACTGCGCAAAAAACATATAACAATACAATTGTTCTAAAGTAACAACGGATGCAGATTATTATAAGTAACTTGAAGTTCAAGTTTTTTTTTTTTTTTTTATATTACGTTTGTAACATTAGTAAAGCGTGCAACACGGGGAAATATAAAAATGTCTTACGTAAGTAATCGCATCATACATCAATTTATATAAATACACAAGTTTGTAACGGCTACATAGTTCAATCATTTCGCATTACATACTATTGAGAATTTCCTCGGGCGATAAGGATGTACACGTGTCACTTTGTTGCAAAATGAAATTAAACGAAACGAAAGTAATAACTTTGACTCGATTGGTGTCGATCAAGATACCAAGGAACAAACAACTATTTTTTTGTAAAGTAATATCATTAACACTATCGTTAAGAGTAAGGCTCAAAGGAAGATTATCCCGTTGCGACAGATGGTATTAAAAATACGGTAATCGCTATACTTCGATCGTGGCAAGTGCTTAAAAGTGTGATCGACGTAAATGTCTCCGCATACTTAAAAAAAAAAAAAAGAGGTCGACTACGCACAGTGTTTAAATTATTAAATAATACGAAACAAGCGCAACTGAAGGTACACATCTATTAGATATGTATATTTATCTTAATACAAACGATTCTACTTTCAAGCATCAGTATCTAACACAAGTAAGAAAATGTGCAGCCTCTTGTATCGTACACTAGTTTTAAAAATAATAATAATAATAAAAAGAAAACACAAATTGGCAATTCGCACCACGACCAAGGGGAACACACAAAATTAAAGCATGCTTGGCACATGCTGCGATATGGCAATACAGGTATACGTCACACACATTGTACACGCTATAAGCGTCATGCAAAACGATGAATTTCGGTCATAAGATACAACTCCGTACGCTTTTGCGAAAGGAGTGAATCCAACAATTATCAGTGATTAGCGATTGCTGTGCGTATATATTATATATGTATGCAGATATACATACACTTGGATACATAAATATAAATATACATATAACGTATAATAATTAATACATTTCTACATGTAATATTTACATTTATATACGTATATGTACTTTTCCCCTTTTATCTCAATCTAGCTCTTTTCGACGTTATCCTGGTTCTACTGTGGCACTTCTCTTTTTCTTTGCATACTCTCCGAGTATTTTTTTTTTTTTTTCTGTAGACATCTTTCCCTCTTTGAAAGTTCTTCATTCATGGCCGTGCAATTTTCAAGCAGATGATATTAAAATCTGTTAACACAGGACACACGCATACAGTCGGTGTATCGACGATCTCAATCGTTTCCAGCTTTATTTCCATTCCTCTATCTCTCTCTCTCGTAAAGTGGAAGAACTTCATTTGACATATAAAAGAGTGCGCCTGAGAAGGTAGCTCGCGAAAGATCACAAGAGGATTACGAGATGATCACATTATTTAATGCGAGGTTTCGTGTTCCTTGGAGACCAGGAAACATTTCAATGAACATGCATCGGATAGGACCATGGGATTAATCACACGCCTATCGTTTCTTTTTTTTTTTTTTTTTTTTCCTATAAACATAGAAGTGAAAGTGAACAGTTTGCAGAGAGATCACGAAGCATCCGTTAGCACGTGAAAATAACATTGTTAGACGTCAAAAAGAAAAACCGTGTCAATCTTTACAGAATTTTGATCCAATCGCAGAGACCTGGCGCATACAAGACTTAGTAGAAGCTTAATCTTTGCATTTGATGTAAATGTTATTTAACAAAAGAAAAACAACTTCTAAGCATTTGAGATCCTTTTATAAATTGGGGTTTTACATAATGCATACAGGGTGAGTCATCTAAGCTTCGTAACAAGGCGAAAATGTTTGGTTTAGGAGATGTAATTTTCGAGAATTTAACGAGAACAAAGTCTTATGAGACACACTTTCACAAATTCTTTTCGACTGCTCATTTTCCAGAATCCTGCGTTGTTCATATTTTCTTTCTTTTTTTTTTTTTATTTGTTGCAACGATCATGGCAACATTAGCAGTTTCCCCTCATAGGAGGGTGTTAACGTAGAAACAAGACAAATATATATATATATCCTCAAAGAAATTCCATGCGGTTAATCTCGTCCACTCAGGCATGGAATTCGAAACGACGATAAACGTTGTCGTAGAAGTAACGCCTGACGCATTGTTCTGCATAGGAGGTAAACATATGCATCACTCGAAAGGATGGAGAGGATTAGTACCAAGAGAAATGGAATCGTAGTAGCGATAGTAGTAGAGACGATGGCAATTATGGTACTCGAAACAGAGGGTTAGTGGTGTTGGTGATTATGGTGTCTTAGCGATCGCACCGTTCTATCTATGCCTTCGGATGACGGACATTAGGATTCCTGGATGTGAGGGCAACTGTTGTTTCGTGCTGTTTTACGCCACATTCGAAACCTCGATAGTGTCGAACTTGATCTTCGAGGAAAGATTTTTTTTAAAGTGGTTGTTTTCAATTGTGTAGACACACAAGGCATCTCGGTGATTCTGTTTCCTTTTCCAAATGTGGGGTGGATTGCATAAATCGATGATACACATTTCAAGAATATTGAGTCAAATTTTGAGAAATAGGTCTCTAGAATTGCTGGAGTTACAGAGCTCCCGAGCGTGGAGCAAGCTACTGAAACTTGTTCAATATTTTGGAAACTATCATGTGTAGGAAAATAGTTTAAAAATCCATTTGTGTAAATTACAAATAGAATACTTTTCGAAAGAGTCTCACCTTTCCCAATTAGTATCGAAGCTCAGAGATAATTTGTTAGTAATAATAGTATTACTATTAGTGATAGTAGTAGTAACGATAGAAGTAGCAGCAGCAATTGAAGCGGCAATAATAGTTATAATAATAATATTAACGATAAAATGATATATTGACATAAAATGTATAGAATAAAATGTTAACCCTTTGCAATTAAAATTGTCTAACGGGCACGAATTTGTACCTTATCGATTTCTTTGTAAACAAATTTACTATTGTTGGGATACATTTTGTCGCGTATCTTCATATTCCAACCGATTTCGTAAAAATGAACCTGTTCATATAAACATATCCACATCTTGAGTAAAAAATTAACTTGGAACCAGTGACCAGTAGAATGCAAATATAATTTAGGCAGCAAAGGGTTAAATTTAGGATATCTGAAGAGAAGTACAATTAATTGTCACGTTAGAGTGTTATTTTTCTGATCTAAATGTTCGTTCACGAAGTAATAGAAGAAATATGCGAGAAAATATTTGTTAATTATATAAAAATCTTCCCATCCTAGGTCAGAATAATAATACAACATACTATTACTGACAAAAAATGTAATCGATGTAACTATACCAAAGTATACATTAATGGTATGCCAACAATTCTCTATAAACTTTTATGCATCTCTGTCTGACGGAACGATCTAGTAAAATAGTAGAGAAGATAATAGTAATACTGATAGAATAATACTGATAGCACTAGTAGTTATGTATCGTTCCTACTCACATTTTTAAATGTTAAAAAAATAACGAAGACAGGGTTATTATAGGTAATTGGGAAATGCGCCTAAAATTCGAGCGTAGCTGACTAGCTTTCTATATTGATTGTTGTATGCTGTTAAATGTCGGAAAATGGATGTAAGAGTTCACTGAGAAATATGTCTGTCAATATCCTATTCTCATGTTTAAATTTGAATAAATGAATATGTTAGAAATTTATATAAGCGTGTAGTTGAATTCATGTTCAGTTGTCACATTTAGTTAATGATGAATTTACCAATTATTTATTTCAGTATACACCAAGGGCACAGTTTCATCGTAACAATATTAATTGTAATTATTGTCTAAACATAATATTGACTCTAATTTTTCAAGGTAACTACAACTCAGTCCAACGACATTAATACCTCGAAGTTTAAAGCTATTTGTATAAAAATAAATTATCGATACTCATCAGCGCGTGGTGATCCACCCTTGTTAGGGTGAAAACACTGTCCGTGACGCATACAACAGGGTTGGGATAAAAATAACAATTAGCTGAACTTTGCCCTTTCACCTTACTCTACTACGTATCATTAAGTTAAATAAAACATATCTTTTAATACTAAACTAAAAGTTAATAAAATGATAATTAAGTCAAAATGACAACTGAATATGAATTTAATATTACAATCTCACTCTTGACAAAGTGTAAACAATTAATTATCCTAGCTTTGACAAAGAAATATATACATCTAGATCGTAAAAGATCTTAGAATCCTATTAATAATTAAATTTTAGCAAATGTACACAAACCGTTTTCTATCATTTGTGCATATCGATAGTTTCGTTAGATACGAAACAGTTCGATACAAAATAATACTTTATGGTACAGCCTTGAAGAGTCCTGTCGAACAAATGTCGACGTCAACGTTGTTATAGGCATCGGCAATGTGACGAAAGAGGATCTCGATGGCTTTGTTTGAGAGCAAGTGACAAGTAGTGAGATACAATTAACACTTGATCAACAACGTCGATGTCGTCGCTCGTATAGGAAGGGCTCTTAAAGTTGCACATCACTGGAAGCGTTCAAAGTGGGCTCCTCCTTCAATGAACAGAAAGGCTACACAATATCGTTTGTAAAACTATCATTCCTGCCTCTATACAGTACTGGTTTCCGTATCTTTTGGAGTGTGCTCGTTAAAAAAAAGAAGAAAAAAGAAAAATTAATTCAGACACGGTCATGTAATTGGTTGAAACTTTAAGAATTGTGAGAAATCATGTTGCTTTTGCGACTTATATGGTTCCTTGGAATTTAACAGAACAGAAAAAAATATTCTTTTTGTAATTTTCATCCTTTTATCAAATAGCACTCTTGTCGAACTATATCTAACTACATGTATCAAATATTTGTTTACACCCTGAACAAGAGATGTACTGTAATTTAAAACGTTATTTAAATATACACGGTGTCCCAAAAGTTGGAGTTGGATCACAAATTTAAATTAACTCATAAAGTAGCGACCTGTGACCTACTAGAACAGATACATTGAAAAAAGATATCAGTATATCGACAGACACGTCGGGGATATGTACGGATGTCGTGGGAAATGAAGATCATGAAGGTATAGAGACCGAAGGTATAGACAAAAGGTAACGGCGGTAGATATTTCTCAGGCAAGCACACAGGCAGGGCTCGTAGGGGGGACTGACCTGAGTGACAATGGGGCTGTACTCGCTAGCCGTTGTACTGGCCGTAGATTTTATAGTTCCTGCTTCGTCAACAGCGGCAGAGACCGCATCTGATGGTCTACAACTGCGTCTCCTCGTAGTGTCGTCTTTATCGCGTCCAAAGTCGAACCTTCTGGCCTCGTGTCTACTACCGAAAACGATCTCGCTCTCTGTCTTTTCTCTTCTAGGCCTTTGAAGACCGTCACGGTCGAATGAAAAGTCTGTGAGTACCGGTTCACCGGTACTGACAGCATTGCCCTTTTTACCAGCAATGCCAGCAACACTTATCTCGCTTCCGCGCCGATTACCGCTTGCGAATATACTCGACCTTGAGGAATCCGACTTCTGTAAATACGCAGAGTGTCTTGCGGATGGAAAAAAATCGGAATTCTCACGGCGGAAAGCACGTGCAAAAGCGCTGGACGTATTGCCAAGCTTCGAGTCGCTTTCTTGTCGTCTATGCACCGGTTTTAACTGCTGCTGCTGCTGTTGTTGTTGTTGTTGTTGTTGTTGTTGTTGTTTCTGATGATGTTGCTGTTGTTGCTGATTTTCGTACTTCCTACGTGACAACTGCTGCTGTCTCTTCAAGGTTCTCTCGGTAGACGACGAAGAAAGATCCTCGCTACCAGACTTATTCGTGTCGGGCGTTTCTTGTGGGTGTTCTTGTTGTTTCATCTTATCCAACCTTTCGTTAAAACCCTGGAAGAAGCGGGTGAAATCCCACTCCTTCAGGAGTAGCTGCTCGTCTGCCTCGGAGCGCCGGTTGCTGCTAGCCGTAGCGCGATCGTCTGACATCTGACTAAGTTTCTAGGGAGGCGCGCACGAGAATAATAATATGGTAACCAAAAAAAAAGGAAAAAAAAAATAACACAAAAGCGAGAAAAAGAAATGCGTGCGGCGATACATAACGTGAGGTAGCTGTGATGGCAGTGCAATGCAATGATAAAGTTAATGTAATTGCATTTACAACGGTGGCGACACGTTATAATCAATTAAGCGAATAACAAAATTATTTTTTAAATTTCGTATTATACAACCATTTTTAACAGTCGTTGTAATGGTATTATAATATGCTTGAACGCGGACGTAATAACGTCAATTCCAATAAAGTTCAATGAGGGAATTGTATAGAACTTTGCGTATGATACACCTTGCAGCCCTACTAATTCAAGGATTAAGCTGAGCTTAATTTAAAATTTTTTTTCTTCGGTGAACTATAGTAGCAATTTTAGAAACTATAAAAAGTAACAATTCGTCAGATCTGTCGGCAAAGAAACCTCTTCATGGAACAAAGGTTAAGAATCGCACGATTTACAAATTCCGTATTTGTTCTTCGCTTATTGTTTTTTAACGTGAATCATTAAGATTTCACCACCGCAGCAGCAGTACCTATGACGACACATACTCATCAGTTGTACACAACTGTGCAGGAATGTATCGTGTGACAGCAAATGTACCATAGGAAGCTAGAAAGAATATTAACAAGATGAGTCCTCACACGCTCCACTCAATGTCCACCTTTTATGCTACTCTCGTCCCGAACAAGATTATACAATATATTTAATTAAGGATCAATTCAATTATAAAATTTTTTTAATCAATTGCGTTAAAACAGTCGAATTGCAACTTTCTTAATAAGGGTACTCAGAATAAAACTTTCGATGAAAATAAATCAATGTTCTTTAAAATAAAAATTAACCAATTGAAGTTTATAAATTTTGAAAGATTATATAAATGTTTAAAAGATACTAATATCCTTTTGCTAATATTCTTTCCAGCTCCCTACAATATACAGACAACGCACCATGGTGTATCATAATTGCACAAAATTCAATTACAACAATTATTTGTAGTGAATAAACACAGGTAAACAAATATTACTGACTTATCTCTGGATATCAATAAGCATACAATATAGATACATAAAATGAAGAAATGTACAATGCAATCGCTTGTATTTCCTTCCCTTCTTTCATTTGCAACTGAATCGAGACTTAACATGTAAGATAGCTCGTGAAATCGGAAAGACTGAAGAAAAATACATCGACTGCTCTATTAAAACATAATTAAATAACATAAGAGAGGAGGTTACATTCAGTCAGTATTTGGAGATATCGATTCATGTCGTTATTAATAAATGTAGATAAATCTCACATAACATTCGAAAACGAGTATCAGAATAAGACTAAAACAATAGACCTCAGCTTGCATCACATACTCGGATGGAGTACTTACCCGTTTCATGACTAGTGTACGATCTGATTCTTCCTCGTCAGGCGTTGGCGGAAGTGGTCGATTTGGTGCACCGCCTAAAGAGAACATTTACAATTTTTCGTCTCAAATGAATTTATCAATGGCAAAAAAAAGTAACCTAAAATACATGACACAATTGTGTGCATTTGTGAACTAATTCATAATCAAAGGTACTCATTCGAACAGCATAAAAACGTTATGGAAAAAAGTATAAGGTATACGAACGCTCATGAGCCATACTTTATTTTCACATTGTGTTTTTGGATATAGTTTTATCGAAAAGAGAAAGAAATTTTATTTGGATGTCCTACCTTTGGTCTTACCTTGATGATGTGAGTTCTGGGCATTATGTGAGGACATCGACGATGGATCTGTAGATGGTCTGAAAGGAGAAAATTCGGGTCTGCAGCAACGGATATAGAAATGTGGAGACACATGATGGCGCACGAAGAACACGGAATGCGTTGCGTACGTTGCGTGGCGATGCGACGAAGACGTCAATGCGAAGCGATATGTTGAAGCGTAATGAAAGATGAAACGGAATGACATTAGTATGATTAATTTAAGAACCACAAGTAGAAATTATGTCTATAGGTATAATTATGAAATACTCTTCCATCGAGTATCATATTAAATATAAGAAAAAGGATTTGACAGTCTTGAACAAGTACTTTGATTATGTTTGAACTCACGTGTTTTGAGTCATCATTACAATGAACACAATCATATGATAAATTTCGTGTTCAAGATTGTCTAATTATCTATCTTATATTTATTATCTTATATTATACGTATAACCTTTTTTAATATTTTATCATATTAAAAGTTTACTTTACATTAAATGTTAAATTAGTAATTCCTGCGTCTCTGGATGTTAACTGTTAAGACAACGATCAAACAAATGACAAATTTTTTTTAGTATATAAGAGTTTATCAAAAGACTGAATATCTTGCATTAAACTCTTTCAAACTTTGAACAATTTTAGATTCACCAATGAAATGATTACTAATCCCTTGTAAATGTAATCAACAAATTATTGACTGATTTATTTGGTAGTGATTAGTAGCGAACATTCAACATTATATTTCCAGAGACCAACATAAACGTTGTTTATAACTCGATTAAAACTATATTAAATTTTCGATAAATCAGATTTCTACTCACAAAGGTTTCGGTGGGTCGCTCGCGAGTAGAGTTCCATCGTTCCTCACGTTGTTTCCTCCTGCATCTTCAAGATCGTCATCGCTATCACTTTCAACAGACAAAGCCTGTAGGAGGGACAAATGTATTTATTTCAATTTCGATGATGCATCGCACAATGAAACGTATTAACAATTACATACACTCCGATTTAACTTCAAAGTACTGTAAAGGTTTTGCAGAGAGAAAGGACAAACGATAAGTCGTGTATCTTTTTTAATAACATTTTAAACACGAATGCAGTAATTTTCATTTTCAAGTAACCAACCGCTAACTTAACATTGTCCGTTGATTACAAAATGAATAGGTCGAATGACCATGTCTCTGCGTGTGATTGTAACACTTACTTGATCAAGAATACTAGAGGATTGCGGCATCTGTTTGTTGTTCTGATCGTTACTGCTTGCCAGCTGAACAGAATTCGATGTTGACGATGCAGCAGGGCCCTTATGCTGTCTGTTCGGCCTTGGCGGGGCCTCTGGGCCCTGTGACACACCAAGCTCGTTGAGTTGAGCGGCCAGCATGTCCAAGTCCTACCACCCACACGCACACACGCACAACCCCGTTAGTCACTGTTTCGAGACACCTCCGAAAATTTTCTAAAAACCACCACCGAACAGCCAAGCAAGGCAAAAAGAGAAAAAGTGGCCGAGTAGACAAATAGTGTGTGTCGCTTAAGCGACGTGACGTTGGTACTGACATTTTATTATCAGTATCGTAGAAATGACTACACACAACATATTCGATATGATAAACATTAATTTATAGCAAACGCTTAAGTTTATCTTATTTATACAAATATCGGTATCTGAACACACACGAACAGTTCTTATCAGATCGTGTGGAAAGTTAATGCTGTTTCCCGGCTCAGTACATAAGCAATAAATACCCAAATTACATACTTGAAAATACAAGTGTACACAACCTTTTCAAAACAAGCTAGGACTAAACTACAAACATGAGTGCATTTTATCAATAACTTTGATATGTATAAAAGTATCCTAAATACAGACAGAACCTTTACATTAAGGTATACCACAATCTGCATTATATCAAGTTTTTATATTCGTTAAAATCTAATAAAAATATAAAAAGAGTATATTGCTCGAAACATGAAGGAACGTGTTGTGTTTGCGCATCTAAACACTGTTTAACTATACCAAAGTGAGAGCATACATTCAAGTGATTTGAGTGAAGCATACCAAAATTTAATATTGTGCTCAAGCGTTCGAACATCGAGAAGACTATGATGGATGAATTTTGTTAGAAAGAAAATTGAAAAATCGGTTAGTATTCTGCGTGAAATTAAAACAAGCGAATCGCATGTTGGTAAAATGAGGATTGCTCTATATGGCTCGTGTAGAGTGATCGTTTTGTAAATTACCTGTACACATAATTGGCAATGTTACGTGTAACAAAAAAGAGAAGTGAGTGTGATTGATCGTATGTATAAATGTAGGATTAAAATGTAACATGTAAAGAGAAAAATAAGTGTTGTGTTCTTACCTCCGGCCTCCTTGGCGGCAGCTACGGTACGTGTGAACATGGAAAAAAACAAAAACCGAATAATTTCAAATACGAGTGCTGGGCGCCCGCGCGTGCATTGTTATCGTCTGATGTACACGTGTATGAATGTGTGTGTTTGCCGCATACGTGAGTGCGTTTGTGTGTTTAGCGCACTAAGAAACAATTGTGCGTCTGTATTCTGCGCGTTTATGGACGTGCACGCCGTGATGGCAAAATAGAACGAAACTTCGCGTGCAATTTCAATTATAAGAATACAGCAAAAAAAGAAGACACAAGAGTGTATACATAACAAAATGTATTACACAGAAGAGAGTTGGGTCAGTGAAAGACAGCGAGATGGCAAAGTAAAACATAACTAGCATGTGCCTTTCTACAATTTGTCATAATCCAATGTAGTTTTCTGACTACATATATTAGTTTGTTCTTATTGGCGCAAGGTAAAATGCCGGAAAGAAGTTACAATATCAAAGAGAGAAACAGATATGGAATTACTCCGCGTAAAAAAAAAGTGAAAGAAGCCTACCATAGGTTTGAACACGTGACTGTTTCTTTGAGAGGCAGATTGACCGCCAGAGCTTCCACTACCGCTACCAGCGACGGGTGGCTGATGATTGGAAGGTGGCGTGGAAACTTTATGTGGTTGTCGTGGATCGTCTCTAGGCGTCGGTGGTAATGGTCGTGACGGTGGTTGCGGATCTGGAACTACTACAAAGCACAAAAAGCGACTAGTATGAAACTGACAACGTAGAGTAAACTGTCTCATTTGCGATGTCTATAAACACAGTTTTATCTACAACAAGAGATTAGATATATTCGATACACTATCAAACACACCGATTAGTCTGTGAGGAATGGCAGGTCGTGCAGGCGGCCCTGGCTCTGGTATGTCTCTTTGAGATCTGCCACTCGGTTTTTCTTTAGCGGCAGGTGGTTGAGGAGCTACGTCTTGAGTTAGAGTCCTACCTTCCTGAATTTGTTGGAAATTTCTACGCAACGTATCGCCACCAGGAGCTTGAACAATGGATGACGGTTCGCCAGCCAATGCTGGCTCATCCTCCTCATTTTCACTACCACTGTATCGATAATCGTCCCTTTCTATAACAAAATAAAGAAAAATGTGACGTCAACTAGATTTAGATGCTTACTCGTTAATTCTTCCGCTATTTTTCGTACCTTTTTCTTGTTTACGTTTTTTACAGCGATCGATATGGTCTTTAAGCTGTATCCTCACTTGTCGCTCAGTCGGTTGGTCCCGGATAAACGGATGTTTAAGAAGCTGTTCCGTATACGGTCGTTGATGATAATCTTTTACTAACACTGTTTCGATAAAACTATGGAATTTCTTCGCCCATTTTTTCGACTTCAGTCTTGGTGGTGGGTTACGTGGAATCAAAAACAGGGCCTTTTGTGTGAATAAAAGCGAAAAATTATGTATTACTATCCTTTTACAGTAGCAATAATAAGAATTTTAATACTTGCCCGCATTGGATGAAGATCACAAAGTGGAGGTTGCGATTCAGCCATTTCCAAAGCAGTAATACCGAGTGACCAAAGATCACTTCTATTGTCATATGTGGCATCAGGGTTTTCATCACATGCTATTACTTCTGGAGCCATCCAATATGGCGTTCCAATAAATGTATTTCTTCTACCTATTGTTCTGTCTAACTGTGCACTGACACCAAAATCAACTGTAACCCAAAAGGAATAATTTAATGATTCATATTCTGCACGAGTGCAAGATCGCGTTTTATATAGGAGAAAAACGCACCTAGCTTAACTTCAGCATTGTCGGTTAACAGAACATTTTGGCCTTTGATATCCCTGTGAATAACTTTATTGCTGTGAAGATAACTAAGTCCCCTCAATATCTCCCTTGATATATAAGCAATCCATTCTTCTTTCAAACTCTGGCCCTTTGTTGACTTGACAAGATCCGTAACGGAGCCAGCTCCGCAATACTCCATAACCAACCATAACTGATCATCCTTTCCAGGCGATGACTTCTTCACGAAGGCACCATAATATGTTGCTATATTTCTGTGATTGGAATACTGCAACAAGAATGACAAACAATTTAATTTTACACGTAACAACGCGCCCGGTAGCAAATTAAGTACTGATACTCACCCGTTTTAATACATTTATTTCTAATTTGATTTCTTCCTCTTCATCCTAAAACAAACACAATAACATTATACGTAAGCCAGCGTATATTTTTATTTTGCATTCGCAATCGATCGATAATATATTTATCACTGATATTATACATACATTATGTAAGTCATAAAGTAATAAATAATAAGATTTCTTGATTTTTTTATTAATTTTTTTTTTTTAAGAAGGCTTAAAGCTTTATTTTAAATTTTTATTTCATGATAGTATTCGAAAGAAATTTAAATTAATGTTTTTGCAGCTGAAAAAAAATCCATGACTCCTATTCTTCAAGCATATGCAGTTTCATCAAAGTCAACGTTAAGTATTTAGCAAAGCATTTCTTGTTAGTCTTGTTTCAATATTATGCATTATAAAAGAAAGGCCGTATCGGTTGACACGCGGCAATTAGTCTTAAAGATAAGCCAGAGTAGAGTACAAGACACAATATGGAACAAAACAAACATGGAAATCGAATAACCAGACAAACGGTCCGAAATTAACAGCAAGAGCTGATTGATGAAGGTGAGATCACCATACATTCAGAAAACATACGTCGACGTGTAATGGACGGATAGCTGGAAGAAAAGCCATACGTTAAAGCTGAGAACCGGAACATGCAACTATTGACTCGAGGTCTGTCATCTTGTTAGATGAAATTTTATGTAAAACTTTATGTGCAAAAATTGACTGCAAATTCGAATATAGAAAATAGCTTTTGTTAATTTTATGAACTCTCTAATACTGTACCTCAATCAAAATCTCTCGGAAAAATAAATGAAATTCGATAATTGAGAAGAGAAGAAAAAAAAAAGAGGGAAAAATAATTCTTTTTGTGAAATTCGATACGCGATGGAATGTGGTATCCCAATAACTCGCTTAACTCGTCGTACACTGGTTTCAGGATTTTCCACCGCGTATTGAAGAACTCGTTCTTCATTTACATTCGAATGCGCGCTCCTTGCTCTTCCTCTATGCGCTGTCAGGCTCTAAGTGACCATTATGTCAAAGACTCCGCATTATCCACGGAAATATTTTCCACATTATAGACTGCCTGTGCAAATGTGTTTCGTTCTACCGGTTCAAGAGATAATTATGTGAACACGTAATGGAAATGGTTTGTCATTCAAGTTATCAAACCAGGCCTATCGATATCGGTTTAAGTTTTACTTTGTTATGCAGTGTGTTTCCTTCAGAGTGAACAATTGGAACATCTCCGTAACCTTTCAAGATCATACGAAACTTCAAGGTCGATTAATCCCAAGGAAATAAATACCAATGTTTACATGTATTGTAAAAATAAATATATATTTTTAGCTATATATATGTGTTTGTGATTATTGTTATTAGTAATAGGAAATCAATTTAAATTACAATTATATTTTAGAAACAAGTACTCACTTCTGTAACGTCCATAACTTTAATGGCTGCCAACTGACCGGTCTTGGTATGTCGACCCTATAAAATACAAAATACAATAGTATTATTATTATTATTATCATCATCCTTCTTAAACAGACTTCACGCTAAATTATCGTAAATAACGACAATGCATTTAAATGTAATAGTTTAATATTTTCTGATATTATTTCAAAGTTTACTCCATAATTTCACTCTTTCATTTTTTATGTCTCTAGGTGACACTCATTTAATTGTTTTCTACGATTATTGTTAATTTATCTATTTATCCCCTCCTCCTATTACTATTCCATTCATACTTCGTCTAATTCACAGAATCAATTCGTACAATTTCTCTTTCATTGTGTTTTGGAATGACTTTTGAAGGACTAGGTGACTGTATATACTAGGTGACTTTACGATCCTACACTTTGTCGGGTCTTAGTAAAGAATGTCGAGTAACGTGCACAGTTTGCTTCAATTGCCATGAAAACTCATTGATTCCCCCAGATTGGCTGAACGCTCACGTTCACTTAAACGTTTACCACGACCCATTTCCTTAAATAAATTTTGCAAGGCGATATGACACATAAACAAGGTTCAGAATAAAGGTGTTGCCATCAGAGCTTCTCCTATGGTGATTTATTTTCAAAGATCATTCGTACGCACGAGTTATTCGGGGGTGCAAATAGATACTGGTACGCAATTAGGATAAACAAATAGAAATGCAAAGTATCGTAACATTTTAAATATTCCAGGCAAAAACCTAAAGCAATCGAGCATAATCGCCTCTTTCTTTCCACTGTTCTTTCGACTTCATACGTTCATGTCTGATTCGATACTTCATTTGCATCAAGAGTATTTACTCTCTTTAATCCTTTCAACGCCACATTCACCTACTCCATGCTTATCTCGTCCACTTCCGTCCACTGCCGCTCTCCTTCGCTTCTTATCTCTTCGCATTTCGCTTCTCGTCATCCATCCCCCCCCCCCTCTCTCTCTCTCTCCCTGTAAACTCGCACACTATTCCTTCAACATACTCTGCCACACATTCTTGGTTAACTTCTTTACAGTTTCCTCCGATCTTTCCTCGTAAGTGTAACATGCTCATATATTTACGGTCATTCATACTTTTAGCACGTCTTGGCCTTCCATTCCCTTAAGGGGGAACAAAAATATATCTACGAAAAAATTTAGTTGGAATGGTATATAAGTGTATATGTATGTACTGACTCATTTCACTAAAAATCCATTTATCTGATTACTAAGCGTGGCGTAAAATAATCAATTCTGATAACTCAGTAAATAGTTCTTGGTTCTAGAGTCACAACCGATTACCAGATCATCGCTGATAACAATCATTCGTCACGAGGAATGTTTAACAATGATTGCTAAAGTACATACCGGGATGATTTCGAAGAATCAGGTATTAGCACTGAATGTGTGACTAATGAAAAAATTCCTTCTACGCTGGACAAGGAATTCTTCGATATCGAAGAAACCACGGTGTATGACATACAAATTTTTTTTTTTTTTTTACTGCGAAATCGGTGAATTTCAAAATAGTATTCACGCAATTTCCTATTAAAATACCTGCTTGAAATGGTAGTCGCTTAACCCCTCGCCTTACGATTTAATTTGTGACTGCGTGAGCCATAATCGGATACGAAATTTCTCACGCGTCGAAACAAAAGTCCAATTTACCTTGGCCGATCGGCTACAAGCCAACGTAATATAGAAAGTTTCAAAAATGAATTCTTTTAAAAAGACATAATCATTAAGCAATGAAACAGAATGCAATCGAAGCAATGAATTCCGCACACAGCTTTTCTTTTCTTTACTTTGTTTCAATTCTCTACTAATCTTGATTTTTCCTTTGGATATCGTTTATATATTCTTTTCTCTACAATTGCTTTTAACAATTGTAGTCGTTCAAAGCTAACTTCGAGTTCTTCTCGATCAGTTCCTATTTTGGACAATTCAGTTCCAATTCATAAATCGGTAGAAATCGAAGACACGGCGCTGATCATGCGTATTCATGCGGCCGCGTGTTTTATTCGTTCTCTGTCGTCATCAGCAGTAGGTCATTGTACTCTTCCTCGCTTCGCCTGATTATCTATCATCGCATAGCACAAAAGTAATATTAACAATCGCATATGCCAAATTGAAATAACGCAAAATGATACGTATACGCAATAAATTGCTTTTTAACAAATACAATCACAGACCGCGCGTTTCGTGGTGCTTGAAATCGGGAATTATTTGATCGTCGCTGATTGTCTCAAATAACATCACATCACGTGAAATCAAATCGCTTGAATGGAAGTTTTCTACTCGTATAACTCAATACTAAATGTATCGATAGGATAAATTTTTACATAATTAGAAAATCAGAAGAGAATATGTTCAATGAAAAAATTTCACCTCAAAATTCTATGTAGTATTACCGAATAATTTACCAACGGCAAACGTACCAAATTTACCATAACTCGAAAAATGAATTGAAAAAAAAATATTTGTTTACGACGGTCGCAGATAAATTTCTCGCTAAAAAGTCGTAAAAGTAATCGTAACCTTGAAACTTAAGATAAATCTTGTTTACACGACGTGAAAGTAGACAATTCTCAAACGAAATCGTATTGTAACAAAGGAATCGATAATTTAAAAAAAAAAAAAAAAAAACACTTGTTATTTGTCCGGTTTATTCCATTCGTCTTCGACGCGAAGTGTGATTTCGTTTTGTAATTCAAATTTTATTTTTACATTGAACAAATAGTAGTTCGAAAATTGTTTTTAATTTTTTGTTCATTATCCGAGATTTCTGTTCGGATAAAAATTTCACCTATCTCTGATGTACACCAATGGGTACTATATGTATATATGTATACAAGGGTGGAGGCTCTTACGCGGCTTCATCCCCCTCTAAGCGTCGTGTTGTGTCGTACAGAACACGCACGTACAAGCAGCATTGCCGCGTATGTGTACAGTAATAGGTAACTTGGTGAAGAAAGCACTCTAATTGACCAGAACTTGAACACGTTTTTCTGAGAAAATGATTCATTTGAAACATACAGCACCATCGAAACTGTTTACATTCTCGTTGCATGGAACACGCGCAAATTAAAAAACAATTTCGATCGTTGAATTTTAATATTAAAATGTCTTTAACTACAGATTTTAAATAACGAATCTCGACCGCAAATTTATCCGTTAAAGCAATATTTTTCACCCTGTATTATTCACCTCCTTCTAGCTGAGATTCTCGACCTTTTATATACACAACTGTTTTTCACACACAGCTGTCCATCCAAGGACAATTTTGCCAAGAATTTTTTCAAGGTGAATCACTGTCTCCTTCAACCTCAACTACAGATGAGATTAGATAGTCTCATCCTTGTACTTTAACCAACACAAATACCTATCTAGATGTGTACGATTGGGATCAAATAAGATAAATAGAACAATTAACAGAGATCCAGTGATAAAACTCTAGATAAAAATAATATAATGCTTAAAATGATGACAATCACATTGAAAAGATTATACATCACTTTTTCAATTATCTATTTAACGCTCATTATAAAGTAATTAATATTTTCATAGATCACTTCTTAGACTGCTTCTATAAGTTAAAAAAATATCAAAAATTAGAACTTCCAAAATTACAGACTGTTAAATATGATTGAATACCTATAATAATAATTCTATATCTTAAGATACAACTTAACTCTCCTATGACACTATTACCATTCAATGTTATTATTTTTTATATATATATACAAAATCTTTCAAAGCACACTTAGTAATCAAGGTACCTGCAAACCTACTATTAATGTACTTACTTTATAAACTTGACCGTATGTTCCATTGCCGACCACTTCAATTAGCTCAAAGATACCTGCAGGTTCCTACAACATAAAAATACCAAGGTGTATGTAGATATGAACTGTGTTGGTGTTACAGTGAAATGCACATTACAAACAAAATGTTCCAATGAAAAGTGATAGAAGTCATAATAATTACATTGATGATAGAAAGAAGAACAACAAATGTACTAATTTCTGTACAATTTATATGTGTACCTCGACTAAGTACAAAACATACATTATTCAAAAAATAACTGATCTAAACAACTATATGTAACATGTTTTACATAAGGCATGAAAATTTGTAAACCAAATTTATGTAAGTTTTGGTGAAACCAGCAATTTTCATTATCTTTAAATATAATACATGCAAAAAAAAAGAGAATTTCAATGGTGCAAGTACACGGTTTCTTAATATGGTTGAATGTTTTAAACAAAAATTGTGTGTCGCACCTATTTACAATATTACACGTCAACGAATTCGATGATCAGTATAAATTCTATAAATCACTTTCGAAATGACTGTCAGTAAAATATAAGGCATGCCTGTAACATGTACAAGTTTTCCCGAATGACAGAAAAATTCAAGGCGAACTTCTCCCTCCCGTTGTTCTACCGAGAAGAAATAGTCATCGCCTGTCTTACGAGGTTAATTACCGAACACTACATTCGTTTAAAGTACGCGGAGAACTGCCGTATTCAGAGACGCCGAGCATCGAATACAAAATACCTATACGGTATGTAGAATGAAAGTAATATACATTTACGTACCTTCAAAGCGTTTAGATCAATGTCGTCGAGCGAACAGTTGACGCTCGGTGCCAAATTATGCGCCATCTTGATACACCACTTGCGCTCCTCGCGTTATCTCTCGTACTCGAGGCTCGCTGAATCCGCCGTCTATCCTTTTATCCTACGTCTCCCGTTATTGTTCTCGTTCTGGCCCTCGGTACAAACGGGGCCCAAAAATGCAGAGGTGTTGAACGAGAAAAAAGTATCTTCCCACGCTTACACTAACACGAAACACTAAGATCACAAGTGGTAATTCTTGTTAAAACGATCCAGCGATATTTTTCTGGAAATTTAACCGAGAATAGTCCAAAGAGAGAGGAAACACGCGTGGCAATAGCACATGGCGTACGGGTAACTCTTTAACGATCAACGAACGAATCAGTTTACCAATCAAATTGGAAAACGATGTGAACCACCTCCATCACGTTTCTTCTGGGTTCTTCATAAAACAGAATCACGTCAGTTACGCATAATCACAAACAACTTATTGCCCGGTCGCAGCGCCAAGCGCTGGATCGTATCGTCATAACGGAAGCGGCACAACCGAGCCGAGCCCAAACACAACGGCGGCGGCCGTTCTACGTCCTGTCTTACTGCACGCCTCTTTTCTCCCTTCCTTTGCGCTCTCTCGTCTCGCTCTGTCTTCTTCGTTCTTAAGCGTGCGCACATATACTTTTCTTTTCTCTCTTCTTTATGCAGAACAAATATTTTCACCGTCTTTGTTTTTCGTGCGCTCGTGATCGCACACCCGGTAACACTGATTCGTACCGTATGAGGGGAAAATCACTAGCGACATCTACCCCCTTTTTCTTTACACCAGGAATCTTGGTCTTGCGCGCACAGATGTTTGACAGCTGCGCAGAATATAATGCGCGAAAGTATTATGCTGTTGAGCGCATGACAGAGCAACTTTAACCTTACGAAACCTCATCGTGACTAACTCACGATAAGTCCTATAAATCGCTAAGAAACAATAATACTCTGTTAACAACTTATGACACGTACAAATTAAAATAGGTTATCAATTCATGGATGAAATTTTTATTTATTTTTTATTTCATTATACTTTAGGATTCGGTTGATAATACATGTATTAGAAAAGCTGGTTAGAGAGTTATATAGGTAACAGTATAATCTCCTTGATTATACTATACAATTCTACAATATCTACTAGGAGATTATACTGTTACCAATTAGACCCGTTAGCCAACTTCTCATCTATGAACAGTATATGCTCCTAATACATTTTGCTCATTTAGATAATAACATATATATATATAAAATACTCAAAATAAAAGTGTCATTTCTACTGCTTCGCAAAATTGTATATTACTATTCATACATAACGCTCGTACATTGGCTTAATAGGCAGCAAGATAATTATTCTTATCTCTGTGTTGGTTTGTAGAGTGCCATGTATCGAAATTAATTCAGAAAACGTTCAAATTTGCATAAGTAGAAGATATTGACAGAGCATTATTATTTCACAGCGACTCGTGTAATCTGTCACGTACAGTTAAATGCATAGGGTCTAAGCGTGTAATATATTGAATCTACGTTTTTACTTAGTACACATTTGATAGATAGCGCCAGTAGTCATTGCAAGCACGTACTTTGTGCATCAGTGAATACGAACGATTGACCCCCTACAAATTTTCAGTGTCCATGGACCGCCGGTGTCGCCATCAAGTGTTGAATGATAATACAACAAATATTGGATATCTGTTGGTAAGACAGGGAGACGTTTTACCAAAACTAAACAGACGTTTATGATTAGATTTTCAGACACATGAACAGAAGAACCTGAAACAGAAGAAACGTATATTATTCTCCTTCCTTGAAAAATATAAAAAAAATCCGTAGAACGTCTTCCTTTTTTCTTCTTGCCCTAACTAAAAATACAAAGTTACTTTAAAACGGACGCGATTTATCAAACGCAACACTAATTGCAAACGCGATTCATAGTTACTCGCAACACTAGCCTGAAAGTTCCGTTTGCATCGTGATCGCAATGACTCCTCAAATCCACCTACAGGTGCAGGTCATACAGGTGGCTTTTCGTATAGTAACGCCTGCGAGCAATCGAAGCTACATTTATAACGTGTTCTCCAAGCACGTTACTCTCCGATTGGCTGGGATTTGCATGGTGGGGGAGAACTTTCTCGAGAAACGTTTACTGCTTGCGCACGGTGTGGTCGGTTAGGTCGGTTAGGGGATAGAATATCTAACCTGCGCAACCTACGTCGAACAGGACAGTTCTCCCACCATTTAATTCCCAGCCAATCGGAGAGTAACGTGCTTGGAGAACACGTTATAAATGTAGCTCCGATTGCTCGCAGGCGTTACTATACGAAAAGCCACCTGTATGACCTGCACTTGTAGGTGGATTTGAGGAGTCGTTGCGATCACGATGCAAACGGAACTTTTAGGCTAGTGTTGCGAGTAACTATGAATCGCGTTTGCAATTAGTGTTGCGTTTGATAAATCGCGTCCGTTTTAAAGTAACTTTGTATTTTTAGTTAGGGCAAGAAGAAAAAAGGAAGACGTTCTACGGATTTTTTTTATATTTTTCAAGGAAGGAGAATAATATACGTTTCTTCTGTTCCAGTTCTGTTCTTCTGTTCGTGTGTCTGAAAATCTAATCATAAACGTCTGTTTAGTATGTTTCAGTTTAAGCTTCAGAAATTCTTCCTGGGATCATCGATTACAACAAAAAGTGTAGTACTACAGTAGTATTAAGTGTGTAGATTATTGCATGAACGCATTGTACAATGCTCGCTCTTTCGCTTCTTGCATTTTTCTGTAGCATGTTACTTGCATGAGTGGCTTGTTGGTTGCATGTATATTTTTTTTTTTTTTTAATTTGGGGTAATCCACTCCCGGTCGGGGCGGAGGACACACATTTAAGGATGGCTAGCATGTGTTTTTATCTTGGCCACCCAATTTGGGTCTCCTTATGCAGCAACCTCCACGTGGTGAGACCTGGTTCCTCTATATTATTTAAAGTATGTAATTGCTAATTGCATCACCAGCTGAAGTCAGATGATATTATCAATTGCATACTAAATAATATGAGCTAATGGCTGCAATTTTTCTCGTTTATATATTATTTCTATAGAAAAAATTGACTTTCAACAGTTACGATTAATACTTCATTATTCTCTTGGATGAACGAAAAGGAGACAAACAGAGTCCCTGCCGTTTTATTTTCTTTATTTTATTTTATTATCTCTGCCAATATTACCAGTTTTTTCTATAGAAGTAAGCTTATGCTTAAATACTCACGATGGCGACACCGGCGTTTTACCAGTGGTACATTACCACTGAACTGTAGACTCTATAGTATAGTGTTTAGTGCTCAACTTTTGATTTACCGCCAAAAGTAAGTGACACAAAGTGACAGTAAGCATGATTATTCCGATTAGAAGGTATTCTTATTTGTAATTAATGTAGTAATAAATTTATCGCGCAATCTCATTGACAAGATTTTTGTGATTTTATAGAGACGGCGAACTTGAAGAATGGGCAATCATTGAATTACAAGGCGATTTAAAATTTGCTTCTTCAGATACTTCAAATAAATATATAGGGGACCTACACTTTACAAAGTCCGGTACACCGATACTGATAATCGGTATTCACGTACTACATGGGAAAGAAGTAGGGCTTACAAAACCATTTGCTGTTTTACAGAAGAAAAAAAACGAAATAGATGCAACAGCAAATGAATCAGAGATCAAAATTGAATACATTGTGAAAGCTATTGTAACAAAGAAATTGGTATTTAGATCAAGACCAAAACCAATTGTAAGAAATGTTCCAAAATTTAGTTAAATCTATTTTTCTTACAAAATGTATTATATCTTATCAATACATTATAAATTTCAATTATTTCTAGAAAAATAATATGTTACTAACAAAGAAATTTCAGTAGATCTAGGAAAACATTGTATTTTATTTTATTTTTATTTTATCTTAATTAAGAGTAAAAAATATTAACCTATATTCAATTTTAAATATAAGTTACATTAATCCTTCATTTCTCCTTCTTCATCTTCTTCTTCTACACCTCGTATGTACATTACATTATTACACCGGATTAGAACTTCGCCAAGATTACCAGTACAATTTCCATCTATATGTTCCTCTGTATTTGCTAATTGTAAATTCATGTATCCATCGACTGATACAAGATAACCCTTATATTCGTGACCCCATTTAAGTTTTACCATTACAGGTTTACCTGTTAAACCATTTAAAAATGGTTTGGGGTTTATAGGCATTGTAGCAGCCATGGTATCCGTTTTGAAAAATCTACAAAGAAATATTGTGTTATATGCATAACATTGCAAATACCAACTGTTAAATTGTATGATAAATGATATATTAAATAACAAGAATTATTAACAATGTAAATAAACAAAGTATTAAATTCGTGGATACAATTAAATTACATTAATTCAAATATTACATGATAAATATTAATGCGATAGTGAGGTTAAGGTAATAGGTATAAAATATCAATTCAAAATAATGTTTCAATATACGTCAACTTCTAGGGTTACTTTTCATTTATGATATGAAATGCGTATACTTACGTTTTTGAACAAAGTGAAGAAAAAAAGGTTTGATTTCTTGTGTTTGTCGGATGCGTGTTAAAGGATCACACTGTTTTGAAGCGGTTTATAATTATGATGCGAATAACTGCCACTAGGCCACTACACTAGCAAAATAATCCAACTCAGGTGACAAAACTTTCTAAGAATTAATGTCACGCAATTGCATGGAAATACAATTGCAGTTGATGAATTTATTTATGTATTATTGTAACTGGCATAATTTTTGGAAATATATTTACTGATACACTTTACGAAACGCAATTTTATGTATCTAGCCTAATCACTTGCAGTAAAAATTGTTCTCGCGTTGAAAGTACATTTTATTAAATATGAATATTCTACCAAAGAAAAGGTATGCATTTTTCATAAATGTTTAATTGATATTCCTTTAATCTGTATATTGCAAATAATAAAAATTGTTTCCTTTAGGTGGCATGTACGTACCAAAGAGAATATTGCTCGTGTACGTCGAGATGAAGCAAAAGCTGCAGAAGAAGAAAAAGTTAAACACCAAAGAGCTCAGAAGGCTGTAAGTATGAGTGAGGATGAAAGAAAAGTTTATTGTTATTTGCATATATCATAGATGCAGTGTTCAATTTTTTAAATTACTATTTTGTATTAGGAAACCGAAGCAAGAATCGATTTCCTAAGAGATACAGCAAGATCAAAATACGATGGACGAGAACAAACACAGAAGACAGAAATTATTGCATCTACCTCAAAGTGGGAACATGTTAATTTTTTTGCTGATCTTGAAGAAGGAAAAATTGATTATAATAAGCCTAATGCAGAACATGAGAAAGAAAAGAAAGACGAACAAGAAAAGTATGAAAAACAAATTGGCTATCTCACGTATCTTGGACAGGACACTAATGAAGCAACAGGCAAGAAGAACTGGTATGAGGAATTACCTGAAAGGTTAAGAGACACAGAAAAAGATAAAGAAGTACAAGTAAAAAGGAAGGCATTGGATGATCCAATACATGATATTAAAAAGTACTTAAAGATTATGGAAGCTGGTTCTACAGAGAAATCTTCAAAAATGAAATCAGATACTATTAAAAAAATGAAGTTCGATTCAGAGGATAGTGATTCTGATAAAAAAAGTTGTAAATCTTCTAAAAAACATAAACATAAAAAATCTAAAAAACATAAAAAAGAAAAACATGAAAGTAAAGAAAGACAAAATATTGAAAAACCAAGTGTAAATATACAAAAATTAAGAGCAGACAGATTATTAAGAGAACAGAGTGAAAAATTAAGAACCGAAGCATTGTTAGCTAAATTAAGAGGAGATCCAATTCCAGTAGTGACACCTGAAGCACCATTGAAGCCTGGTATCAAACAAAAATATAATTCACAATTCTTTCCTGAAATTGCTAGACAAAATGCTGAAAGAACACCTAATGTATATTCAATGAGGGAATAGTGCAAAGTGTAAGTTGTAACTTTATTTCATAATTGTGCAACATTTTCTATTATCTAAAAATGAAAAGCTAATTACTATTACAATTATGTAAACATCAACTCGTGTACAGATGTTTAAACAATATTTTATAAGATCTGTGTGTCCAGTTACCAGTATAGTGAGTCCTCAAGTTACACAAATTTGTTAATAATCAGTTGTGTCCCCACTTATGTTCTTATACATATGTTGCATGTGCGTATGTAATTTATACGTATATTAAAAAAAAGTTTCATTTTCTTCAATCTCTTTTTTCACGAAAATTAAACCTGGTCTAAGAAACAATTACTCGACATTGCCTACAGCCAAGTTATTGGTAATAATACATACGTTACATACGTTAAAATGAATTAATTGCGTATGTAAAGGACTTACTGTACCGACCAGTACTGACAACAACGTATAAACAAGTCACCTATAAAATGCAATAAAATGCTCATAAAATGCAAATAAAAGAATTTTTCAATTATTATTGAAACGAAATGTTAGGTATCCCTCGCAAATCTGTTTGATTATACTAAATTTCTCAGTATCACGTGATGCAAGATGGTGGAATATCACGGATCTCATGGATAACGCGTTAAAATTTGACGTTTATGTCGTTTCTTTTCAGTATTCTTGCTCCTAACTTGACTTAAATTTTTTGCCCGTAAGTAAAAAACTCTTTGTTTATTATATATGATACATTTGATATTTTAATTCGATAATTGAAGCTACGCTTGAAATCTCGAACCAGACGCTTGCAACGCGCGAGTTGCTTTCACGAAATATGATTTTCGAATTTGAACAATTGTGAATGCTCTTGACTACAAAAAGATGACAGCTTATATAAATTAATATTTCATATCGTTAAAAATAGAATGGCTTTCCTTCGAATGTTATTGAAAAAATTACATTTTTAAGTCATGTTACCGATCGACCTTAAGATAACCTCTTCGCTTATTTATACGAATATTGCCGTTTTAAAATACGATTTCGAGTGATTTTCATATTTCGTGAACTTCACAAGCACACTTACATTTGGTATGTTTCACAAAATAATTAAATCGGAAAGGTAATGGGTAAGACATAAGTATCGAAAATTATTTAGGTGTGTGGAATGCAATATGATGTTCTATATATGTGTGCTTGATAGTTTTACAGAAATGTCTGTTTCATATTATTAACAAGTCAGCTTATCATCCATGTAACAAATGGAAATAAATATTTGATTTTTATCCATTTATAACTTTAATTTAATCTCATGTGTTTATATTTTAGGTAAAATGTTGTTGTTAATTTAAATCTCAAACATTGTTACCGATATGAGTTAACAGATTATTATTGTCACCATGAATGAAGAAATGAGCATTGGAAACTCTTCATATTTAAGTTATGAAATCAATGGTACTAGCTATATAGTGCAAACAATATCAGGGCCAACACTGGATGCATTGAAAATTACGTCAGCTAGTGAAGAGCAAAATTCAATTAATATTATAGATCAAACTCAAGCAGAGAACGAAGAAGTTTCTATAGTTTGCTTAGATGGTCGAGTGTATGCATTTCATAATGGAGAATTACAAGAATTAGATTTTAGCCAAATTATAGATCAGAATGATCCACAGGAAAGGACAGTCTTATTATCTAAGGAAGTTGATAGTTATGAAACACGGTATATTACTAACGAAGATTTAGTCATTGCAAATGTTGACGTACAGTCTCAAGAACAATATGAAGTTGTCACTGAACAAACTGATAAGAATTTTATTGTGGAGAAGGCAAATGTAAATGCTAATGATTTTGTAGAAATAGTAACAGCATTCAAATGTAAGATATGTACTTATACAACTCAAGATAAAACACAATTACTGCAGCACTTTCAAAAAACACATGTGAATCCAAAAGCAGATGTTGAAGTGAGTTTTTAAATTACTTTTTTTGCATTTTTTCAACATTTATTATGGTATTTTAATATGTACACTTTACAGATAAAAGAAGAATCTGAAAATACAGATGAAGTAAAGTTGCTATATATGTGTGGCGAATGTTCTAATTGCTTTCCTTCCCTAGAAGATTGTAAAGAACATATGATAAATGTAATTATTTAAGATACATTTCTTTTGCTACAAAAAATAAAATTTTATGTAGGAAAATATTCTATAGATAATGCTTGTTTTAGGATCATCAGTTGACAGACACAGGATTTAATAAAGGTGGTAAAGAAAATATGACAGATGTTTCAAAAGGTTCTGGTTTATTGAATGAAAACATGAGCAAGAGTCTTGAAAATAATGATATTGAACGACAAGCTAAAATTCAGAAGCCTTTAAGTTCTGAGTATATGCTCAATAAAAAAATGGTAGAATTAATAGAAAGAAACGTAAAGTGAGTAAATTATTATTAAGCTGTTTAGAGTATAATGTCCTTTATTCATTAAATAAACATTATATTTTCTAAGATGTTCATATCGAGGATGTCCCTACAAATTCTCTACAGAAGAAGCCATGCAACAACATGGGCTTTGCCATGTAGAATCGCTAAGTGGAACAACGTTTAAATGTACAGTTTGCCGTGATTTGAAGTTTACCAAATGGAAACAATGTAGCATACATTTATGGAAAAAACATCAAATTGGTTAGTATTTTATACCAGTGTTTGCACAAAGGGAAACTAAGACGTATTCTATGCAAACTAAAAGTTTTTTTTTTAGACATAGGTATGCTTACTTGTACAATATGTAAAGCGTATAAAAGTGCAACAATGGTAAAACTTTTGACTCATATGCGAGTGCATAGTGAAACACGAGAGTATGAATGTACTCAATGCGGTAAATGTTTCAAACAAGCCAGTCAATTGCGTAATCACAGAGTGATGCATTTGGATCGCAAAACATTGGAAGTAACACGTTGGTACACTTCAAAAAAATGTGATATGTGTGGGAAGATTTATGCAAATTCTAAATGCTTGAAGAGTCATATTCAAGCAGTGCATTCAAAGTTGCGACCATACGTTTGTAATGTTTGTGGTCATTCTAGCGCTAGAAAAGCGATGTTGCAAATGCATTTACGTCAGCATACCGGTGATAAACCTTTCAGTTGCGAACTGTGCGAATACAAGACTGGAGATCACAATACATTACGACGTCACACTATGCAACACACAGGTATGTTTTGTTTAAAGGAAATAGTTAACGTAACGCGTGTATATATCTACAACATTATAAATAAAAGTAATTATTTCAGGGTTCAGACCTTACAAATGCCCGCATTGTTCTTACACTGCAATACAAAGTAGTAGTTACAAAAATCACTTAAAATCTAGGCATCCTTTACTGTCTGGTTTGTATACATGTGACTTGTGCCCTTTTAAAACTGTTAAGAATTCAAGTTACGTACAACACGTGAGGGATCACGAAAAAGGATTGATTAAATCGAATGTGCAAAAGAAAGGTATGCTTACAACTATTTTCGATATTTAAGTTCTCATATACGTAGTAGCTAATAGAAGATTTTGGATTGGTTCATTTAGACGGGGAAAACGTTGAAGTTTTTCCGGGCAATATCGCGGCAGCACAACTGATTTATAGCTGTTTGGGTGCCTTCTCGAAAGTTGGAGATACTTTAGAAGCAAACTTAATGTCTTCCTCAACGTCTGCGGATGGTACATCGCAAACAATTACGATACAAATACCATCGAAACACCTTGAAGGTTCACTGCCAACGAGAGAAAATGAAACTAAGAGTAATTCATCGATAGAGCAAGAAGACGAAGAAACAATGCATTGTTTTCTAAAAATTCCACGAGAAGAAGAAGAAAGTATAGATACTGGTGGTATAACTATACCCGCAGAACCCGAGGAATTAGGTGCAACGACAATTAATGTTGATACGTAAAAATATAAAAAAATTGAATTATTCAAAATATATTTCTGTATTTTAAAAATAACAGAAATGTACACGTCGGAAGGAAATAAGGAAATGCTAGTCACGCGTTACTTAGACGATACTTGTTCTTTTTTGATTTAAAAAAAAAAAAAAAAAATAGAACCAATGCTTTAATTTAAGAAGAAAAACACTAATTGTGATACTATTTTTGAAATTGTATATCGTGTTCGTGACGAAAATATGAATAATTCAAATGTTGTATTTGAAGCAAAAGGGAGTAATTTTGTATGTTATTTTAGAACAACGAAAATGTATTAAAAATGTTTAACTACATAATCGAAACAATAATTTTACGATCACGTTAATTTAAAGGAAGTTGTATTTTGTTTTCAGGTAACATTTTACAACTGGAGAGATTAACATTTATTTGAGGTGTTTTGGTCTCGAAATTTATAAAAATGTTGAAAGTAATTCGTTATATACTAAAACATCTTTAATATTTTGAATGTATTTATTGATAATTAATAGTAAATTAGTAGAAGTGTACATAAAAATTGTAAAGTAATAGTGTGGAAACCGTTGTAAAATGTAGATTACGGCATCTCATATGATTCATAATAAGATTAAAATAATATTTTACATGATTGACTAAAGAGAAATGCTGTAGTATTTCTTGACTGAATTAGTCGTCAGGTTAAAATGACACTTATTACTATGGAAGAAGGAATTTAAAATTTTCAAGTGTTCATATATTACCTGTTGAACTTCACAAATACGTTCTCACAAATTGAGATTTCTATATCAATTTGCTTAAATGCAAGATTTGTGACAATGGTAATTGGTGTTGTTGTAAACATATTATTCTTAAAAATTTTAGTAGAATGATTAAAAGATATATCAGTAAATTATAGTATACAACGGATGTCTTTTTATATGCATTTTGTAAGGAGGTGTTTTAAATGAAATATACTGCTTCTCTCTGAGTAGCCTAAGCAAATTGATACGAGTCATTATTTACAGCTAGTGATTAAAGAAATGTGAGGAGCTCCTTTTGTTCAAGCAGCTGATGTGGGTTTTCTCTTAAATTACACATATCACAACTAACAGTCCCTGGGCAGTTCACCATAATAAGCCGTTAAAGCTATTAACCTTTTGTCAAGGAAGTTTAGCTCCACTTCTAGACCATAACCTACTTCGGCTAACATGGCAAGCTGTAATTTGTATATAAATAGATATAAAAACATGAGGTAAATAATGTTATGTTATATACGCATAGAATTTGAAAATTGAATTTTTTGTATTCTAAAATTACCTGAATAGTATCTATATTTCTAGGTAGAAAGTAGGCCACGTGATTTGTGATCCCCTTTGCTATTTTAAATATATTCGTTCCGCCAATGGGTTCCATAATTTTACTGAGATCAAAAATTTCATCCTTGGCATAGTCAGGTCCTCCCCATGGAGGACTTAGAAATACAACGTCTGCACTTAACTTTGGCGCGAGTTGAATAAAATCTCCAACAACGAATTCTATTCTGTCCTCAACGCCATAAACCCGTGCGTTGTTTCGAGCAAGCTCGATTTTAGCCGGATCTATATCTATCGCCAGTACTATAGAACAAAAATACGAATTTATTTTATCCACAAACTATTTACGTGCAAGCAAATCAGAGTTAAATCTTATTCGAACAATAAATAACGAATACCTCTTTCACACGTAAAAGCAAATTGAATAGCGTTTCCTCCTGCACCACAGAATGCATCGATTATGACATCGCATTTGCATCTTTGTGCTATGTGCTCGGCAATCTTTTCTGGTGTTACGGAAAACCAGCTCTCTGGAAAGTGTTGTATTATATATATAATATAGGTATAAATATAATAAATCACTTTAAAAATATTTTAGTTTTAATCCTCTACATAAAGAACATACCACGATCCAGTTTAATGCCTTCATCAAACTTGCTGAATAATCGATACCTCTTAAACCAATACTTAAGCAACGTCTTGTCACTGTCAATTTCTACCGGGAGGTTTATATTTCTTTTAGATTGCTTCCTCCGTTTTTTCTTTTGTATCTTTTTTACACTATCCTCGTCAGACAACTTCGTATTTTGTATCTCGTGATCATATTTTTCATCTACATCCATATCGGTAATTGCTGCATCAACTTTCTCATCTTTTATAGGAAGATTTTCCGATACACATTTTGTGGAATTGCTATCATCTTGGTCAAAGTGTACATTGGTGTCTTCAATACTTTTAAAAACATCGTCTTGTTTATCCGAAATATTCCATGAATCACTTGCATCATCAATTTGCCTTTTATCTGCACCCGATTCTACTGAACTTGTGCTTGGTTTACTAAATACGAGTCGTTTCGTTTGCAGTTTTGTCTTAAGACTAGGATCGCACTCTTCATCAGAACTTGATGTAAATTGTGCATTGTAGGAACCTTTTTCAGAGGGTTGCAAATCTGTTTCTGTTGAGGATACAGCTGGACAATACGACAGATAATGTTTTACCTTTAAAAAATAGAATAAACGAATCATTCATCGTTCAATATTTTCACATTCGACATTAAGTAATATCTAATTTACCTTGTCTATAGTGTTAGTAATTTCCACTCCATTATCATCGAAGTAGATATGTTTGTTTGATGGTTTGGGTCTGCAGAATTTCATTTTTAATTGTCTATTTTGTAATCTAATGTTTCTCTTCCTGTATACTACTTCTCCTTGCAATTTTGATTTCTTGTGGTCTTTATTGAAAGTGTACCCCATTAACAAAAATGCTTTTTCCACTATTTCCAGGCCCTCTCCTGTTTCATCACAGTCTGCCTCATGGCTGAAAAAAGTGTACATACAAATTGTTAATAATTATTTAATTATTTTAATACGTTAGTGGTAAATAATAATATACCTTCGTTTCAATGTTACAGGTTTATCTTCATTGGGCTTATCACCATCTCCCCCACTAGAATATTTTCGTTGAATACTATAATTGTTATTAGTGTTACTAGAATTAATTGCACTATTTTCATTTCGTATAACCGAAGTTTGATCGTTGTGTTTAGTCTCCGTTGAATGTTCATTTTCGTTAGCTTTTCCGTTGTCTTCCTTAGATACATTGTCTTCTGTCATTGTTAAGTTGTGTATAAGCATTCCAACCGAATCCATAATTAATCGTTTCTTTCTAGTCTTTTCCCTCTTAAAGAAAGAATTCTTGTTCGATGAGTTTTTATTTTCGGAAATATTAAATTGATTAAATGTATCTGTTTCTCTTTGTGCAAAATCTTGGTCTATACTTTCACCATTTTTTTCTTGGTTATTACGTTTTTCGCAACTTATAACGTCGATCGCAGGCCGTCCCCTTTTGTAAGTATCTACAAACAATTCATAGTGCTTTTGGTACTGTAATTGGAAATTTTCCTTCCATAAATGCTGCCAATACCTATCATTATCTTCTGTTGTGTATTCATTGTCTTGATCAGAACTAGTGCTTGTTATATTGCTTTCAATGGAACTAGTTACAGAACTGATGAGACTAGATGAATGCATAGAAATGGAGTCACAACTAGAACTAGTAAGAGTCATTTTTGTAACATTTGTCATGGAATCGGACGTTGCGTATGTTTTGGCTATCGATTCATTCATGGAATCACATCTTGTTAAAAGTCTTTCATCTTCTGCATTAGAATGTTGGTTGTAGCTTTCTTCTAGGCTAAAAGGACTCAGTTGATTCCATCCATCACCAGTTTCAGGAGAAGCTTCAAGATGTGTTATCTTCCTCCTATTTTCCTCTGCATCTTTGTCATTGATTTCTTGCTTGTTCATATCGTCGAATGAAAAATTAACGCTATAACTATCTTTCGTTTTCATTTCGTTATCGTTTATATTATTACTTTTACTAAATATTCCTTCAAAATTTGAGCGACCAAGTTCACAATTTCTGTGCGCTTGACTGGGAAAACATGTATTTTGTTCCGAGAATTTCTCTATACTTTCCTTTACTTCCAATCTCTCGTCTCCTAATAAGGGAGCATTATGTTGAAAATATTCTGGGTTGATGTAATCTGCATATTTTGCAATCCAAGATGTCCAAATTAACTGTTCACCGTTTAAAGACCAATATTTCTCCCATGCAATGTCCATTACACTTTTAATTTCAGAATACATAATATATGGGGAAACTTGCGAATTATGAGCATACGTATACGCGTCATCTTCGCGATAAGTTTGTGTAGTATTGGCTGTAACATTTTTTGAAGTGCTTTGTATCTCGGAATCTTTGTCTCCCAAAATAAACGGTGGATTGTCTACATGAAATTTCTTTTCATTACAACAGGATGGATTAATACTTAAAACTTTGATATTTTCTGCAAGATGGTGATCCGATGAGTGAATGTCTACTGTTTCAAATCCATAATCTGAGCGCTTGTTTTCTTGATTTTGTGGAAGTACATTCACTTTCTCAAATCCATCTTCCAGTTCAGTCTCTGTAGTTTGGAAAGTCTTTCCATATGATGCCAAAAGGTTTTGTATACTTTTCGCTTCATGTTGGTCATGATATTCAGATAGGTCTGCACCTGAATCGGATTGGTGCAGACCCAGTTTTTGTGTAAGGGAATGTGTAGCAGGTCGATGTGCTGAGTCACGAACAGAGTCATGTTCATCTGTGGAATAATTGTTGTCTGTGTGTGATGCACTGCAGTAACAGCTCACTGGTTCTTCCTAATTTTAAGGGTGAAAAAATATGCGCTTGTTCAAATAAATATCTAATATAATACTGTGATATCAGATTAGCTGGAATTAATCGAGTACTTTAGTAAAAAAAATAAAATAGAAAATGAAATACAATCTTACATCATGCTTTTCAATGGATTGTGCTTCTGTGGTAGACCTTTTGTGAAGGTCTAACATTTCTCCAACACAATCACCCTCAACATCTTCACCTTCGCTTGCATCCTCCAAAACAAAGCTAGTGTAAACTTCTGGGCTTCTAGAAATAAAAGATAATTTTTATGTATTCATTTCTAATGAAGATACATTTTTATATTTTATATTTTACAAATACAAGGCCCAGTATTCTATTTCCTTGTTTATGTTAGTTATCACGTGGTACGCATTGTTTGTTTTTGATATTTCGTGAAAGTGATCGAAAGAATAAAGAAACTGACTCATCAATCGTTAATTGTTTTAGGAATCAATTTCTAAACCGGAATGAATACAAACGACGTTGGCATACTTCTAATACGCTTTTCATAAACCCAAAAAGTGAAAAAATATATTTTTTTATTAAAAAAAATATGTTGTGACCCCGGTTATTCGAGTGGGTGTCAAGGTTAGGTCATGTGCCACACTACTGATCGATAAACGTAATGATTTTTTTATTTTTTAAGAGACAATAAAATTAATACGAGCACGAAATTTCATAGCGACAACGCGATTTTGAAAAAATAAGGAATGCATGCTTTAGGGGTGTATTTACCGAACAAATACTCTGCTGCAAAGACAATAAATATAATTATCACGGTCAGAGAACTCTGACTGTTCCCCGATGTACATGTCAGCTAAGGGTTCCCAAAAGTGGTCGCTCATGGCGAAAGAAAATCTTTAATTGGCTACTTGCTCGTGAATCGTCACAACACCCACATGTCTCGCGCTCAGATTTTTACAACTCCCCCATGTAAAAACAATCCGCCATTTCTTCGACCGACAGGATACCATCCTGAAGTTGTGCACGGTTGCAATAACCACAGACGAGTTATAGTCTCAGTGTGGCCATATCTGGCATTTGGGTGGTACAGAAGTACGACGAATCTACCATGGCATTTATATGCCACCTAATGGAACATTGAGCAATAGAGATCGCATAGTACTCTTACAGATTCATGTATGAACACGATCATAAATTATCTACAATCTACATTTGATGCCAGAGATTGGAATGAAATTAAACATATTGTATAGCTAACATGAAACTAACCAAAAATTTAGGTCATCGAAGATGTCACCTTCAGTCGATAAATTTGCATGTTGGTAAAAAGATTCAGTTGGTAATTCAAATTTGATGGTAACATCTCATAGGATAATTTATATATAATACAGTTAACATGAAACTAACCAAAAATGTAGGTCATTGAAGATGTTACCTTCAGTCGATAAATATACATGTTGGTAAAAAGATTCAGTCGGTAGTTCAAATCTGATGCTAAAATCTTGTAGGATAATTTACCGACATTTTGTGAAACCTGTACAGTGGTGTCCTCTACGATACAAACACGTGCAAACACTGAATTAAGATACCCGTCAGTTTTCAACTTGTGCAACACGTAGAAACAGATGTACATAGTGTAAACTCCATCGATTTAATATCGAATGAAATTACAGTGCACCATTCTAGGTTTTCCTGTAAGTAAAATTGAAACGATTGCAAGTGGAAATACCATCGAGCAATGTTGCCTACATTGCTTGATGCCTTTTATGATCATTTTATGAATGATAAGTTATAGTCTAACTTTTTAAGAACACGATCGAGGTGCCGATTTTTGGCACGGCTGGGACAAAATTTTAATTTGTACTATGATCAGAGAGACCCGATAGCCGGCGCCATCTGGCGGGATGCTGCGGAATCGGGAGCCCGCGAACGGAGCAATGGCGTAGGTGGCGATCCATGTGATAAATTAATTTTTATAGCTTCGTGGGTGGCGGCTCTTTCTATTGGTCGCTGATCGGGCGCCTCCCACTTGGAACGACGTAACCTTCTCCTGGTTTATTCCATTCAACTGTGATAGCGAGATTGTACCATTTGTAACGTTTCAAACGAGAGTCGACGAGGGAACGGCGGATGGTTGTAATTGAAATACATTCGCGGATCGTTCGATCGGCGCTCGACAAAGGCGCAGCCGGCACGACGCGATTTTTAATCGAGCGTACTTTTACAGAGTGCTCGACGTAATGAAACGCTGCACCATCTTCCACGTCTCGCTGCGTCTCTCGATGGACAGTCTAACGCCATCGCGAGGAAGATTAATACGCTGTCTTTCAGCGTTTCGCGATGTCAACGTTCGGATAATGGTACGGTTCAATGGATTAATTTAATTTACGACAATTTTATTATCATATGTTTTAACTGTATAACGTATAATATAAAATATACTTTTATATGCCATGTAACTTTAAATGTAAACTTTTGTCAGCCATCTCAACCTTTTTAGGCACAAAGGAAATTTTCCATACTCGTATTAAGACCTATTAAAGCTGGGAGCTTTTGATAACGTCATTGTTGTAAAAATAAGATTAATGTATAGCTTTGAATCTTATAAAATATAATTTCTATACGGTCAAGCATCACGAAAATTGCATCGTCGCTTTTCCGCACGCGCTGTTTGTTCCATCGCAGGGAAATCGCGTCGAACGGATGTCTCATTAAATATAAATGGTTATCTCGATATTTACTCGGAGACAGGCCACGGGAAAATGTACTCCGCGGAAGTTTATGAATCGCCGACTCGCTACAAAAGTTAGAAAATGTTTACGCCGCGTGGAAAGTTTATAATTTTCATTGCCGAACACGGGTCTCCGCTCCAGAGGAGTCGTCCAATCAATTCGGTGTAAATGACGCGTGTACGCGCGAGGAATTTTATTGGTGAAATTTGTCATTCCACGATTCCGAAGGTGGTTCACAAGACTGTGAAATATATTCGGCATAAATTAGCGTCTGGCAAAGGTCGGATTCTGGTTGGATGAAAAGGAAAGGATAAAAACGTGGATCCAACATCATTTTTGTAACTCTTGAGAAATGGATAGAGTTCGATTGGTTAGGATTCCGTCCTTGCAATTGGAGATCTATTAGAACTTGGGCGTAACTATTGTATTCCTCCGAATCGTAGCCAATTTTTATTGGTTTGTTTTGTAGGAATGAAACTTGATTACGTGAAGAGGGTTCCATGAAAGTAGAGCAAATTTACAATCTTCACCATCTTCGCTCTCAGGGGTTGTAGCATGCTACAGTACGGGATTAGCGATTCCGAGGTACCCGAGCTATAGAGGAGCCAGTGGATCCCAACAGGCATATAAAGAAATAAGAAAGTTAAGAAGTAATCTAAAGTACTGTAATGTAAGAAGTTAAGGAAGAAAACACTGAAACGCCAAAGCGCTGAACAAGTAGTTCACCTATCACTTACATCCTCCCTATAAATATCGTCTACTAAACATTCCCACACTTTTGGAGTTCTCAGGAGGGATTATGCTCTCTATCATCTTGCAAGCATCCCACCAGATCCAATTACCATTCCCCTCTCCCAGCGAAAATCGCGAGCTGTGTGTCGCTGGCAGCAGGTTGCCAGCTGTGGATTGATACGAAGATCGGAGCATCGTATCCTCGAATCGGCCAGGCACGTACACAAACAGAGAAGCCTTGCTCCGGAGATGGATGCTGCGCGGAGAGAGATCGACAAGATCGGAAGAAACAGAGCCGCGGAGACGAGCGGGAGGAGAGGCAGGAGGAAGAGAATCCACGGACGAAGAAGATGAAAAGGAAGAGACCGTGGAAGAAGCGACGGAGGAGATCCTGGAGGAAGTGGAAGAAGCGGACGAACCAAGAAGGGGGGGGCTGCTAGGCGGGGGGGGGGGGAGGAGTGAGAACGAGAGAAGGCCGCGGTAGTCCTTCTCGACCGAGCTGGTGAGATAAGGACGAGGCGGACAAACGGACTGACGAAGGTGGCCGAGGTAGGGGATATTCAGTCTCGCGGCCACGTGCTACACGAGCGCACGCCCCGAGCCGGCCGGTGGTCCAGCCACGTCTCCGTCCTCTTCTTCGTCGTCCCGTTTTGTCCCACGCTTCCCTCGTTCCTCCTTCTCCCTTCCATTCTTCTTTTATACGACCGACTCTTGTTCCTCTTCTGATCGCTTTTTTTCTCTTCTCATTTTATCGCCATCCGCCTCCGTTTTCGAACCGCTCGTGCACCGCTGCGCGATCCCGCCGCGACGGACCGTGGCGGATTCCGTGGACGCCGCTCGAGCGCGTCTCGCGGAAACGCGCGCGATACCGTTTGAAACCGAAACGAGAAAATCGGGTTCGACTAGTGCTCGTACGTCCTGGAGAATTCTGTGACGCGAGTGAAATTGTTCGAGGATTCGTTTTCGACGGCGGGGGGGTTGGAGGAAGTTGCCCACTGTCGAGGATGGTGCAACAACGCCTGTGCGATTTGTTTCGATGACGTGATGCCTGATCGTCACTGGATACTGGATTGAGAGTCTCCAAGGAACTGTCTTTCTGACTGATGGTAGGTCTAGAGGGATCGTTTGCGCGCTGTCCGCGAGGAATCGAGAAGGAACAGTCGATGCTTCAGGGTGCGAAAGAAATCGTTTGACAGTTTGTAAGACAGGGAATCTTGAGATTTTGATACTTGAGAGAAGGTAGATTGTCAATTAAAATGCAGAATGTGCATAACGTGGATGGTATTTTGATGAAATCCTGAGGATATTTAATATTGGTAGAGTCAGCGCTCTGGTGACTTCAACGCGTGATAGTAGTGCTGAATCGTGATGGTTTGATCAGGATTCACGTAGACTGTAGGGGGAAAACGTTGCTTTCTGTCGAAGTTGACACGACTTGTAACCGCCGCAGAAAATTCTGGGAAATTGTTCTTTTAACTCATAGTAAACGTAGCAAGTTTCTTCGAGACTCAGTGAACCCACCTAGTCAAAAGAAAACTAACTTGTCGTTAAGAACGAAACGATGAGCATGAGAATTTGGGAATACGGAGGATTCGGGGCGAAGAAGTCGTAGAGGCATCTTCTTGGAGGGTATCGAGTCGACGATCAACGAGATTCTTGGCACCGTGCTGGGTTTAACGAGCCAACTATTTAACCGGGGACTAGCCGTACTAAAAACCAATTCGGGACTCTCCTTGGCTCTCTCCCTCTCTCTTTAGTTCACGGCGTCGACGATTAATTTGTCACGACGTCTGGGCCACAACAATTTCAACTGTCTGCAGTCGGTGCCATGATATCCGTGCGACGTGCCGCTCACAACCGGTTCATTAAAGCTGCAGCCGCTCGTCACTTATTGGCTGCCACGGGTTGGCAGCGATCCGTGGTGTTTGCGATAGAAAAAAAAAGAGCCGATTGAAAAGAGAGAAGTAAAGTATCGGCTCCGTGATGGGTGGGGGTGTGGGGGGTGGGTGGGAGAAAAAGAAAGGACGACAGGTACACGAGCGATACTTTTGACGCGAGTGTTCCACCTTTCAATCAATATTATTGTGAACGCCGTTGTCGAAGATGGCCGAGCCAGGGTGAAAAAATTGATGGATAATTAGGATATTAATAATGCGTGACGTCTGGGAAAGTAAAAAAGTAGAACAGCTCGAGTAGGCAGCATCAGACTTACATTACAAATCTGTGGGACGATTTTGGAACGATTTTTCTTCGAGTCGAAGAATAATTTGTTCCGTCTATAATTAAACGAAAACTCTCTATACCTGTTTCCAATACGGGAAATCCGTCGTTCAGGTGTTGGACGAGTAGAATAATCCGCTGTTGACAGACATTTAGAGCCTCGTCGTGTTCAGTTTCTAGGATACAGTTGTGCGTGCTGCTAATCCAGCCTGCCAGGCAGTCTTCCAAAGAGCGACAAGATGTATTACGTTTGCATACACGCGGTACCCAGGTACAAGAGCGATTATTTCAAGGACTGCAAACTTGTTACGGCCGCGGTAACGATGCGCGAGCCTCTGTTCTCGCCTGGAGTCAGCTTGAAAATAACGACGAGCAAATCTCGCGCGCACTGGCCTCGTTCGTTTGTCTCCTCTGCCTTTTGTCCTCTTCTTCTCTGTTTTTACGCGATCTGCAAATCCACAGAGACGCATTTCCAGACCGCACTGTCGGCGATAAGTCAAACGCGGTACCAAGATCTGCGCGTGAATATTAATTACTAGATTTTGAAAACTCGCCAGGAAAGAATTCCGTTTACGGAATTACTGCGAATATATTACTGCGAATATGACTTCGAGGGGACTTACTTGTCGAGTTAGCCTTTCACGCACTGGCTGTCTTTACGACTCAATCTTGATACGAGTAATGGGATCTGTTGATGAAAGCTACACAGTTTTTTAACGGTAGTAAATTTTTCTTCGCCTTTGACGGAATTCAATGGGCTCTGGAAATTAATAGAATTTCAATCTCAGTCGCGACAAGAATATATTTCACGGTCGATTGATTCTCTCAGCGTTTAATCGTGACTTATATTCGGCGAAATTATTTCCCCAATCCAACAATTTAAGTATTAGATCGCTTATCGTTCGGAGAACTACTCATTTTAATGTCGAGTTAATTACGTTCCATTTGCCGATCTTGAAAGTTTGAATTCTTCCATCGTTAAACCGGGACGACATTGCAATCTTCGTACGGGTTCTTCGGCGGACCGCCACTCTATTATGGAAATTCATTTCACCGCGTTATATTTCCCACATTAAACGAGAACGTTAGCCCGCAGAAACAGGGATTTATAGGACTCGGCTGCGAGAGGCAGCGATACATTCAACCGAACCGGTCTCCCGCGGGTATACGACTCTTAATTAATTTGTCATTATTTAAGGAAGACGTCCGGCGATAAAATTCACCAGACGTCACGGCGACGGGATACCCGGCGCATTTCTCGCTTGTCGTTCATCTTTCAATCGAATCGATATCCTTCGGACAACCGAACAAGTCGAATCTAACAAGAAAAAGAGGAAAACGTGCTTCCCGGTTCATGCATCATTCGAATTTTCTTCGTGCATCCTCGACGGACTCCCATTGGCTTCGAGCGTGTAGACATTAATCCTTTCTCGTGTCCGTTGGATTATCGTTCGAATTGTACGATGTTTAAGGGTATAATTTTATTGTGGTCTACTCCGTTCAAAAGGACAGGGGTTTTTACTTTTCACGGAGAGGTTTTAATAACTCGAGTTTAGAGATACCGCTTTCCATGCGTTGAAATCACTTGAATAGTGTTTGTGGTACTGATAGATCCACGATTCTATAATGAGCGTTTGTTAGTGAGAATCCTACCATGTTTCAATTTACTGTATTTGAGGAAGTGAGCTTCATTTTTCAATCGAATCCTTTAGTATTTGAAGTTAAAACGATATCCATTTACCACGTCTTGAAGTCATGCAACTGCTGTTTAAATTACTGATTAGTGCACGATTCTATAGGTAATTAAAGTTTGTTTAGTTAGAGTTTTACGCGATTTTAGCGACGTAATCTCTTGCACTCCTGACGGCAAGCTTCACTTTTGCTGGACGTTTTCAACACTTGGAGTTTGGATGTGATACAGGTATTCCCACGCACTGAAATCACTCAAATAGCGTTTGCATTATGGCTACGTATGCGATATTATGATTAATGGTTGTTTAGTTAGAATTCTACGATATTTCAGTGACGCAATCTATTCTATCCGAGATGGTAAACTTCTTATCAAATCGTTTTAACACTTTAAGACAACTATAAATTGAATTTTTTAATATTTGCTTATTTATAAGTGTACAGTAAGAATATTAACGACACGAGTAATCTATCGAATTCTAGAAGGCAATCTCTATTATTCATCAAACGGTTTTAACCATTGGAGTTTGGCAATGGTTCATCAAGCATCGAGGTCCCTCAAATACTATTTGCATTACGCATCAATATGATTACACATACGATATTATGATTAAAGTTCGTTTAAATAGAATTCTCCGATATTTCAGTGACGTAATCCAGGTATTCTAAAGGCAAGCATCGCTTCTTATCGAACAGTTTTAACTCATTCAATTCGAAGATACTAACTTCCCATGCATTGAAATCACTTGAACGGCGCTTGTGTTGCTGTTACATGCACGATCTCATAATTGACGTTTATTTAGTTAGAATTCTACGATATTTCAATGACGTAATCTATTCTAGCCGAGGAAACAAGCTTCACTTCTCGTCGATTCGAATTTCAACACCCCGACGATTAATCCTGACGATGCCACGTACCACGCATTGAAATCTCCTAATTAACCAATAATTTTCCAAAATCTTTGTACACTTGACGGATTTTTGTATAAGTGTTAAACCTTCAAGATTTTCCGAATACAACATACAAAAAACTCATCGATCCTTTTAAATGGCGCCAAGTCTGCACCGTTAATTCCTCGGGAGCAGAATCCTCTCGCTGAAAATGACATAGCGTGTCGCGGCTCCTTGGCAAGAATAATGACGTACGCCTCGTGTACGATGCTTTTGGTTCCTTGCTCCTTTTCGAGGCATCGAAAACGAAAACTCGTTAATCGGAAGCGGGCGCGTTTACACGCATCGCGGGTTCACCAGGCGTGCACGGGTTCGGTTCCCGCGCGCGGATGAAATTAATACGTGGTCGACGCCGTAATTAGCGCTCGTATTTATGCGCCTCTTGCGAGGCGGGCTCCGTTAACATGGTAATGGCGTTACACCGCTGTAAACACGACATGTTATCTCGACCGAGCCCAGCGAGATTCGCGCAAGAAATGGTGGCTGGGGATCCTCCTTTTCGGGACAACGGAAGCATGCTGTCTATTCTCGTAAATTAATTTGCGCGAGGAAAGTGATAGGTTGTAGGAGATAGTGGTCCTTCAACTTTTTCAATGTTCAAGTAAATGTATTTCGTCTTTGACACGGTATGACGCTATATTTTCAGTTTAGTAAAAATAGACGTATCGCTCAATGAAACGAGTACTCTATTTACTGCAATATTAATTGTTACGGAAAGGGAACAGTATCAATCGACTCGATGCCATTTGAAAGATCAGGAAAGCTCAGAACTTTGACACTTACAAGGGAATGATCTTATTTTTTCTTACAAAAGCACGTGTCACCTTTCTTCTCGAGTTCCAACGGAAGCTGTCATCGATCGTTTCGAGGATTTTCCGAATATTCGAGATCCCGTGCTTGATTCCAGTTCACACAGTGTTCAAGTAGAACCGAAGAAGCGGCCGGTGGTCCCGGTTTACCGTGATCGCGATAATCCGTGGATCTCGACGGAATTTTCAACGGCGGCGGTTGTAGGACACGCGCGAAAATGTCGGGCAGCGACATCAAGCAGGGAACAGACGGCTCGCAGGACCGGCGTGAACGGTTTACATCGAGAGATTAAAGAACATCGAATGGACGTGGGCGATTTGTCGAGCTCGGCAGGATTGGCTGGGAGTGGATCCATCCCTGGAGCAACGGGTGTTGGTATCATTACAAGCACGACATCCGCCACCGCAGGGTGGTGGACGCCTACGTCGACGATCGCATCGGCAGCGGCCAACACCGACGTGGTGAGTTTTTATTTTTTTCAACTATTTTATTTTCGGCGTGCATCGAACACCGTACTTCGTGGCGTCGAATCCTTGGAAGATTCTCGCTGATCGTTGATCGTCCTGTTAGGGATTACTACGGCGGACAGAAATGTAGCAGTTACTTGAATTCTATTATCAGATTGGCATGTTCGTTTGTAAAACACTTTCTATAATTGTTTTCTCTTATTTTAGCTAGTAGATTTTAACAAGTATCATCCTCTTAAGAATTGCGTTCGATGCACGTCCATACACTTTCAACAATAAAGTTAATCAAGAGAAAATTAAACAATCTGGACAAGCATTTCTTTTCCAAGATTTTTATTTTTTCGCTTTGAAGTTAGAAAGGACTTTTACTGGTAAACCACACAACTCGAGATTACACCAGCGAAACAGCGCGTCGTATAAATATAAGGCTACAATTTACCATTAATTCGCGAAACTGTAATTGTCTTCATAACCAACGGAGAAAACGGAAGTACATGCTCGGTTGGATATTTTCACATTTCTCTGGAGGATCCCGCGGGAGTAAAAATCCGTGGCACGTGGTAACCCCGTCTTCAACAGCGTGAAGGCGAATCATCAGCCGTGTAACGCGAGGAAAAAGATCCCTGCGGTTGGCACGCTACTTTCATTTCTCCGTCGAGTGCCATTCGTCATCGGCATTACCTTCGCGCGTTACTTAATGAGACGTCTCCGCGGATGCGGGTGTGCGATTAAGCGGCCGAGAGGGTCGAATCGCGGGTACCGGAGAGGTGGAACGAGATGGCCTATCCGACGACGGGAGAAGGAACGACGTGAGAGCCCATCGTGGAGTCGTGGAACGTTATTCAGTTCCGTTGGAGTACGGCGGCCGAGTGCAGGGGATTAGAACCGAGGTGACACAGCCGCGTCATCTGTTGGACGTTTAACCTTTTTTTTACCCGTCCACGACCCAAGCTTTTGCGGCCGTTCCCACAGGAAGCCATCAGCCACCTCACCTAGATACGCCGAGACTCGACGAAACGGGAAATCCATTTTTGATACGCGTCGTTGTGAACTCTCGTCCTTCCTGATTCTGCACCTTGCGGGGATAGGACGTTATGTCAACAAAATGATGACTGGTGTAGGTTTTGGCTAGGTTTGCGTTAGGTCGAGGTTCTGTGTTTAGTGTCTCGGAGCAATATTTGAATTAGAAATGGACTATTAACTCTTTGCGGCACCCTGGGATTAAAAGTGTTCCACCTTTTTGGTGTACCGTCATGTATAGTGGGATATTTTTAGTCCTACCTCGAAATATTGCAATAGCTGCACGCGCTTCTTCTGAAACTCCAGGCACAGAATCGATGAAGATTCTTATTTTTTTTGGAAGATTAAGAAATTAAATAGAATTCCAAAAATATCTATAATACGTCCACCAGGATGTACTTAATATCGTTTGAATGTACGATGAGCCGACATCGTCGATTAGTCTCGTTGGGAAATCGCCAACTGGATATGTACACCTTCCTATCAGAGAAACAACATCCTCGCAGCTTGGGCTGAATCCTCACACTCTCCGTCGTTCGCGATTTACCTTTCCCGTTCGGTTATCCTTTCTCGTTTGATCGTCGTGTCTGAACAGCGATCCGCAGGAGGCGGCAGCCTGGTTCGCCAGTAATGACTGGCTAACTAGATTTTAATAGGAACATGGTCTCGCAACCAAATCCTTGACGGTTCTCGCGAGGAGGGTAAATGAAGCAAGAAAAGGTCCTCTTTACCACGTGTCACGTACGTCTTGAAGAAGCTGTTCGATCGTGAAAGTCAATCATTTCGGATCTTGGCGCAAAATAAATTATAGAAAAGTTGGTTTACTGCTAGTCTGTTGATGTACTGAATCGGTATAAACGGTGCTAGTTGCGCGAATATCGATTGTTAGTGGGAAGTTAAGAAGTTAATCGTATGCGAATATCTTGCGTAAGTGCATGAATTATTGGATAAAGTTCAACTTCCAAGCTTCAAGTTTCAGCAGCATGAAGTTATTTGTCTTTGACTTCACAAATGATTCTAATTTGCCTATTCCACAGTTTGCGCTATCGTTTCGCATCTGTGACGTCGTATGTCTGATTCCAATCGTTCAAAGTCCCTAATTAACAGGAATTGGATAGCTCAATTTACGAAATCACTCACATCCTCATCATTCACGGATCCCTTACTCGATCGCCGATAATTCACGCGAAATCGGCGAATCGTCCACCGTATCTTGACGCATTCGAGTTTGTTTTAAACTTCACGATTGCGAGACGCGAGAAAACGACTCCCAGGGCGATGTAGATGTCGTTTACGAGGAGCTTGTTAAATACCCAATGATTAATCTGACGTTACCGAACGCGTCCCGTGATCGTCGCTGAAATAAATAGCGTTACCAGCAGGAGCGCCGGCGTTGGCTCGCGTATCGTCTGGTTTCACGATTTTTTCGCTTGTTTTTCCACGAGATCGCCGGAACGAGCAAGAAATACGCCTCCGTGATTGGCACGTATTTGCGGCGCGTTTCCAGCGTGATCACCGGCGCATTCTAAGCGCACCCGGTTTCTCAGCCGAAGCGTAACCACATGTCGCATCTTTTTGTTGCAGATGAATCAGCTCTGCAGGGTCTGCGGAGAACCGGCCGCGGGTTTTCACTTCGGGGCCTTCACGTGCGAAGGTTGCAAGGTCAGTATCGCCGCACGAGCCCTTTGCTCTCTTTATGCTCGGTGATTCTTAACCGTGGCCGAAGGCGTCTACGCTGTGCCGCGAATGTTGGGTAACTGGTTCGATGAACTGCATTGTATTTTCTAGAAATTCAATTTTCCCATAAAAACAAAACGTTCGTTTTACCAATCCCAAGCTTCAGTTCGTTATTTCGAAACTTTGCACTTATTTGACCTAATGTCAGTCCACCTCCAACAATTGCACCCTCCGTGTGGTTTCTGTTCCGCAGTCGTTTTTCGGCCGCACCTACAACAATCTGGGCAGCATTTCCGAATGCAAGAACGGCGGCGTGTGCGTGATCAATAAGAAGAATCGCACCGCCTGCAAAGCCTGCCGCCTGCGGAAGTGTCTGATGGTTGGCATGTCCAAGTCTGGCTCCCGGTACGGACGTCGTTCGAACTGGTTCAAGATCCACTGTCTGCTCCAAGAACAGTCGCAGCAGGCGCAGACGCGTCTCATCAAGGACCCCAAGTCTGCGTACGAGAAGGCGTTCGGCTCTCTGGACGTGGCGAACAACAACAATAATAACAACGACAACACAGGCACTACGAGTGCATCCGTCGTGGGGATGGTCACGACGACCACCACGACGGCGAACAGTTACCATCACCATCACCATCATCAGCAGGACAGGTACCCCAAGAGGGAAGACGTGGTCCTGAGGCCGCAAGACATCTCCGCGCAACTGAGGACGTCGGATATGCCCATTAGACCCGGTCAGGATCCTCTCTTGAGGCCTGTGGATCTGGTGAGGGGGCCCCATGAGCTGCTCAGGCCAGAGGTGTCCAGGTTTCCCATGTGGAGGAGTCCACCGTTTTTCCATCCGGCTCTGACGCACATGCAGCTACTGAACACTCCGTTCTTCCCGTTCCAGCAGCGGTTCATCGTCCCCTACGTTAACCAGGTCGGCGCCTCGCAGATGGTGGCGAGTCTGACCAGTTCCTCCAGCGACAGCGTCAGCCCCAGATCGACGCCGTCGCCGAAGAGGGACGAGGATAACAGAAATTCCCAGGACGGATGCGTGGACGGCGATGGGGGCTGCCAAAGGACCCAGGTGGAGGCTGCGTACGACAAGAGTCTAGCATTCTTACGATCCTTGGGCCCTGAACAGGACGAGCCGATCGATCTGAGCATGAAGAGCGGGCCAACGGAGGTTCAGGAGGTGAACGCGGCCAGTACGGAAGAGGAAAGGTCGACGGACAGCGAGGACGAGCTTCTACAGGACACTGGTCCACCTCTCGATCTCACTAGGAAGACATGACCGTGGAGCAACACGGACGGCTCTCGATAGGAACGAGACTTGCTCTGGCCAGAGTGGCTCGAATGGAATCGCTGCTTCGGGCGTTGCTCGAGATCCACTGGAGTACGGCGGTTTTCGCATGGGGACCTTGTTCCCCTTTCACGGAGTACGAATGGATTCTGGATGCTGGAATGTACGATGAAAGGGTGGTCCTGGGAAGGGAAAAATGGTAGATGTTATTGGAGGAAGTAAAAAATTGAAACGTATAAACCTGGGAAGGTACAAAGCACAGGATGAAGCTAGGAGAAGAGGAGCATCCCGAGAGAACCGTGAATAGACGAATATTTAAAAAAGAAGCAGAAATCCGGAGGACTTCTGGAGGAAGTGATAAATTGACTGTGAGAAGAAGGAAGATCCTCCCGGAGGGGAGTGGGACAGCAGCAAAGAGGGATCACACGGCGAGGAGACAGCGCGGAAGAGCGGACGTCACGAACCGCATGCAGCCTCGCACAAATGACTTTACGATCGACGATCGGATCGACGTAAAATTGCTCAAGTCCTCGGTATTAACCGACATCGGTTCCTTTGGTCGAGCGGAGCTCCGCCAGGTGCTCGTCGACGGAGTGGCCGAAGATCAACTCGATACATCCTTTCGCAGCGTGATGTACGACGAACGGTTGTGCCTTAACCGGTGCCTTTGAGCTCCACCATCGAGTGAGAGAGTGCCAGTAAAAACCACGTGATAGTTTAACGTTAAATAATAACCGCGGCGCGCGTGCGCTATTCGCTGACGCATGTACGCGCGCGTAGAACATATACGCGAGTCCGTCTTTTCGAAAGAGTTACGAGTCCATTTTGTCGAAAAGGGGAGTTTCTGCAAGCAACGATTGAAAAAAGTATGTTCATTTTCTTACACCTTATCTCACATTTCATCACTGTCCTTTTATATTTTGAAATGGGCTTGTATTACTTTCTTCGTGAACAATTCGTGTATATGTTTGTACGCGTGGTGCGTCTATCGCGTGAGCGCGTGTGCAGTCGATTAGAGTGCTCGAGAGGCTGCCGGAAGTCCTGGTGTGTCTCTCGGCGCTCGGGAATGGCCAGTGTTTTGTTAAGCCGCCTTCGCATCGAGTTTTTCGATTTATTTATGTCCCTTTATTTAACGCGGACCAGTCACTCGTGGCTAGTAGCGTCGCGAACAATGGTGTGCTCGCTAGATCATCCCCTGTGTAAAATATTTAATTTCGAGATGCCAGAAGTATAAGGATATTTGGTGATTAATTTTCTTTCATTCTACATGCTATTAAATTTTCAGTCTTCCAAGAAATTGTATGATAATTTGAACGAGTGTACGAATGGTGCAAATATTCTTCCACGTTAAACGTGCTTATCAGCGAAACGGTCCAGTACGAAATGGCAAGGTAAAAGAAGGATCGAGAAGCAGGGGTCGATTACGATCGAGCGATACGCGTGCAAATACACCAAGTGTTCGTCGAAAGAATACGAAGTAAAATAAAGAATATTGTATAGCCGATACGTGGCGCCTTGATCGTCGTTCATTAAATCTCACCTCGATCATCGTTTCCCTTACGCGAGCGTAATCGCGTACCACGAACTCGAGATGGTATTCGATTACTTTCGTCTCGCGCGTCTTTCGCATTCCGAGCCGTCGGCGCGAGCGCGCGATACGCTTGCACGGGCATCATCGTATCTTGCGAGTTATTTATTTAGTAATAAATTTGTCCGTCTCGAGAAACACGTTTTCCCGATAATTCCGTTCTAACGCGACGTTTGGAGGAACGACGCCGATCCTCGACGCACTTACAGGCCCAGCGATGAACGCCCCTCGGGCATGTGTCGAATCCTGAGGCATTCAGGGACCTTTGACCTAATCGCGACGCCAGGAGTCGATGGAAAAATGAAGCTTAACGATAAATCAAGTTTTCTCTTCCTCTGTCAGGCATCAGTTTGGAAGGAATTATTAGAGTAACTGTATCTAAATGCATTGCAATGATACCGCCGCCAAAGGATTTCTTTTCTGACTTGATGCAATCGTGGAGAATGTTATACTTACAAAAACTACTAAGTGAGAAGTAAAAAAGTTTGCAATTCGTTGAATGACGAAAAATGCACACGGCCATCGAAAAGTTGAGACACGACAGACGTGTCAGGAGGTCCAGCGACGAGGAAGTAGCCCGAGACATCCCTGCACGTATCGTTTATTGCTAATTACGTTGGCCTGGAATCGAGAGAATTTCACGGTCTTCGGATAATATATCATAAGTTGCGATAATTTATGAACGTGCAGCAATGAGGAACTAGAAGCACGGCTCCGCAGTCTCGATCTTTAAGCGGAGATCATGGCCGGTATCGCGTTTCTAATACGATCCCATAGCGATCCTCTGCTCCTCTCCCGTGTTCCTTTTTTTCGTTCGTTTCGCAGATTTTATGGACAATTGGACGCAAGAACTATAACTACTTGTCTTCTTGTTTTCATTCTACAGCAGCCACGCTGATACGCGCCTAACAATGGACACGCATTTCTTCCGATTTATTATCATTTCTCTTCTTTGGATCTATAAACCGGCCGCGTAATACACACCGCATAAATCTCGCCGCTCATTCTCGTTCTTGCGCGCGTGCTTCGACGCAAGGTCGTGACTTACACAAGGAGGGAGAGAAGGAGGAAGAGGGGCAAAAATCGTAAAATCATTACGACCATCTTACGCTGCTAGGGTTTCCAGCGATGATCGCTCCAAAAAGGACGAGTCCTTTATTCGAGCGGTTCGTTCGTTCCAAAGCTTTCCGTGTGAGCTAAATTTTATGAGTAAGAAGTGTCACAGAGCGAACGAAAAATCAGTTTAGAGTTACGTACTGCGAGTTATACTACCTACTACGATGATACGTGATACATAATTCTACTTTCTTTCTCAAACTCGATTTTTTAAATAATGTCTGAACTTACCTACTCTCCTCGGATAGTTGTACAATAATTTCTAAAATGGTCGATTCGGTTAATGAACGCCCTAGTACCGTTCTTCTCGGTAGGTGCGCTTCAGAACCTGGAGACTTCAATGACCGCACGCGCGGTTTCCGCGTGTTTCGTCTTCTCTACGGCTTTCCTCGGATCGTTCGGAGAGAGAATTCACGAGAAGTGACACAATCGGCAGCGTTCACCTGCGTGCACCTGCGTGTATTCACGAGCACTCGTGCCCGTAACCCCGGACGTTAAAATGCCTGGGACTCCTCGGCTTGTTGACTTAGGTGGGACGAAGAAGAGGGGTCCACTCGATGTCCGTCAAACGAGCTCTAGTGGTTTCTTGGCCCGAGGATTCTGGTTTCCGAGGTTCTGGCTGATCTAAGCGCGCGGAGAAAAAGTACTACCAACGCGTGATGACGTGTGCCTACACGCATAAACGTGTACAGAGGCTGTTCGAGTTCCAGCATTACGTAAGCTTGTCAAACAGACCGTTTTTTTAAGGGGTGGTTTCGGTCGAGTCGTACTTGATCTTCATTTGTAGTGGTTTGATTGGAACTTTCATATTATGTATGAAAATGGGACTCTGTTCCTCCTTGTACGTACCTTACATTTCTCTTTTCTGTTTTAGACAATGTCAAATGTGTTTTTCTTTGCAACCTGCTTCCTATAAAAATTTACATACGAGATGCAGATCTCGCCGAACGATTATAGATTCTGTTACACGACACTTCACGCCTACGTAATTCATCTCTGAGATAACTTACGATGTTTGCTACGTCCGAAGTCGCAAGTGGACTTCATCATTTTAAAATTCCCGGACACGTATCTGGCTAATATTTATGTCGAAATTGAAAGGACGAATTACCTTACTAGACCGCGTTAGAAGGTCCCTACAAAGCAAACACTGAAGTCGAGAGATAAATCTCTCTTTGTAAATCAACCGTGGCGTCGTTGAAGAGCCACGTAAACCCCTACTTTACTCATCCTTTGTCTTCGAACACGTTCTTAGTTCATTTTTCGACGCGTTATGTTAATCTCGCCGAACAGTGGACCATCAGGTCTGTCGTAAATTAATAAAATCCTTCTCCGAGAACAGAAGAAGCTGAAAATGAATGGCGAGGAGGGGATGGAAGGAGTGGAAGAGTCCGAGGGACCGGTTGTTTTAAGGAGACGAAGTGTCTTATGAATGGCAGCAACCAGAGGAAGGGGAATGATTTTCGTCCATCTCAATTATTTAACCCTGATTTGCATTCCAAATGATCAATTTCACGCCTCGTTCATCTAATTACCAGTTGCTTCTTCGTGTTTGATTTTATTAGCTTCGCTTACGTCTCGATTTCATGGAACACCATACGGTATTCCGAATAGCGACAAGAATCGACGTCGAAAAATCGCGAAACCTAGAACGATCGTTTCGACCAAGGAGACCTTGATCTCGACGATCCACGACTCTATGGCTGCCTCGAACTCGCACGCATGTGTCAAGCCTCGATGGCATTTGTAACCGTGAAACGTGTCGCAGGTGTCCGATAATGACACTTACTCGTTGTTTATTTTTGCACATTTTTTTCAGGCGACAGGACCGTCTTGTAAATTTAATAGCCGTGTCGTCCACGGACGTATCTGTCCCGTGACGAAGAACGGTGACATATTCAATCTGGAAGAGTCTGTTAATCGGTCAACCTTCTTCTTGCATTACCGTCACATCCTTGTACGAATTCGTCAATATGCCTAAGGAAAGAATACCGAAACTTTCGTCTCCTTCCATTCACTGTTCCGTCAATTCAGTCGGAAGGCAAACGGCTGGCAATAATATCGCGTACACCCTGGGCAGCGAGGATGGCAGATGCTCGGCACGAGTGTAAGAGAGGCCATTATACGCGAGTGCGTGAGGTAAAGAGGTTTACTACACCTGTGGCCCGTGGGCTTGGCCAGTCGAAGCCGTTAGCGCTCGCGCGACGGAGAAGGCGATATAGAAAATCCTGGTGAAAACGTGCCGCGAAAGAGAGAGGGCACGGCCTTAAGGTTGACAATCCGGGGTCACGGAGCGACCGTCCCATTGGTCGTCGGGAAATTCATGTGTTTTTCACGGACGCGGGGGACCTGGTGTGTCCGAGCGTTTCGTTGGACGTTTACGAGCGTTTGACCCTAAGTAAGTGTACGTCGAGAGCGCGGGAAGTAGGGGAGGCGGAAGAGACGGAGAAAGGGAGAGAAGTCGCTCTCTTGCGGTCTCGCTAATTGGGCACGTTGCACACGCACCACGTCGTAAGAGGATCCTCGAGTGGACGTAAACCCTGCGAGAGTGTGTTGGGAAGGGATGTTCTCATTCAGAAATTCTCAGTTTAACATTTGGTCAGTGTTTTGTGTAGGTTGAAAAAAATAGTTGAATAAGTAATTGACTTGTTTTCGATCGCAAACATTCGATGGGTTAGAATTTACCTCGTCCTGCTAGATAATTCTAAAATTATTTACAAAGGCAACGTTCTATCGCGTGTCGAGTCAGTAGATGCCTCGAGCCTGGAGACTTCAATGACCGCACAGTATATACTACGTGGGTTTCGTTTGTTCTTTGCTCTTGCACTCTGAAAGACGTTTGCAGTCTGTTGTCTTGATATTTTAACAAATTGAATAAATAGTTATCGTGTGAAATGAATTGATTAAGACATCAGAGGACGATATTAAGAGGGGGATTAACGAGGAGAACACAGAACTGGTTTTGTAGAGAGATCTCGTAAATCTGTTATTGATGGTAACAACACGTCGTAGGAATAAATCAAAATTTACAGTGGCAGTCGTTTTACATTTTCATGATTCGGCGTAATTTATCGATGAAATTTTAATGCAGCGGAGTAATATACGATGCCGTTTGGACATAATAATGCTCAACCAAAAACAGGATAAAGAATGATGTATTCGGAATCAGTGTTCGAATGCTAATAATTTTGGAGTTAAGTTTGCTTTAGTACCTTGGACTCTGAGTCCATCTTCAACGAGTTGTTTTAGGGTCTAGGCATCGATTTTAAAAACACCATTTCCAAAGACAGTGTAACACCTCGTCAGCCTTTATCGAGTGATCAGCCATTCAATAGGAAACTCTGGTATCTTAGATTGTAAGCAGTTTTTCTTTTTTCTTAAATTTTTATGTAGTAAATAGATCTCCCCATTGCACGTTGCCGCGTTTTTTTATATTTTATTTTCGACTCTGCAACGTGCATGTATATGGGGACCCTGCGAGGTCACTTCCAATTTCTTCAAAAAAATTAACCTTCTAATTATCGTCGCGCGCAGTGATCCGTTCAGCTGTCTCATCGGAACTTTCTTGATCGAAAGTTGCTGCGTAGGCGCGGGGCCCGCTTTCGAGAAATCTCGCGGACGATCATTAATAAAAGCCGCATCATCGCGCGCTGGACTAGCCGGCATCGTGACACTTGACAAATAACTTATTTTTCTCCTCTTAATGTATCGCGGGCAATTACGAGAGGAAATCGGAGAGAATCTTCCGCGTCGAAAACCCCTTGGCTGAGGTTACAGACACTATCGAGGTAATATTTTCAAAAATAGTGCTTGAGAAAACGGAAGGAAATATTTCCTCCAGCTGAAGGAAGGCTCCTAGGCTGCGACTTCTAAAGACCATGCATTAAGCGGGCCTTGATCGTGGGTTAGTAATTAATCGACGTTCGTGTTACAAGCCGATGTCGAGTCTCGAACGTGGATTCAGGGTGAGACTTGAAGGAATCGTTCGGATAGACCGCGGTATCTGAGAATTCTTGGTCCTGAATTGCGGCCATTTATAAGGCGGAGGGTTCGGCCGCGATAAGGGAATTCTGCGGCAAACGATGCGCAGCGAGAATGCATATTTTTCGAAGCTCACACGTTTCGTTATGCACGGCGTGCCTGTGGGGAAACAGCGAATCGAAATGGAATCCAATTCCGTGGGAATAACGCTCACTCATGGAACGGCGGAGGGAATTCAATCTCCGATTACACTTTCCTTGGCGCGACATTAGTCTGCTTTTTCGTTCCAACGCCGATGTTATGCGTCAGATGCGAGATAAAAACACCAGTAGTGGACACCTTCGAGGCTCTTTTTACCGAGGACACCTTTTCATCTTATTGGATTTCTGTATCAAAACATTTGGACTAAGCGGTCCATCATCTTGATCTATGTGGTTAAGATCATGTAAAAGTAGGATCAGAAAATATTGTCTAATTTTTTTCTGGATCTAACTATTGTTGCGGTAGAAATCGGATTAACTACGCCTCGTTAATTAAAACTTATGCAAAAAAAAAAAAAAGAAGAAACCGAATGTCCCGCGATTCATTCGTTCTTACGTGACATTGGACGCCGCGAGACATCATATTTCACGGCTGTCAATTTAATTCGTGCCCAAAAGAGAAATTACGCGCTTGAAAATCTTCTCGAAAGAGCTATCCTAAATTATCGTTTCGAGCGTTGAAAAAGTGAAACGTCAAGCATGTTGAAATAATATAATCGGCGCGTTAACCAGACCAGATCTAGGCATCGAATTTATTGAATTGACCAATCAGGTCGCTGAATGAGGATTGGAGTCCATTTACATCACTATGCGGAAGTGTTGTACGCGGAGACACAAAGGTATCGAAAGAAGAGGGCTTAATGTCCAGACACGAGACGTAACAAGGTACCTTAGATTAACGAGTACCTACTACACGAGTACATAATGATGGCCTAATCGTTCCACCTGGCGCGATCGATTTGCCGAACTGGGATTAAAATCTTCTATTCGGTTCCATTTGGATTTGCTTGGAATTCTACGCTGACATCCTTGTTAGAAATCTTCGTCTTAGTCATTCATCATTAAAAATCGCGACGGCTCCCGAAAAGTATCGCAGCCGCAGAAATTCGTCGTGCGCGCATAACAATCAGGCTGAACGAGCCCAGGGGACGAGCAGTCTCGCATAAGCGAATAATAAAGCGGCCCCGGGGTAATATTTCAAGATGGCGCGCTACGTGCTCGGTAGATGGCACAACTCGATATTATTTAGCGTCGCGGGGTCGCACCCACTTAACCCTATCCCCGCGGCTGGTGTGAGCGGGGAATAAGGGGCGCCCACAAAGACAGAGAATAAGTTACCTTAGTTCTCGCGAAAGGACGTGGCATTCTCGTCGCGACGACTACGGTCCTTTAACGGTCCTTATCGTGTCCGACCTCGCTGCTTTCTTAATGACTGCGATTCGCAGACACTTCGTGGACGCGTCGCTTTTTTAGAAATATGTTCGACTTTGGCAATCCTGTTGTAATAATCCTTGAATTGGTCCGTCAACTTGAACCATGACGTTAAGTTTATCAATTGTATCCAAACTGGTCGACGATCTTCATTGCCTGATTAAAATATAAGCCACCTGCCAGTCGAAACCAAAGCGGACTCACTCGCCTGATCGCGTAGAGATTTCTTCTTCAAACAACGGCGGTCTGTCGCAACGCTTTCGAAGTCCAGCTAGTTAGCTCTTCTGGCTACGTCTATAAGTCCAATTGAAACGAACTCATCCGCGCGAGTGTTTGCCAGTTCGGTGTCAAGAGGTGCACGGGAGCCGAGTTAGCCGGCTACGAATCGCGCCGGTCGAGTTTTAGAGACCAAGGTCCAGCTCGGGATTCCGAGAGCGTAGTTATAAAACAACATTGACAAGACGAAGCCAGCCTTGGAACTTGAGATCCTCGTCCGGCAGAATTCGAGAGCAAACATGGGCGCGATCCGGCGACCGTTTTCGACATCACGACACGGAAAGCACTCTGCATTCACGGCCTGCCTCGCTCGCCTCTTCTCCCGTCTCGTTAGTATATATGCTCGTACTCTCGAGATTGACATTTGAATTTCAATGAGCCCGCGTCCTCAGCCGGGTGTTCTCGTCTTTCGAAACGGCCGGGGAGGTGGGCAGCGTCGGCCATTAGTCGCGTCCGCTTCTGGTGAATTTCAGGCGACACGAAAATTGCTGATAATACAACCGATTTCCTGGAAAAATGGATTGGACAGGTGGGTCGCGTAGTCCTGGAACCGCTGGTGTTAATCGCGCTAAACGCATCAGCCCGCCTGCGACTATATTTTCCAACGAATTCTGTCTTGGCTTCTATTCTTCGGGGGTTTCCTCGTGTTCCTCATGTAGACGCAATTATTTAAGAACTTACAGTCATCAATGAACCACAATAATCTTTATAAATTCACAAAATTCCCAATATTGTCCATTTTTTATCCGAGTTACGAGGACCTTGATCCTCGATGGTCGAGTATTCCGCCGATCCACGGTTAGCTCGATGATTCTTCGAAAGTGGAACGTCAGTTGGATGTCAGTTTCCTCTTTGTTATTGGTGCACCGTGGGTAAACAGGATTCCAACGCCTGGATCTATGCCGGGTGCGTCCGTCGGAGCGCAGAATCCAGGTGTTCACCCTGAAAGGTAATAGCACGGGAGTCAGCGAGGTGAGGCTTATTTTCTTTCCTTCAAAACTTTCGCGGCCTCGAGGCCGTGGACATCAGAGGGATTCAAGTGCGGTGACGCGAGATCGCGGGCGAGCAAACGACGAGTCCCGGATTACGGTGCTTGTATACGTTTACCTAAATGGCGGGCAATTAGAAAGACGGTAATGAAAGTGCCAGTCGAATAGCGCGTTTCGCCGCTTCACCAATAAACAGCCTGCTTTACGGTACGCGGAGTCGGAGACTCGGGCTCCTCACCTAAATTTCCCACAGTCGGCATTAAATTCGTGCTGGGGCGCGCTCCTTCTCTCCCTGTATCTCCCACTCTATCTCTGTCCTTTGCTAGAGAGCGCGAGCGCACGACCCGCTCGCAACCCGCCCGACTAACTGGATACTTATTAATTAAGGATAATTGCAGGAATTTACGATATCGTCGAGATTTCGCGAGTATCGGTGCAGGTCGTGTCCCTCCTCTTCGACTCGCCATTTTTATCCGTGGGTCCTCCGGCTCGCGCTGAATCACATTCCGCGAGCTCTAAACTTACGTTGGAGAAATTTTACTAATTTTTTACTTTCTTATCAGATTCTCATCTTAATGTCTCGAACTACGTTTCCCAAACATTATTCTTTCGAGAAGCATTACTAATAATCTGGGATTGAAATAAAAAGAATGTATAACGCGTTAACCTTATTTTCCGTTCCCATGGTACCTCGCCACCGGCAGCGATTGACGCGTCCACGGTGCGGGGATTCCGCAGTGTTCCCCAACCGAGCCGTAGCTCAGCGACGAGATAAAATCGACATTAAAAAGCTCCCGCGTCTCGATAGTTCTGAAAGCAAGCGCGGCTGTTATCGTGAATTGAGCGCGTTCCGCGGCCGCATAAGCAGCCCTGGTACACCTGTAACTCCTCTTCTTTATCTCTTCCCTGGGCTCTCGCTCCCTCTTCAGGGGTATCAGTTGCTGATCGATTCAACCTGTGGGTGGTCTCGGCCACGGGTACGTGCTGTAACCCTACTCTCGTCGGAGGCTACCCGGTGTCTCGAACGTTCCGGTGTTAATCGCGACGGGAAATGGTGGGGGGAGGCGGATAGCAAACGGCGGAGGGAACGTGCACCAGAGGATCGAAGGAGTCACCGAGTACCGCCTTTACGATTCCCCGCAGCCACGTGTTTTATGGCATCGTTCTTTACCGCGAACTACCCGTCGACTGGTAGCTCGCGCGAGAAAAATCACGACCACGGGATCCACTCGGCGAATTGCGATATAATTTCGTATAAATTCCGCCCACGTCATATCTTCGGTGAAATCTCGCCAACTTATGGACTCTTCGGGCACGAGATCCATTACTCGGTCGAAAATCTGCTGTAATCTGGGGCCGGTCGAATGAGACCCTGGGAACGATATTCCGAGGAATACTTTTTAATGATTCTCTGTATATCATTCGTATACGTACGGATACGTTGAAATCCAGGACTCGGATTATCGAGTACCACGAGTACCTCGGTGAAATTTCTTAAACGATTCGAGGACTGTTCGAATACAGAGTCCGTCGATCGCACGAAAATCTACGATAATTTGGTTTCCGTCGAAGAATATTTTTAACGACTTTCGTATATTTATTTTTATACGTATATATATATCTTCCACGTACGTACATGTGTGATCGAGAGTCGCAAAAATCAAGGCCTCGTATTATTGAAGAGTGCGATGAGTACGTAGTAGGAGAGCATAAAGGCGCTCGAAGATCGACGATGACAAATTTCGAGGATCTCGCGTATTCCCAGGATGAGGCAAAGGGGAGGATGGCTTTCCGAGAAGGTTTTAATACCCGTTTAAAGATGGAACGAGCACGGAGTATCGCCTCGAGCGGAGTTTACGGCGTCATTGGTACGAATTTGTCGAGGAGACAGTTCAGCCTCGAAACGATGAACCTTGGGATCAGGATTCGCAATGTGTATCGTGACGATCGAGGGAATATTTTGCTGTTTTCATGTCGCGGAGCGGAATGGTAGGTGCGTCGGTAGCCGGCAGTGAGTCACTAGTAGACAGTTTTTGAAAAGAACGTCATGATTGTCATCATTAACGGTGAACACAATTCTGCCAGAGACTGTCAATGTCCACTGCGGCTTTCCATAGCTTTTCATCGGTTTTCATCGCTAAGTTTTAAATGAAAAAATTGTATTCCATATTTTATTCTTATTTTCTCATAAGGAACCACCTCGTGTCCGCTAGTATATGTTATTCGGCAGCACCCTGTATACATGGAAGTAAATCGAAAGAATTGACAAAGTATCATTCTGAAAAGGTCGTGTCACGTGTCGACGATTAATCGCCACGGGTTTGGTTTGGGATGGATGGTCGACTGGAACTTTCGCACCCGGTACGTGGCCGAGGCTGTAAAGCGGTTCGGGATGGAGGCGTGAAAGACCTGGAAACAAATGAGGTACAAGGGTGGTAACCTACACTCCCGCGTATCGGATCTGTCTACCCTAATATCCGTTAAGGATTGTTGATCACCCTAATTCGAGGTGCACGTGTAACTGTGAATCTTTTACGTCACGAAATAGCTGTGGTACGAGTGACTATTTAAATTCGTTCATATCGCTCCACTTCTTTATCTTATTCATCGTAATCAAGGCATATCCATTTGATTATAAATACATCAGAAATACGTGAATTCATATTATTATGTATTTAGATAACATATTTTTATCTATCGATACAATGTTCCCGATTCACGAGGTGTTCTTTCCGCTGCGAATTGTGATACCGAGGATGAATAATTTACGGTTCAAGTCCCAACGACTGAAATATCGTGGATGAAAGCCTGTCGGATACTCGCAGAGAGCGATATAAATTAAACCTCCCAGTTGCTGGTTACTCACCCGCCGCATTATGGATTGCCGTTACCCAGAAGATATAGTCTCGCTTTTATCAGGTTTAGATCACTCGCAATGGGCCGTCGAGGCGTATGCAGTTCATTAATCCGTATTTGCGATTAGGCGTGTCATGCGTGCAAATCGTAGGAACGTTGGATCGTGAGCACTCACTTTCATAGCCGTTCGCAACGGAACTCGTTGCCGGGCTTCGGTATCTCGGAACGCAATTAGCGCTGTCAGATCTGAATCTGTCATTTTCACTTGAACGTTTCAATAGTTTCTCATTCGTTTGGCGCCGTATCGATTCGAACAAAGAGTCATTAGTCATCGGAAAATCTTTGTTTTGCAACCGTGCCTCGACGTTTCGATACTAAGGACTCGTGAGTTAATGCTCTCGTGAGATAATGCGAGAAATCGAGCGTAAAGGAGCAATAGTCATCTAGAAATGTCAAAATATTCAAAAAGACATGAATCGTGGAAGATCAACCATCGGCGAGTGAAAGCAGAGTCGTCTCAACGGGCGACACATCGTCTAATAGAACCCGGACTTTTCGACCGCGCCATGATTTTGTAACCCGTCGCTCGACTCACGTTCGATTCACCGGCCGCTAATTGCATTGGAAACTCTATCAACGGGACTTCATCGCTGTCATTTACATTTAACCATTCGGGACGGAACGTGAAAGATTCTGATTAGGGGCCGAGACGAACGATCCCGTGTACGATCAATCGAGGCTGAAAACGTGTTTTCGGATTGAAACGAAACGTTAAAGCTTCGTCCACTCTCCGTCTGCGACGACGAATCACCTTGCCAAGTGGAACGATGGCCGATACATACCAATATCGGAATGTACGAAATTCTGCTGTGATTAGCTATCGATAGATACAGCGAGCCTGGATGTAAAAATCTTCTCTGTAGTGTTAAGAGAAATGCCATAATGATTCGGCGATGAGGTTAGAAGGAAAAGACGCAGTTTTAATAGGATCCCCTTCTATTACAACGTTTGACGCGACAACGACGATACAGGGATGAGATACGACGCGTGTACGACGCCATGGCTATAATCTACCTCACGTTATGAATTCCTGGCGTGAACGCGACGATACGTACCGGGTGTATGATCGTTCGATGCGTGCACGCGTCGACGGGGTGGTCCGGCACTTCTCGCGATGGAAAACCAGCTGCTAATCACGGCCCCCGTTATACGCGACGCCGCCGACGTATGCGCGTCCTCTTTGCCGGCGCCTTGTCGCGGCTGGCAATACACGTCTATGTATTACCTGGAGATTCTTCGCGCTGCTACCTACCTGCAACTGTCAGCCCACGGCACGTTGTTATCGAATTTCGACGAACCCCGCCGTCTCGTTAAAACCGCTTCCTCGAGTCGTCGAGGAACGCGCGTAACGTAATGTGCAGGTGAACGCGCGAAGATTACATTGCGATAATAATTGACACCGAGGCCTGTCAAATTATTCACGACGCTCGGATCGTTGACACTTTCGAGACATTCGAGATGCGCGCACAATACTTGAAAGCGATCGAGGTACTCGGTGCTTTCTAGATATTCGAGGAGTTCGTACCTCCAACACTTTCGAGACTTTCAAAACTTTCAAAACATATAAGACCTTCGATAGTTTCAGCGTGCTCGAAACGTACGAAAATTGAGAGATCTTTAATGTGTCGAAAGCCTTGAAAGTATCGAAGGTTCGTAATGTCCAGCAAGTATTGCACGACTCGAATTTCTCGGTTCGTCAGGGGCTGTAGCTAGGCTACACGAAGCACGAACGAAGCGCCTAATCACATAGGTCCTATGGCTTCGTTCCGTTGATAGGATGTGTGTACCCGCGAGTTTCTCGCTACTCTGACAGCCACCGCCGCCGTGTCCACACAATACCCTCGACCTGTGCGCTCTAACGGTGAAACTTGGAGGGATTTCACGCGACGCTCGCGGAAATCTTAATTCACGGAAGAGCGAGGAACGGTCCCCCGGTCTCTGGATAGAAAGGCGCAGCACGGGTACGACGCAAAAGCTCGAAAGGGGACCTGGGGGGCCAGGGAACGGATCCCGCAAGAGAGAGCCAGATACGCGAGCCAGCTCGCAAACGCCCGCTGGTTACGCCGGGATAATACAGACAAATCGTAATCCCGGAGGCACGGAACCAGCCGCGATTAATTTCGAGATGAGCCCTGTCAAAATACAGGCACCGCCGTTAGGGCCGATGCTCCCACGTACCGGGGCTAATCTTGACTAATAACTGTCGCAACCGTGCGGAATAGGGAAAGAGGGAACCTGTTGAACTCACTACGAGAGCCACGACAGCGGTGTCCTCGACCAGACTGGTGTGTTTATGGCTTTGGGACCCCTACGTCCCCCGTCTCGCGGGCCGCGGATACGTCCATAGATCAGAGATTACCAGGATGAACCAATCGCCTTTCCTGTTTCAAAATTCACCGCGGACAGGAATGCGTCTGGTATTAAACGTCCTCTCGCTCCGATCGATCGGTTTCTCTCGCGGCGTCCTCCCGGACTCTCGGCTGCCATTACGATAATCGTGTGACGCGGGATCGTGAATCGGTAACGTGGGAATGTCGGACGGGTTCCTCGTCGAACATCCTCTCCGCGGAGGAATTTTTACTCGAACTTGTTCCTCGGACGATTTTTTGCTTTTACGCAGTTAACGCACTTAACTAATTGGTTAAGATATTTCGAATAATTGATTGACCCCTGAAAATGAACAACCTCTAATATTAATTATTGTATCGTACCTGTTATCGATCTTCGTGAACCCAGGAAGCCTAGGAGGTTGTAAATCAATAAGGCAATCCCGATGAAGTATTTGTTCAATTACATTCTTCCAGGCACCTCCGCCCGTCGAGAAATCGGAATAAGTAAAATTTCCACCGATAGCTATACTACTTCCTCTTGTGTTCGATAACGAGATTCCGTCGATTACAAAACCCCAGGCAGCGAAAGGGCACTCCTCGACGCTAGTCGATGGAAAAAAAAAAATGAAAACTAAATAATGATAATTGTTCGAGCAATCCCGCTTTCCGTACGGACGGTCTGCAATATTTTCTTCTCAAGATCCCGCGGCGATCGCGTGCATCGCGATAGAACATAACGCGGCGCAATAAAAACTTCAAGCACTCCGCAATTAAACGAGCACACAAACCTTTCGGTCACGCTAGTTCTTACGCGAGCAGTCTCACAATAACTCATCGATAGGCTTAGCTCTAAACAAAACGTTGTTTACGAGCATGCAAGTGGAGTTCTGTATTCCATTAAGTCGAACGCTGGCCCGTCGGTTCAACTGCCCGTGGCTCTCCTCATGGGCAGCTTGCTCTTGCCCTCGAAAAAGCTTCTCGGACATGCTTTAAATTCCATAACACAGAAATAACCACTGTGATTGCGGGTAAATATTCGTCGTTATTCTCAAGGATACTATTGGAAATAGAGTATTTAGGCAGTTTCGCCGAGCGAAAATATCTTCTGTATGTGACTCTCAAGTCGGTTGTTTTTGTTTAACGTTACTTCGTCCGTGGTATCGACACTATCGACCGTGATCGGACGTGCGTAGTTTACGGTCTTTTTCCATGCTCGATGTAGAGTGTACTGATACATATACACATTTCACTTATCCCCGCTTTACCTATGCTTCGGTATCGCATACGAACGATCTTCTCACAGCCCGATCGAGGCGGCAAAATCGTCGGAGGTGTAATCAACGCTAACTACCGCGTTCTCTCGAAAACCATGAGGTTGCGCACCCTTACGTGATTGTCGTTTGTCTCTGATGTAGGACTTCGTAACGACTGGGCATCCCGCACGTACGCGCGCGCGAGCCCAACGAGGAACTCCATGCCAAGGATCTAGATCGAGATCGAGCAACGGGGCAGACCAAGCTACGGCAGCAAATTGAGTTCAACGATGATTCGATCGCGTCCCGATCCAATGTGCCTGCAATTTGCGAAAGAAATCGAGGCAACGATGCATCCGCGGCGAGTCACGCGCCCGTTACACACGCTCGCGCGCGTCCTGATGCATTCGCTCATCCTGGTAGGCTAACTGCGCATGATGCGCAGATTTTCAAAAAAGTCGAGCAATTGCAAGGAGTTTTAGTCTTGGGTCCTTTATTACTGGCGATGCCCATCGCCATCGACAACACGGTGTTGGGTGGAAAATTTCAAATATTGCGCCAACATCAGCGATCTGCATTTTCCCGGGTTTTCATTTCGCGTAGATGATCGACGCGTGAGAACGCCATGAACTTCGGTCTGAAAAGCCCAAGCCGTGGTGAGCAGATGAAAAGCCAAGGTCTGCTTTCCAGCACGGCTCGCGCGTCAGCCATCGGTTTAATCGATCGCGGCACCATCGATCGGACCGCGATCGAAAGAATCGAGCAGTATCTGCGGAACAGATCTCGGCCCGGCGATCGCCGCGGTCGATCGAGAGGATAGTTCTGCGAGCGGTCGGGGACACGTTTTATAGGCTCGATCGAGATCACGATCTCCCATATATTTTTCCCACCTTCCGCCCTCTAGCGCGAGGGAGCCCGGCGGAGGAACGGATCGGCGAAGAAGGAAAGAAGGGTCGAGAAACGACGGTAAGAGGAGGACAACCGAGAGCCGGAGAGTCTCATCGGCCACTTCCCATGTTAATATCCGGTTATGCGTAAGGTATGGAGGCGTACGGCCAGTTTGCATGGAAACTAAGGCATTACCGTCGTGGACCACCGGCGTCGAACCACTCGTCGAACGGCCCTGTTTGCCGACACCTCGGAGGACGACTCTCCTGGATCTCCTACTCCCTCTCTCTTTCTCCCTTGGATCTCTTATCGACGCCCTCCTTTTCTCATTCTCTGCCGCTTTCACGGAGAGCCTCGATTTCGATTCCCAGACGACGTTCCCTCGTCCACCGCGGATCTTCAGATTACGCGGAGTATCAACGACGGATCGGCGTGGTTTTTATCGGCACGGGCAGGGCCGGCCACCACGACCCCGGGAACTTAGACTAACGTGCCGCCGTATACATAGTGTGTTTTGAAAAACGATGATCGAAGAGTTTGCTCTAATTCAATTTCTCGAGACGCTTGTCGTACCTTGTAACGCGAGTAGAGAGTAGCCAGAAAGACGATTTGGTGGTCTTGGTATTCTCAAACTACCGTCTCTTAACACTTTTATATTCGTTAAACTCCAAACGGTTCCGTAACTGTACGGTCACACTGTATAGATGTTCTGTTTATTTCCCGTGGTTTCGATAGGACCCGTCGAACGTTTCACGTCGACCGGGCGCGCGCGTAATTTTGTTCCTTTTCTTCTTTTCAGGGCGACAGAGGAGGATCATTTCGGTTCAGATTTGTTGTATCACTCGAAAATATGTAACGTTAGCAGCGAAACCTGTTCCTTGGACCGTTTCGATAAAAGAAGAGGGAACGATATCACCGTGACGCCGATCATGTCTGTTCTGGAGCTTTCAAGCGGTCCTTTTTCACGGGGCGGCAGAATTGAAAGGAAACTTTCGGAGCGGTCTTGATCGTTATATTGGGTGTAGATTAGACGTGGGTCGTCGATTACGGGTTTAGGCGACCCAGCCCCTTCCACGAATATATTTCTTACGCGTCGAACAGACTCCGAGATATACTTTCCCGTTGTTTTTGTCTTCTTTTTTTTTTTTTTTTTTGGCGAAGCTGCAGTTGCGACTTCACACATAACGATCATTATCGCGTGGACCCGTGCACGTGGAGCCAAATCGTCCACATCCGCCTCGGACTGGTGACCGTGAAATTAGATCCAAAGACACCATTTCGTAAATTCCAATTCGATAATCTGCGCGAACGGTACCTAGATTCGATGGAAATGTGGGTAACGTGGAGGAAATTTTATCCCTTCGACTGGTGCTCGTTACGACAGCGTTCGACCCTGTCTACACACTGTGACCTGCACAGATTAGCTCGTTTCATCTGACTCTAGCAGATTAAGCCTCGTAAATTCGGATAACACTGTCGACTTACAAAAAGAAATGGGCATCATCGGCGCACGTCACGCCGAAACACACAGTTCACCTGTCGACAAGGTTGCATTCGCTACGGCCCTGCCTCCGTGACACCTATGCCCCCCTGCACGGATCTAAAAGTCCTCGGCGCCCACACTCCGGGTTCCTAGGTTTAAAGAGGTTCAAAGTTCCCTCCGTGGTCGTTTACGCCTTATTTATTCTCGTAATTTACTCCCACGCGGCTCTTGCACGCCGGCAATTTATTTTACGACGATCATATCTGGAAGTGGCTGGCAGAGTGCCGCCCGGTCCTCCATACAGCTCTAACCCCGTGTGCTACGGGTTCACACTATTTTTTTCGGAGTGCAGTATCGAGCAGCAGTCTCAGAAAAGCTGTAGCCTCGCGACCGAGGATATTTTAATCTCCGTTTAATGATAATAATGGCTTCATTACGCCGTAAGGTGAAGCGCTCAGCCTTCCTGCTGTCAAGCCTAACGTAATATTATTATTTTCAATTTCTCTACTTAATCTCTACGAGCACTCAACGCTTTAAACGTTTAAACTATCACAATTAAGCCGTCTTTGGAATACATCCGAAACCATTTACCAATCTATTGTCTATTATTTTAAATTACAATTCCGAAATTGCTGGTAAAAGAGACCGTTTAAATCGCAGACCAGGACTATCCCGGATGTGATGATCCAATTACTCTCTCATATTTATATTCATTCGCTTCACGCCCGTTCGGACGTTTATTTCTGGTCGCGTGCGCGGCTTAATGAGCTTGGATCGCTCGCGGCGCGCGAAAAAATGAACGAATTTATGTGGAGGGACGCTCGGGTTCTCGGCCTCGGCTCTGTTCCACCTGGATACCGTGTACAATCGTTTGAAAATGCCATTATAGTTTTAGCAATCTATATTGTACAGGGTTCGTTTTCGAGAAAATTGATTTTGAAGTTTGTTCAACTACGCAAACGATTGATTACGATTTGACAATGAAAATGACACGCGTATAACGTGCTAGGAAGGGCAGCACGGGGCGCGAGAGTTTCGCGGAAAAGGGCATGAGGAAGGACGAATCGCGGCGCAAGAAGCGTGGCTACGTTTATTACGGGTAAATCGTCGAGACTCTCGGAAGTACGGCCGTTAATCTCGGCACGTCCGACGTGGCCGTCGATGGGGCCATACCTGATGCACCTTCTCCATCCCTCTCCCTCAGCATCTCCCTATTCGCCTGTCCAACGCCTTCTCTTCCCTTCGTCTGCCCTTTTCCTCCTCGCGCGCTTTGCTCCGCTCGACCGCCGCGAAAATTAGCTTATTAAAATAACAATTATGGAGTCTCGTCCAGCCATTGTACCTCGTGTCAGGGGTTAAGCGCCAGTCGTTGTAACTTAACGGGGAGACGCGTTGCAGGTACCTTTGGCCAGCGTTCTTCACCGTCGAGAAGAACGCTCTTCAGGGAAATTGAGAACGTTCCGCGTTTGATCTTAATTCAAACGATATTCGATAGCTTTTGTTTCAGGAGCTATTTCGGTAGTCATCTTCCTTTAATTACATAGACCAGCAATTAAAATGAATTATTTTTGTCTGTTACATAAATTTCTAATGAGCAACATGGATAGTAGTTAAGAATGATGAAAAACTAGTGTCGCGTATTTGTAGCCGTCCAGCGGACGAACAAATAAATTAAACTAATTTCGTCGATCATTTGGCGCGAGACAAATGACGCGAGCCTGTAAAAGCAAGAAATACGAGGACTCCCGTTCGACTTTACCGTGGAAAAAATTCTATTACGTGTCGGTTGTAAGCGCATGTAAGTCGAGGATGAAGTATGCGTACAATATAATAGCTCGCAATACCTCCGAATCAATCACACGGGTTTTCATATACATCTAGTTGTCAATTGGAAACACGAATGTTTATTCTTACCCTCTGATAATCAGTCACAAATACACGGCACCGCAGTTATTGATTGTCACAGGAATGAAAAGAGAATACGAGGATTAGCGAAACTAAGACACCGCTTTTGAAGAAGTTATTAAGTTAGTCTCGTGGAACAGGCTTTTAGCGATCGTAGTTCATCGAAAGGTCAGCGAACGCTATTTAACTCTGTCAGCGGCAACGAGAGGTCTACACATCCCTCGAAATCTCTCGACATACTCTCGTGGAATATGAATTTACGTAATGAGTGCAAAAAAGCGTAAGAGTATTCCAATGTGTAATATTTCTTCTAGCTGCGATCGCAGCGAAAGAATTCAATTTCACGCATTGCTAGAGTTATTTCTGGAATTTTTACAGTCTTGTTGAAAAAGTATCGTTATACAAAGTATCTTTATACGAACTGAAATTCTAGTTTCGCTGCTACCACTGAAGAGATTTCAATGAGTCAAGCAGGTATAAGACAAAAATAACTTTTATTAGAAGAGATCTTTTCTTATAGTTTTCATAATCATTGTCGCTGTTGGCATAATATAACTGGCCTACTATTTCTATGTTTACCTCTAAAGGACTATATCGAGTCTCTTTACTTCTTTCCGTAAAATATTCACTTTTCAGAGTCACGAAAGTTAATATTTCTCTTTGGCGTGAGAAACAAGAGTTAATAACTACTCTAAACAGACTGGTGGCAACATTATAGCTTTAATGTCACAGCGGTAAGTAAACGATTCAGACACTTAAAAAGTACAAATATACGGGTATGGAACATCAAAGTTGTACGACGTTACAGAGGGTTAAGAGGTTGTCTAGCGTCCGCACGCAACGGAGAATGGAAGATAGATCCCGGTTGCCATATAAGCTGTGACATTATTTAACCTTCTGTGGTCGCGTTTGACAATAGAACTTACTCGTGGCAGATAATAAGAGACTGAAAACCATATAAAGCTGCGACCGAGTCCTTTCACATTTCGCAATGATTGAAAAGTACCGTCCCCGAGATAGGTCGCGGAAGGCGGCATTATGGATTTCCAGCGTGTCTGATAAAGCCAGAAAACCCTATCGATCTTCCCAGCGAGGAGACGGGAAGTTTTGTAACGAGATAAATGTCGTGCCCAGCCGATTGGGTGAGGATCCAACGGATATCTCCCTACGGGAAATCTATGTTTATGCTCAGGCGGCGAGCTGCGGCCCGTAAGGTCAAGTTATGTTAAGAAATTGAACTCCGCGACACAAGAAATCCCATACATACCGAGTTTTACATCTCGACGATGATTTCGACGAAAAATCAACCATTGCGAAGAAGATTCGATAAAAATCTGCGAACATTCATGAGAGCAAGATACCTGAAATCTCTACTACACTTTCCATTGCCCAAATAAAAGACACCAGTGGACTTGGATTGGTATCTCGGCATTCGATGGGGTACGATACCAGTGTTTCAATGGAGGTATCGCTCAGCGTTCAGCGTTTCGGCGGACGGAGGCTGATAAAAGGAGTGCCAGTAGCGATTCGAGGGTGCTTTTACGTGCCGAGAACAGGATCCTCATACATCCCAGGCGGGCAGGCGCTAACGGGCGCGAAATGAATTATCATTTATACGCGCGCGGCTGGTCGCGTGTAAATTTGCGTTGACGGTGTCGCGCAGCGGCCGCCAGTCGTTGTTCGAGCCCCACTTCGCACCTCGGCGTAAACGGTGCCCACTGTCGGATACATGCTTATTTATTCCAATACGAGACCGGTGGCTTTATGACGGAAAATTAGCGAGGGTTACGCCGGTGAATGCCGGCGTCGCCACTTAGACTGACCGATGCATTCAAGGCTTTTTTAATGGGCAACGACACGCCCTCCTTAGCGTCCTTTAACACCTCGCGACCTCCTTTAAAGAGCGCCTTTTGGTCGAAGACGATCTTTGAACGCCGCGAGCCGGTACGCCACGCGAAAATTCGCGAACGACGGATTCGCAGCTGCGTGGTACGTGCTAAAGAGAAAAACGCTCACCATCGGAGTCGCTTCCTTCCGCGAGCGTCTCTTAGGCGAATTGCCATTCCTGTGTTCCTGGGGAATTTTATCGCGGGATTCCTGGCCAACCTTGTCTCAAACCCTGTTTCCACCCTCGGATGAAAACAAAGTCGAAGAATGACGAACACCGCAACGATGAACGACGACCAACGTTTAAAGGATCGCGCCATCGAGCGCCATCGATCGTCGACGACGCAGTGGGAAACGGGTCGCGATTGATTCGATCGAGATGAATCGTAATGAGTTTATCGCTCGATGCGTTCCCCTGCACGCATCAACGGCGATGCGGCGCGCACGTTCCAGCGTGCAGCCTCGCGGCGTATGAGTTTCAGCGGGAGGACGTTCACTCGCATTAACGGCTTATGGGATTCCTGCGTAACTTATTTACGATGACAAAAAAAAATCGAGGCTCCCCCGTCCGCCTATAATGTACGCTCAAATCCGCTATTCTTCAATTACCGCTCGTCTCCTCTCTATATACAGTATATTCCCGCGGTTTTATCGTTCCGTCCCTTTCGCGTTCTCTCCGTCTCCCCCTTTATCCTCTGTCGCTCCTCTTCTCTACAGGGTGTCCGAGCAATAGTGGCTCGATAGTACAGGGCGTAATCCTTCGTACGAAATCGAGATCAAACATAGGTAATGAAGCAAAGAACCAATTAACCAACAATTTAATCGTACCGCATTATATCGTTTCATTTGTCCACGCCTCGTATTTGTCTTCCTTTTGTCGTAGAAAACAAATAACTTAAAAGTTTCTGGATAACAAGAGGTTATACAACGAAATTTCACTTCATGCTGTCGATTAATTTTTGAACAAAGGACCATCCCTTCCCGTTTGCGCTAGGATTGCCAGGACACCCTGTATAACCCTTTTCTTCCTTGACCGTGGTTGTGCATGCGTGTTTCTCTCTCTTTCTTCCACGTTCCGAACCGAGCGGTGTATGGCTTGCGTGAATCTGAACGCGTGAGCGCGTACAGCACGGGTTACCCGGAGGTCAGAGGTCGGGTACCGTGTAAGAGAAAGAAAAAGGGGTAGAGGTGGATGGGCGTGGTTTGTATTTGAAGTAGAATCGACCCTCCACCTTCTATCCCTTCGACGGAGGTTCTTTTCAGCCGGAGATACGTCACGGAATCCTTGCGCTATTGAAAAGAATTATCCCATCGTTCCCGCCATTCTCGTGTCCCGCGTGGACCAGGTCCTCGGACTCGGGGGAGTGACAGAGGCTATTTGTTAATTTATTAAATTACGCGTTAATCGACGTCGTGAATTTTTGCCTCGAAATTACAAATCGATGCAACGACTAATGTCTTCTAATTGAAAATTGTCCCGGGTAACGTGACGTTCAGAAATATCAGATGCTCGTGGAACTTTGAAGTGTATAGAACGAGGCATCGAAATTTAGAAGTGGGGTCGTCATTCTCTTCGATGGTATTTTTGACTAAAATGTTTGGTAAACTCATTTCTTTTGAACACGTTCTTCCAAAAGGTTGCGATTCTGGAACGAGCAAGATGTCGAAGAGAGGCGCGCATCGAAAGCTCGATCGACTGCGGTTTTTTCCCCATATGCGTATATTTAAAGAGCACAGTTGCCGATGTGTCGTAATTAGAAAGGGATGTTGCGTACGTGCTCGCGTGCGGAATGCCGAGAATCGTTTGCAAACGGAATGATCTTTTAGCCCGAGACGCGGAGAGCCGTACCTCTCCGTAACCCAAATTTTTGTTTGCTTCTGAGAGAAGAAAATTATTATTCCGTATATCCGAGGATATTTATATAAATGATATTCGGTAAACGTTGACGAGAGGATATAAATTAAATGTTAAATCTCAATAAAACGATTCGCGACTTTCAAGTCGTATGTAACGCGTATACGTGATCCGTTCAAGTGGCGTACGATCATCTTCGCGAGAAATGGAGCTACCGCGAGCAATGGTTAAAAACTTGTATCATCAAGGAGATAATATTTCTTCACAAACGTGTCGACTTGCCACTGTGACATTACAGTCGCCGAACGGAATGAGAAAAACACTGGATTTAAAAACAGCGTAAATCTAAGATTGTAATTCTTGTCTACTTGTCTTCGCATCCAACAAAGTACACCATGTTCGACGTATAATCCGATAATTCATCCGAGCAAACTAACAAAGTACCACAATTATTTTCTTTTTCTGGCAAATTGGTACCATTTAGCTGACCTTTATTTCGACGACGTGACCAAGCGGAATGTCTCGAACGTGGAACGAACTTTCGCCCGATGAACCGCAGATCGGATCCGCTACAGGGTCCGCCAGGCTCAAGGCCTCGAATCGAAACGGTATCTAAATTGGTCATCGACGCAGGCCTGGTCGAAACGCTCGCGCGTTCTCCGTCTTGGGCCATCCCCGCTCTCTCCGTCGCGGTGCTTTTATTAAATTAGCAATGGGCATCGAAGGCTCGTCACGTTTCGCTTCAGCCTCGAGATAGAAGAAAGAGGCGATGAATGGTCCTCTCGACCTGGTATCCCGCAGGAATGTCTCGCGCTTAATTATTTTCGAGCGATCGATTCGTCGCGGGGACCCTTCGCCACCTCTCGTACCTATGGGTCGCCCTTCCCCGTTTGATTTGTATGTTGTGTGTCTCCAAAGAAGTCGCGACGGCATCCGTGGCATTCAAGCCGCGCAAGGCACGTCGATAATTATCGATCGTTACCGCGGACACTCTTGTCAACGGGATTGAAGACCAGACAGCGCATGCATTTTCATCGTGTTCTTTCGTGTCCCGCGCTCTTGCCGCGTGTTTCACGGTTCTGTTCACACCTTCCAACAGTTTAACGAGTCGCCGTGAGAGATACGCCGCGATCCACCGGTTCCTGGATGTATTTCTGGATGAATCATTTAGCGTCGACGTCGCAACGCGCGCTTATGCTCTGGCGCCGCGAGGGATTACAGGCAATTAGGTATTCGCGATATGCCCCATCGAGGACTATCCGAGCTTTGCCGTTGGGGACTGTCATGCCGTATCTGGGAATTAGCGGATTCGGCCGGGGGAAAGTTCTTATTTAGTCTTAAATGGCAACGTTTCTGCTTGGTTGCTTAGGTTTCACAAGTTCGATCCACCTCGTAGAGACTCATAGGCCCTCAGGGACTGTAGCTACATAAAGTCAATGCCAGAAATAGTCGCACCCTCTGTGTCTATTGAAGAAGTTTGATTAAATTAAATAACAGGTTTGATATTACTAAATATTTGTACAAACATTCGCTTGGAAAATCTGCCATTAATTTAAACAAATTTCTTCAATAGACATAGAGGGTATGAATATTTATGGGACTGACTGTATGTTTGATTGTGGCTACAGTACGGGTTTAGCGAAGCCGGGGTACCCGAGCTATAGGAGGGTACAAAAGGTATTATAGTCCACTAGACGTAGAGACGGTAGCACTTACCAAGGGAGGTTTGAACTCCACTTATTTCCTTAGTTGGAGCACAAAGCTAACGGGATTCTCTATATTGCAGCCAACCTCTAGCGACCATCGCATTAACAAAGCACTGCTTAGACCCGCAGGTGTACCCACATTAATTGTAGTGTTTTGCACACGCCAGTTTCATTGAACTCCGGTGTCCGTCCCGTTTATAAATCACGCTAGTAAATAGATTCTTTTCCCAGGGAAACGTTTATATCTCTTCCCGCCGCGAGTCGACGAGAAAACACGAATCGGTGGGTGGAATTCCGATACTCGGACGACTAGTTACGATGATTCCTCGCAGCCGGCTTCCCTCGATGATGTCGGCAATTAAAGTCTTATACCCTCCATTAATCTGCATAGTAGAAGTAGACAAACGCGTCGAGAAACGGAACGCAAGGGAAAGATAGAGGGAGACAGAGCCCTGGAGTGTCTCCACGGGGGTTTCGCGACCCCTTCCTCCGCGAGTGTCACCGTGGATAGGAGAAAAAGGGAAAACACGAAGCTCCTGTCACCGAGGGATCACCACGGGTGGGACGACAAACAACCAGCGATCATTTCCTGGGAATCTCGCGGTGGATCGCCTCGATACGCGTCGAAATGTCCCTCGATCCTCTTCCGCGTCGAGTCCTGGTTTAGGCGAGGAGCTTCCTGCTGTTGGGTACCGTTTCGCGGGGGTGCGCCGCTTAATTGCCTAACGCGCGTTAGGCGACCGTTTTAATGGGTGTTTGGAGTGCTCGCGGGATGGAATCGACCATCCTGGTTGTTAGGACGAGCGATTATTCTCGTGGATAAGATAAGTAGGATATAGCGTTACCTTGATTCTAGGTGTAATACTTTAGCATCTGCTGTGCGTTTCTTATTTGTCGGGCTCGCAGAGCAGCGGAGGAGGTCGAGGGATGCGGCGAAGGAAATGGGAAGACGGTCAAGAGGAAAAACTGTTGAATGGGAACCTCGTACTGGCAGACTTAATGGGCTATAGTCCTGTTGGATAATTTAAAAGGATTTTTGGTGTTGGTCTATTTCGAGCATTGGTTCTTACATGAAGATCCCGCGTGATAATGTATGACGTTCTATATCGTAATTGATCTGTTAGGTAGCCAACCGATGAGATTGCCAGTAGCCCTAGGACACGCAAAGAACTTCTGCTCGCAGTTCCTTCTGCGCACGTCCTTTCCTCCAATCGCTTTATAGCCGCAAGAAAGATATCGATGATTGGAATCGAAGGTGACGGGTATTTGCAGGAGTCGACGAAAGCCTTATAGCAGCGGGCGCGAAAGGTGCCGCCATACGGGCTGTCAACAGATCTCTTCTACGTGAAAATAATATCCTTTGGCGGCTGAATGAAAGTCGAGGGAGTAAGATAGCAAAGGGAAAGGTAGAAAAATCGATTGGAGGAAGAATAGCTTCCATCCTACGTCTACTCAGGTCTATTCAGTGTTAGGATAAAGGTTCTGTTTAAAGAAACGGGCTAACGGTGAACTTGCGGTAATACCTACAAATTGATAAGAAGGATTTTCAGAATGGTTCATAGAGATCAGCTGATCATCAGATCTCTCAAGATCTTTCAATCTCTGAAAGTCGATTTTAGGGGAGTGTTATATATGTATAGTATTTAGAGCAAGTAGTTACACTTGAGAGCGATCTTTCGATCCAGGTTGGAAGGAGAAAGGATCGAATTTGTAGCGACCCGGCTATTTATTCACGGCGTTGCCGGCATCCGCGGACTTAATTGTAACTTCGGGACGACGTATAAATAATTCAACGCGAAGTGATTCATCCCGTTGTACGTACAGGCGACCCGGGTTTTTTAACACTCTCTAGAAAGTCAGAATATCGAGGCAATCGCCATTACATTTCCTTCGTCACGTACTTGACAAGGTAATGGTGCACAGGGATTAACCAACACCTATCGCCCGGGACACTTACTACACGGCAACGACAGATAAATTAGCGATGCTCGCATTGTGGATGGGGTAATAGACGTCGCTGGAGCTGACATTTAAACCACGACAGTGCAACCAACCGCTGTTGTAATACTTCGACGATGCGCAGTTGGACGAACGCCGACGGTACTATTTTCCGCTTTTCTGCGTCGAATGAAATTGGAAAAGGATGGTTGCTGCAGCACGTGCCTGGTATAGTACTCCGCCTCTCGATGAACCCTACGTCGCAAAACAAAATACAACATCTTCTGCTTTTATATATCGATGTCAACTGCGGACGTTCAAAAAGGAAGATCGAAAGAAGAATAAAAAGACTAGCGTTAAGATCCTCGAGTATACCATCAAACATCTTAGAAGAGCTGGAAAGACTCTATTAAGCACACGGATACATCGTTTCCAACGAAAGCAAAACCGCCACGGATGAGAAACGACGAATTGAACCTAAAAGAAATGGAAGACGGTCTCATCATCTAGCTTTTGGTTTCATTATGATTACGAAATGATCGTGACGTCCTTAATCTGAGATCACCGAGGCGCATCAAAGTCGCCGATGGAATATCATTACGATCGAAGAGATTCCCCTGTGTCCATCTTCCTCCGACCTGTGCGCCCAGTGGATCCGAGCGCAATTTGTAGGAGCGAGAGGGACGACTAATGATAGTCCAAGTAGAAATATATTATAGACGATGTTACAGGATAACGTAATGAGTAAAACGTGGCTACGTCCAAGAATTTTGCGGCCGTTTCGCTACAACCCCGCAAGAATTCTCGGGTTGCAAGACCCCTGGAGAGTGCAAGTGCACTTTCGACTAAAATTCTTCACATGGTTGAGTCTAGAAGGCAATCGAACCGGCTCGATAATGTTTCGTCGAGCTTATTTATAACTGACGGCCATTCGGATTAGTATTTCGGTCCAAGTTATCCAGTCGTACTACTCTACGAAAAATTGTACATTACGGTTATAGAGTTTTCTTAATCTTTGTCAAACTCTTATCTTAAAATCATAAAAATTGTCTACAACCCAACGGTTTCACAAGGATTCGCGTATTCTTTGAACTTTAACCCTGGTCGGTTCCACTTGTCCAGGCAAAATTTACAACCGTCGTTGTTTAAACTTTTACCGCGCGAAACGAAGACGTTGAACGGTTCCTCGGACACTTGAGGGACTGCTCAAACACCTGGGCCAACGTGTGTTCCCGGTAGCAGCGCGACTTCCAAGAAAGAGGCAACAGTACCTGTCGAAGGACGCCCATAGGAAGTCGGAGATAAAACGGTGAAAGAACAGAGGAACAGATCGCTACTCGTCTCGTTCGTTTTCCGGGCGAAGTCCCCGCCGCGCCGAGGCGACAGAAGACCAACTATTCACGCGCACGCTCGTCGAGGCGTGTACCTACGCGACTTACCTGTTTCCATGCTCGAGACAGGTGAGTTACAGACTGCCTTCCTCGTCTTCGATCTTGCTGGGTATTCCGACTTCTCGTCGTCGTCGTCGTCGTCGTCTGTCCTCTGGTGAATAGAAGGCGCGTATGGGCCTGACCGTCAGGTATGTATCGCCTTGAACGGGCACCCGAGGCTGACCTCCGACCCGCGGGGACGCAGGTGAGGCGCGAATTTTTGAAACGATAATTCCCGTTGCCGTGTACACACGCGCCGAGATATCCGCAGAACGCTGGAGGACAAGGGGAGGTGAGGCCGGAGGCGGCGTTTGCCGATTGGTCGGCGCCGTCCTCTTCGCAGCCAGTGACGAGAATGGAGGCCATCCTGACCCACTCCCACCGCGCCTAGTTTATTCTTACCTTTCCTTACCTTTCCTTTCCATTCCTTTCCATAATCCGCACTGTGTCGCTGCACACTCCCTTCCCCCTCCTAGGACGACGCGACCACCCCACTGGCCACCTGTGCCGTTGGGACTCTAATCCTGAAACTTGGAAGCCAGCCAGGACTCGACGTCTATCCACTGGAGACTATAGCGATCGGATGAAAGGGTTTTTGGAAATTTTAATGCTGGAGATTTCAATGCTCGAACAAGTAGCATGCTGGAGATTTCAATGCTCGAATTGCCTCTTTTGGGAAAACTTCGACAATATAGACCAACCAACAAGGCTATCACGTAACCATATCGACGAACAAGAATCAGAAGGTTTAATGACTTGGTATGTTTCGTTTGGCTGAATAAACCTAATTTACCAATGAAGTCCAAAGTGTTTGGATCGCAATTAAGTCTTTCTCTTAACGAAGACTCGGTCGTTGTTGTTTAATAGCAGAATTCCAAGTGACAAAAATGACTTGTCATTTTCTTGTGCAAACTTGGCGATCTTCTTGGCAAGAGCACGTTTTACCAAGAACGCAAACACCCTCGACTCTGATTCTTCCTCGTGGCCAGACGCCTACGATCCACCTGTTGGTCGTAACAACTCCCTCTCGCGATACAAGCACATAATCCGAAGTTGAAACTTTTACTAGAACAATTACAAATTTCTATTTGATTGGTGTATTTACACTCAGCAGCCAGAATTACAGCGCTATCTACTTTGATCGCTAACATTTCTTTTTAACCTTTTACTATTCGCAATATACTAAACGATTTTCCAAGCCAGCTGATACTGTTTACAGTCCCTGACGAAGCCTAGAATACATTCTCTAGTCTCTGACTACGTTTGCCACACGGTAGCTACGTTTATGGCAACAATGCAAACAGCTTCGAGTCCGATATATCCTCGAGGCCCTCCTCATCACGAGACGCCCACGTTCATCCACCTGTTGTAACAATTCCCCTCTCGCGATATTAACGCATAATCCAGCGTCGGATTAAGCTGAAGATTTCCGCTACGCATGGTGTGCGGTCGGGCAGGAACAGATTAGCGCGATCAATCTGCCCTGCTGATCCTACTCCCCCGTTTCCGCGGAGCTTCTTTGTCTCTTCCTGTCTTTCGTCGTACCGCCTTCGTCCTCTCTTTTTCTATCGCGTCTTAATGCCTTCTTCGAGCCCCCCTCCCCCAATCCTTCATCGGTCTTGGGGCCAATCTCGAGGTAACGCGTTCCCTTATGACGCTGTCGTAATAACCCGAGCGTAGGGAGCAATATCTCTATTAATAATGTAATTGCCCACTGCCAGTGGATTCGTGCATGCGCGCAACGACCATTAGGAACTTTACTGCGGAGTATCCACCGTGGATCCCTCAACCGCGAGCATTTACTAGGGTCATGGGTGGAATTGGTGCGACCTGCGGTCAGATCCATGGAACAGATGGTGGTTGGTTGGAATAGATTGGGATGTCGCAAGGAGACGTCAGATGTTGAAAATGGATTGGAAATGATTATTAGGTGTTCTTGATTATTAAGAATTGTCTGTAATATAGTCTAGGAATGTTGAAAGATACAACGACATTTTTACCGAAGGAGCTCAACAAGGAACATAGAAATATCTCGCGTATACATTAATAAATTAATAGTTTTTTATCAGTCGCGTGTATATACGGTTAATAATTGTGGCGTTTTTGGTGCCTCGAGCACACAAGAAGAACACACGCACCGCTCTTCTTGCGACGTTTTACGGACGTGTTTGCCCGGAACGGTACTAATTGCATTTGCACAGTAATGGACGAGACCGCGTGGCATCTGCGTGCGTTCCGCACCGAGGAGAAAAAATCTGCTCGCTAAATAATACCCATACCTTCCTGTAGTTCTATTGCAAGAATTATCATCCAATTGTAGGCATAATTCAACTTAGGAATAATGATTCGACACGGCCTTCGAATAAAACTCGAAAAGCATTACGATGGGGAAGAGGGAATTCTTTCGCAGGTGGTAAAAGGCAAAATGAAAATGAATTCTGTCGCATAGTTACCACAGAAAATTTAATGGTGACACGGTTCGAGGCGGACAATGGTCGCGTGGCTTCTACGAAGAACGTAGCGGGTAGTTATTATTGTTATTAACGGGCGACGAAATGCGAACGCGAAAGGACGAGGACTGTGACGATGGCCGCGTGCGCGCATCTCATTCGTCCATTAGGAAGGTATTTCACGGCGTGTCACGTTTTATGTCGGCCACGTGACTTCGCGTGACACTGTCGAGTTGAGCCACAGCGGGTCAAAGGCCGCGTCAGACATCGCCTGACTCTCTTACGAGGGTGAATGTTACTCGAAGGAATAATTTCAGATCGTCTTAGGGTGATAACGATATTTTCTGTATTAGCTGGTATATGGAACAAAAACAATTTGAACAAAATTTAGAATCGAAGAAGTTACGACCAGTATAAATACAGGGTAGTATACCGTATCCTACGAAAATAAAAACGTTGCGTGAAGTGTCCAGAGTATAGGCCACGAGTATAGAACAGGCTAAGGGCCAGTATTCCGGCACAATGTGAGCAAGAATTGTTGGATTTGGCGTCACATTTTTACATTTTCGCTTGATTTACGACGTCCCGCGCCGTGCAGGTCGACGGAGCACGGAACGCGACCCGGAACGACGTATTCTAATTTGGTTAAACTTTCATAAATGGGACAGCAGCGGACGAGACGAGTGCCCGTGTCGCAGCAGGGGTGCGCGCCGGTCTTTTAACGACTCATTTGCGTCCGAGGGAAACTTTACGGGCCGGCAGATCGATTATTTTATTTTATTTTATTCTGGACCCTGGGCTCTGTTCGCTGCCTTTCTCGCGCCACCGCCGCCCGAGCGTCATTTCGACGGCGTATCGCGTTTCTGTCGCGGACTTTCGATATCTCCGCATCCTCCTCCAGGTCTCATGTGTCGTGGGAAATCTCCCTTGATCGACGAGCGCGACGAACTGCTACAAATTTCCAAACTTACGACGTTGGTACCCTAATACCGTGGATTTTACGCGTTTTAGCGGCGACGATGTTTCCTTTGATACGTGGAATATCGTCGTTCCCTAACTGGAATGATATGTTTACAACGATGATGTCTCCGTCAATGATTCGCAGTAATGACCTCTTACAGGTCAACTCCAATGGACAATTACTATACATGCGCTGCCTATTCGAGTAAACATCCAGCGATAACATCTGACACGCTAACATAAATAACAAAATGGAAAGTCGAAAAAGAAAAGGAATTCCACAAATATTATTTACATATGCATTACTTTCTCGTTGTGAGAACTGGACCGTGCTCGTTCCGTTGTGTACACCACACAGACGGAAATAAATTTTGTTTGCAGAGTGGCATTGCAGGTGTGAACCGAGCATAAGGCAGCCCCCGGGGCAACGAAAACGCGGAGGAAAAAGGAGGAAGACGGTAGAGGCTCGGTTAAATGAACAATGACTGCCGGAATGGTCGTCGTGTCCTTAATTGTCGAGGGAAAATGCGTCGACGATGTCGCGGGTTTCGTGGAACGGCGGTCGTCTTATCTTTACGACGACGAGCGTCTAGGCACTGTCCATTCGCGCCCGCCTGCTTTCCTGACAATTTTACAATTCCGCGCGCCGCGCGGGAGTGCTACAGGTTTATAGTACTTGCGTTTATAATACGTCTCAGAGTTTATGGTCCGTCGTGCGCGCATTACCAACGACTTCCTCCGCGCAGGACGGTTCTCCTCTCCGAATGCTAGTCACGGCCGCGACAATGTCCCCCTTTGAGCAGTATGGTGGTTTCGAAGCCCGATGGTAATTCGGACGGTTATGCTGCAGGGACCTCCATTACTCGCTTAATCGGACCAGTTCAGTCCACCAGAATAGCCCGCGTTTCGAGATAAGCGATTAATAATGTCTGTTTAATCTCCGGCTTTGGCGTTTAATAGGGAATTGCGCGGAATGCGTGCGCGCGAGGCTGTTTTAGTTGGCACTCGTTAGCGGGGAATCTCTCGTCGTCAAATTTCTTTCTTCTTTTATGTCGGTTGCTTAGTTTCCAAACTGTTCTTCCAGTCGTTGCAAGCGATCGATTACACGAATGGTCGAATGGTCTCTATTCGGTTTGAGCATTCTAAACATTGCCATGTGCGTTATACGACAGATTCACTGAAAGAAACGAGTTTGCGGTTTTCTTGTCGAGAATCGTGGAAAAAACGGGGTTGATGCGTTTAATTATCGCGTATCAATAGCGTCTAATTTAATTATCGACAACCGGCCAGGACGAATTACTTCACAGGAGATTAATGTAATGACGACTCGCGCGGAGAAACGATCGATCACCGGCTGAGGATCGAACGTTCGTTACGAAATTTTTGTTTCGAATGCCACGAGTCACCCCGCGCGTCTAGCAGCTTGGAGATTATGCACGCATCGCAAACGCGAACGAGAGCCGTGACTCGTACCGATACTTGCTCGTACACTTGTCCAGAATCTCGCGGGTATCGCGAATCATTGGCGTAGACCTTTCGATCTTCCTCGAGTTCGTTGTTGCGGAGACATTGATTGAAAATCATAAAACATCGACGTCCTTATCCTTGCGTATTTTTTTATTCCAAAAAATAGTACAAGTACTTACGCAGATTAGATAAAATTTATAATTGCATCGACGTCTGAGGGTTACGTTTATAATTAAATTTCTAGTATGAAATGGAACATAAAAGGTTTTTTCTATTTGTGGTCTGAACTCTCGATATCTAAACACATAGAAGCAATTGAACTTCGTACTTAGCACACTGAATTAATGAATGCCTCGCGCCGAACGAATAGAAGTTTATCTCAATAACTGCTCAATCGACTAAACGTTGCGAACAAATTGCCACGCAGACTTTTTATTCGCCTCGTGCGTATCCCAGCATCATAATTTCCACCGAGTTGCAATATTTTCTTGTCTCCCATTGCTTATTCATCGTTGCGCATAATTTAACCCGACCGAAGACGCGTTATTATTGTTAAAACACCAGATTATCGTGTTTCAGGCAAAATTACCGTCTCGATCGATCATTCCGTTCTGAAAAAATGGCCGTTCACCGTCGCGCGGAGGTGAGAACCTTGAGAATCCAGTAGTAACTTTCCGTCGCGGTCAGACGCGCTCGCTCGGGGCCCGCATTTACGCCACTGGCGGTGCGCGCCAGTTGTATGCAAATAAGACGGGATAAAAATTGATCAACGTCAGCCACCCGATGAATCTCCGAAGCCAATCAGCGTGTCTCATTAACCCCCGCCCCCGTCGAGCAGTGCCTGTCAGTTGCGAGGCGAGGTATCCAGTCGTGTTCGGACGGAGGATCCTTCGTCCTCCGAAGCGTGTCGCGAGCGTGAGAATCACTGCATCCCAATTGATCCTAGGGTCAATGAAGCTGTTGAGTGATGACCACTGACAGGTGCATTCACAGGATTGCGCATAGCACCGCGCGTTTTTAGCCGTGCCCGTGTTCGTTCCGTCTCTCTGTTTCTCCTTCCTCGTTCCTCTGCGACTCGAGTATCCTGCGTGTCTCGCTCTTCTTCTTTTTAGGATTCTCGTTTCACAATCGAGCTTTTGCAACCCCCATAGTGCAGTGTTAAACGATAATACAAGTAGTTAGAACTATCTTGACTCAAAGACACCAGGATAATAAGCTCTCGTCACTTTCCATCGTACACATTTCGCTACAATTGTCGAGACCTGTTCTCAGACTACTGTTAGCATTCACTCCCCCTCAGGGGCTGTAGCTTGCGCCTACGCAACTACAGTACGGGTTTAGCGATACCGAGGTAGCCGAGCTGTAGGAGGGTCAGCAGGTCAGATACGAGAGCTGAGAGATACTGCATACAGTATTAAAAAATAACCAATTCAAGGCTCGATCTCGAATCCTCAATTTAGTCGGTTCGGATTAGATCAACTTGTCAATCGCATCAGCAGTCCTTGCGAACGTTTAGTTTCTCTTATGTCAATTCCTCCACAGGCGTCGCTTTCCTGGACCCAGAGTCGCATCGAAATTAATTTTCCTGACGAGACGTCGGACTTCCGCGTTGGTCTCCCTCTCTGGCAGCTGGCGACTGAACGACCATCCACCCTGAGCCGTTTACCAGCCGCGCGAACCCGCGAACGTGAGGAGCTTAACGCTTTAAGTGGTACAAAGCTGTCCGCGATTGACGCCGCGTTCACACCCGCCAGGCGTTCGCGTACCGGTAAATGCAGCCGATTCATCATGGAATCATTCGCGCCGGGAGAATTCATTTATATTAATGAATGACTTATTAATCACGGCTGACGAGTGGCCGTGCCACGGACGGGGCCCCTCGCAAGGGTATCAATTATATTATTCGCGCGCGTTGCCGCCGCACAGGTGTCCCTTTGCGTGACCGCGATTAGCTCTGGGTTAGGGATACGAGTGCCACCATACTTTAGTCGCAGTTGATTTCTATGCGGCCGGAGTTACGATAGAGTGTTGGTTTGACTTGGATTGAATTCATTACGATCAGCTTTGAAGCGGTCGTCAATTTCGCCTGGAGGTAAAGTGAATACGATTGGAGTCGGGATGCATCGGATAACGTTGGGATTAGGTATTAAATCTGGCCTCATTGATATTCAATAGGAGCGTAGCTGCGATGTTGTATACGTGATTGGGTATCAAACAGGTGGGACTCGCGTTAAGTCACGAGTATGTCAGTCGGGGGATTGTGGTTACAACAGAGTGGGATTTAGGGTAAATACAGCAGGAGTAGTTTCGAATATTCTAAACTTTGACCATTCACGAGGTTCCGGAGAAGCCAAAACGTCGTCTCAGGGGGAAAGTTTCCACGCTGAGAAACTCCGTCGAATAGCCGATGTCCAAGGGACTCGCAGACTGTCTGATGCTTGACGAACCTTGAGAAATCGACTGGAGCCCTTCGATTGACAGAAACAATATGTTTCACGGTCCCTCTTCCGTTTCAGTTTTAACGAGCTCGGCGGGACGGCGGGGGACCGCGAATTTGGATTTTTCTGCGGGGCACGACGGTGAAGCGGAGTAATGATGGATAGGAGGCGTTGAGATTTAATTTCGATGATTGGGATTGAGTAATTGGCGATGCTTGCAGAAGGAATCACATCGAGGGGAGATTATTTTTTTCAATCGTTTAGCGGGTGGCAGGAACGTTGCTGGCGTTGTCTAGAAATGATACCTATGCGGAAGATGGTTGATGCGAGGGAACATCGATCCGCGAGATTCATCACCATTGCCGCGATGCGATAAAAATTTATCATCATCGAGGGTGTCGTTTTATTTGATGTATTATAGTCCTTTGACGAGGGGAAAGCGAGATGATTTGATACCTTTGAGCACTGCGCGTGTAGTTTGAAAATATGAGATCATACTTGATGCGCCAGGACATAATAAAGAACATAGCAAAATTTATTCTCTTCAACGTCTCCCGATACCAGAAATTCTCACGTCTCAGGCGGCTGCGCTCGATGTTTCCTCTCAAGCTTCACCTTAGACGCTTCATCACTCTCTCGCACACTTCAATTATCCCGAAACACAATGAAATATTACAATCGAATAATTTATTCGCTCGATCGCCGCGGCGTTAATGACGAGCTCGGCCAGCGCGTCGACGCTAATTACGTGGTAGCAACGTGCATTGCAATGATTATCATTATCGTTACCGCGATGTACGTTTCAACAAGTCCCTTTATCCGGCTGGCAGCCAAGCGGCTCAACAAAAGGGTTGGCGATGAAAGGGTGGCTAGTCACGTAGAACCGGATGCTGATTAACGGCTACCCGAGACACTAACGATCTCGTATTACCGACGTATAAATGATGATATTAACAATCTTATAAACTGCATCGTGGGAGTCGGTCGAAAGGTGAAGTTCGCTCCTCTGGTCGGGAGTAATTAAGATCTTAATTAGGTATTCACCGGCTGGTGCGCGTACCAGGCTTGACCTTCTCCGCACCAGTGGCGTTCCGCTTCTTCCTCGAGCGCTGACGCTGGATGACGACACGCTGAAATTTCTATAAATCCATGCGATCCTTCTGACAACTTAAATTATCGCAAGGTTGGGGTTCGCCTGCAATCAGGAATGTAAGATTTTAGGCGTGGGATAGATTTCAGAGCTTGTCTCGGCAAAATTCTTCCTCCGAGGAAACTAGAGAAAGAAAGAAGGATGTCTTCTTTCTACCTTTTACTCACCCTCTCGGACTTTGCTGAAGAAAATCCAGGACGTTGATTCATCGAATCGAGGCAGGCTATCATTGGAACATCTCTGGCATAGTTTCCAGAAGATGCACAGCGCGATAAACGGAAAAGAGTGCCTCTCGGTTGGCTACCAGCGCTGGTCCGCCAAGAACCCGAGAATCCCAGCGATTTGATTGTCCCGCGGCGACAATGACCGGGATGGCCCATATCGTCGATCAAAGGGGAGGGCCAGGTCGCGTAATTTCGTGGCGCGCAACGGCGCTCCGACGAATAATTAAAATATTTAGACGGGACCACGAGAGGGGTCACGTGGACGCGCGCGCGCGCGCGCCTCCAAGTTTTCAGAACTTACGGCGGCCCGGACGATAAAGAACCGGCTGGAATGCCCGACGATGGTATCACCGCGACTTTTATGCTTTCTTATGTCGACCACACACCAGACAGTCGCGAGAAACGTCGCGACAAGCCTCGTAAGTAAGGTAATCCACCCGGGGCGGGCGGGGTTTATTTCAACGGATAGAGACACTTTAGGGGTAACGCGATACGCGGACTAACGAAATCGAGATCAAACGGAGTCGAATAGCGGGAGGTCTCCAAATTTGGCCCGGGCATCGAGCTCGACGACGATATTTTGTCAAGGGTGATGCCCCGATAGGAGACGCAAGAATTCGTTGAATCGTTTCGAGGCTTTATGGAGGTCTGCGATGTCCCTCGGACGACTCCCAAAGTCTTCGAAAGTAGGGTAGCTTCACGAATTTTTTGTGGTTATATTACGCCTTGAAAATTAAATTACATTATTACGAGGAAAAAATAATTCAGGTCTGAAAGGGTTGAGAATGAACTTGTCTGAATATATATCCTTGCGTTCCGCGTGAAACTAGCCAGACGGTAAAATCCCGCGGCTTCGGAGGAAGCATCGCGGGATGCGAAAAAATTCGCGAAGACCGGAATGATCGGTGGCGTGGCCGCCTGGGATGTGACGTTTCAGTTTTCTCGACGTTCCTCCTCGTTCGATCGCGTTTGACTGACGGCATCAAAGCCCCAGGTACGCGCGTAAACACAGATACAGTCTGCAATTCATCTCCACGCGGGTAATCGCCATCGCGGCTGATGAAATTCAATTTCCGACATATCCGTGGAAGATTTTGAATCGCGTTCATTAGGCATCGCGTCCCTTTCTCCACGCCGTGTTCCCGTCGTCCCCGTGTGCACGACGTTAGATGACTCCAACGAAACGAACGGAGGTGGAATGAGTACAAACGAAGGGAACATCGTCGGGCGCAGTAACAGAGAGGAATCGAGCGAAACTATGTCTGGGTTGTCCCGAGAAATACGTCACGTTGGAGCTCGTACAATGGCGCGCCTGTTGCTCGGATATTGATCCGCAGTCTCGATTATGTGGACGTTGATTTCTCGACTCTCGATTATTCACACACCTGTCCAAAGAGGGGGATTCTTGCGTCGTAGACGTGGAAGCGTCGTTTTACTCGAACGCGCGAAGAGACATTGCTGATTTATCGGAGTAAAGTGACTCTCCCACGCGCGATCCTTCCCCCACTTTTCGGAGTAATCGTTTGATTGCAACCGGCTCGTATTTGTAGTTACATAAACGTTCCGCCATTTTGTAACCGTGCGTATTTCTGCAAGACGTCTCTCCGTTCGACAGATCTTTCAGAGTAGGAGACTCGAATCTAAGAGTTGAAACGTTTCAAATAAATTTATGTTTCTCCCTATCGAGACAGGGTAAATAAATCTTTTCCTACCTAAACAGTTCTCCTCAGAAAAAGTTGTAAATATTCAGTCGTAAATAACGGTTTCCGCAAAATTTCAGACGAGGGGAACCTGTAGTCACGGTCAATCGACTCCCCGAGAAGCAAACGTATTGTTGTTGCAAACGACCGATAACTAATCGCTGCAAAAACACGCACGAAGTAACAGCGAAACGATCGACCTCGTCGTTCATCGTCCCGCTAAAAAGGGGCACAACTAATTGCCGCAAATCCATGAATAATTCAAGCTGGAGCCAATTCAACGTCGGGCTTGATTCATTTCTGTCTGCTCGTAAAAACTTTTAAAAGACCGCATTATCCGTCGATACAAACTGAAACCCTATAAACTTAGGCTTCAGTTCTTTAGAAGTCTTTTTAGACTTCTCCGTACAAAATTGGAGGAGAAAAGGTTGGAAATTGTTCGGTTCTTCAATAAAAATTCAATTTTTCTATTCAATTCGGTACATACTTTAAGACAGAATGACTCGATACGTGCAGTGAAATTTTTACGCAGCTATCCTCATCGAATATCACATCCGTAACAAATAAATTTGTAACGGGAACCGAATTTTTGGTGCTGCCATAGTTCTCTCGCGGAGCGGAAGGCGACTCGGAAGGCGCAAGAACCCCTAATGGGATATAACTGTTTCGAAGTCGTGAAATCTGTTATTGTTTATTAAGAATTGCTTTTTGCGATGGCTGCGCGGCGATGCACGCAGGGTCGTCGGTTAATGGACAGACCAGAGGAGAAAGAATCGAATGGCAGGAGTGTCGTTTCGATTTCTGCGGTCGCCTCATCTCGAACGCTTGTTCACGTTACGCTTGTAACTGCTGAAGCTCGTTACTCGAACCGCGCACGTGCTTCTTTCTTTGCACTTTGCGCGTCGTTCGGGCTGATTTGCTGCTTCTCTTTGCCAGCGAAAGAAACCTCGAAGCCTTCCTCCACTGTAACCATCGTGACGAGAATTCTATCGAGTTTATCCCTTCAATTGAGTCTTTTACATTCGTTTCTTTTTTACTTGCTAATTTTATTCGTCAAACAGTTTGGATTACTGAACAAAATTTTCGTGTGAATTTTCATGTTTCCAATGATAGATAAGCTCTCCAATTTAAAATTTTTTAAAATTGTTTGACTTCATGATCGATATACTCTGTACAGTATTATTGATGCCGCGATTGCATCTCATACATTACCAGTGAGTTTCTTATTTCTCAATTTCACACGTTTGTAGACTTAAATGGATGCGCCTCCATTAGTTTTAATTTTGTTATTCATCACTGTATATTCCCAATGACGAAGGAGAGCCAACAACTCTTGTCGAAACATGGAAATAAATTGTCCAGGATATCGCATTCGATAACCAAGGAATAATTATTTATTTTTGGGCTTTTTAAATTTTCTTAAAAAGCCAAATATTATTATAACGATATGTTGTCGTTTAAACTGGTAACAGGCAGACATAGTTACTTTCGCATTTATAATGTTAGCGTGGATAGAGACCGTCGAAGCATTTTCACCGTTACCATTCGGTATTTGTCAATTATCACGGTGGCCAACCCTGCACTTAATACTGATCACAATCGAGAGGTTTAAGTTTCAACCATCGAGGATATTGCTGCTCAGATCGTGGAAAAGGCGACGGAGGTCGATCAGCCGTTCCCAAAATCGACTGTTTCTCGGCCAGGGGATCGATATCGCGCTGAAACCGATCTCCAGGCCAAGGAGCGCGCGTGGGTGTGCGATCTTTTGAGCTGAGCCGCGTCCCGAAGATTATCTCCATTATCTTGCTCTATCGCGCACGATCCTAAGATCTCACCCCGAGATACGATCGCGCGAACGATCGAAGGATCTTTCTCGCGGTGGCGGAGCAGGGCCGCGACCGGTCGCTCCATTACGATCCTCCAGCGTGATCGTGGTCCCTTTCCCTCCTATTTCGCACAAATCTTCTCGCGGCGCGATCATCGCGGATCGATTCCTAAGTAGACGCACTCGAATCGTCGATCGACGATTGCACCGCTACGTTTACGGTTACCAGGATGCCCCCCCCTCGCGAGGTGAGAAGGCGCAGCTGAGCGATTTAACCGTCCAACCTCTTCGCCTGTTCGGTCGCTTAATTCCATATTTCGTAATTGAAGTGTACAGGAAAAAAGTGATCGTGGTCCATTTCGAATAAAAATTGTGATTTTTAGGAGATATCAATGAAAAAGGTTTTCCAAACGATGCAAAGTTGGGAGCCACTGCAACGTAGGTGTTGTAAATCATCCAATCGATGTAATTTAATGGTATCAAACTTGATACGACACGTTTAACAATTTAATGTTATACAATCAACGCCATTTTTTTCTTTGTCCGACATTTTTTGCCGCTGCAAGGTGATCCGTTTCACGGGGCGGAGCGAAAGCGTGCCCCCGACTCGTCGTCAGGGAGGCTTCACTTGGTTCACCATCATGCATCGGTGTATCAGCACGTCGTCCGGGTCCGGTGGTATCGGTTTGGCGATCTACGGACGATTTGTCAGCGGTCGAGCAGGCCGTGTAGCAGCTTATCAAATATATATCGAACACCGCTCCCATCGTGTATTTACTGCGGGGCCCCGATGAGCTTACGTGTACGAGTGCACGTGCTTCTGGCCCGATTCGATCAATCGAACGCCGAAGTATCTCGAGGAGGTCCTCTTTCAGAGACCGTGACGAACCCTTCGCGTCCTCCAACGAGTCCCTGGTTCGTTAATTAACGTTATTAGCTGATCGAGTTTGTTACGTTGTGCCGTGTGAAATGTAACTATTGGACTGTGCATTTTGCGCCGCAGTTTCCCATAAAAAGCGAATGGTTTCCCATTTCGATTCGACCAGGATCTTTGACCGCAGAAGCGATCGATTTAACGTGGAATGACCTCTATCGAATATTTAAATCAACTAAGGCTGGGCTCGCGAGGTTGGACAGTCTGATGGGCGGATTAAAATCTCCCCAAAACGTTTAATTGCCGACTTCGACGCGGTTGCGGAGTTTGTCAGGGGTATCACAAGCGGATCTCGCGATTCGCACGCGAGACGGATCTGTCTTGAAGGGCGCGGAGGTGAGACCGGAGAGGATAAGAGATCCACGTAGAGCGTAGGGTTTCGAAGGGGCTGTGGCGTGATGAGGGGGAGGGGTGAGCAGGAGGCTGCGAACCCGAGGCGCGCTACGTTCGCTCGTTTTCTCGCGCGATCCTTTATACGAGGGGGCTCTTGCGAGAGATAAAGCCCGGTAAAAGTCCGGAGGCGCGTATCGCCGCGTTTCTCCGACGATTGTTATCTGCCGGCGATATATTAAGCGCCATTACCGGTATTTAGAAGGCGGCACTGCCATGGCAGCGCTGGTTGCTTTCTTATCGAGATCGCCGAGCGTGAAACGTGCCGGACCACGGGCACGCAGCGATAAACGGAGGATTAGCCAGCTCGTTCGTTATCGAATTGAGCGTGATTATTCCGTGAGAAAGAAGTCGAAGTCGCCACGGTCGCCGCATTGCGATCATTTCCGCGCCGAACGACGCCATGGGATGCTGCGTCGCGTCGATTCTTCGGGGTTAGCTTTCCCTTAAAGACCGAGAGAATAACACTTATCGATAGGTTAGTCTAACTCGGAACAGTCAGATGATTCGCGCGTATTTCGTGAGCGTTTCACTCCGTACGCGGTACAGCGCATCGACCGACATCGCAGAGCCATCCAGGTCCGTGATTTTCGTTGCAATAAAGAATTCCGTGTATGGGCATTCCATAACCGGCTCGGCAGTTTCAGGGTCGCGGATTATTAAGCAAATTTACGCGACACCTGGCTGTCATAAAAGACCAGCAGCATCACCGCGATCGTGCTTTCGTCGCCGTGACCGTGGCTGGGATCGTTTTCAATGGTCACCGAGGAGGGCCTGAAAAAACGACTCGCTAACGAGAGAAGAGCGCGAAAGGAGACAAGGAATAAAGAAGACGAGGGGAACCTGCGATCGAGAACTGCGGATAGCGGTGACACCCGACGGAGTCTTCCTCTTCGCGGGGTCAAGCTTGACGCGATGGAGGATCGGAGAAAGAGAGAGAGAGAGACAGTGACGAGGAGGGCCCGGGAGGAGGTCAAGAGGCTGCCGGCACGCGGGGTTGACGGATAAACATAATGATTTAATGACCATTTCGTACGCGAACGACACAAAATTCTATGATCGCGGTGCCTAATGACACGGCACTTGCCACGAGGCTGCAATTATTTTGCGGCACGTTGGACTCCACTGACGTCACCGCCGGGTACCTTCTCACGCCCTATGACCGGCCAACGGAGAAAGTACACTCCGCCCTACAAGCCCCTCGTCTCTTCGCTCCTTACACGATTCTTCACCCGTTTCTTTCAACTTGTTCGTTCCTTTTCGTACACAGAGGTGTTTTTGATCATTCTATGTCATTAAGTATGTGCATTTACACGAAGAATTCAAATCAATTGACAAGACTCGGTGAGGTCGAACACTCGATCGATATCGCAAGTCCCTATATTGAAATTGATATTCTTCGATAAACGGAAACGTAATTCTATAACCTGTGGTCATTCGTTCGAGATGGTTCTCAAAGAATATTCACCTGAACTCGGTGACGCAACGTTCAGCGACCCGATCGACAGGCGATTTAAATAAAATATCAATTAACGCCGTTGAAAAGTCCCCGCGCGTGTACCCGGGTCGTGTTCAATATAAATCAGATTGTATCACCAGTGGTGCATCAGTTATCTGCCGGTGGATCTCGCAGACTCGTTCGTTGGGCAATTATCGCCGATCCATCGACGCGGTGGAAAATGTCACCGCGATCGAAGGCCATCGTGCGTTGTTGTTTTTCCTCTTCTTCTTCATTTTTCCCCTCCTCTCTCCCCCGTCACGATAATTACATCCGCGCAGTCGAGAAATTCGATTCATCTCGATCGCGCCGGCAGATTAGTTTCCCCGGGATGCGACGCTGTCAGTCCGGAAGAAAAATGATCCTCGGTTATGTCACTGCAGCTCGCGCGGTTCCATAAATTGCTCGCTGAAAGAACTCCGCGGACGATCTCTCCCCGACTCTGTCTCTGTGTCTACCCAGAGCCGGATTAAGATTTTATCGGCTAGGAGATTACAAGTGTTTGCTATAATAAAGACTGTCTATTCTCAGGAGTCGTGCATTTAGCTTCTCCTTCTGAGTGTTTTATTTTATGGGGTTTATACAGGTTGTTAAATAAGAATGAGGGACCTTTACTCGGGACCAACTTTTCTTGTAAAAAGAAGAGTGTTGTACTATTTTTGCAATTAATAGTCGATCGTGTATCTGATATAAAAGCATGTTATATAATACATTTATCGTCGTTAAATACATCACTTGGAGCACGTATACTCTGATTTAGTTCGGCTCTGGTATCTCGGGCCCCATGCCTCGTTGCGGCCCTGTGTCTACCTATCGAAACGGAATTACGCGCGTGCAATGGATGCGCACACCTTGAAAGCGAGAAATAAACGTGATTGCACGCCGTCCGACAACTATGCCCGCGCACGACGATAAATTTTCTATTGCGCCGCGACGTTAATATACATTTGAATGATAACGCTCGCGCGGGCACCTCCAGCGGAAGATTCCTCGATGATTGTGGAACGTTTTGCAGCTGTTTTAACGATGATTGTTTTGCTGCTCGTAGCGACTTAGGACGGAGAGGAAAGGATATTTCTGACGAATGATCGAAGGTGCCCTCTAGCTTAACTGTACTATCGAACTAACAAAGAAGGTTAGGCAATTGATACGTCAAATTTATTTTCATCCTTTATGATTTTTAGGGGGATTAATAAAATTATGAAGAATCAGAAGGTCGAATCTCAACGAAAACGTTCCACCCACGTGGCAAGGTTTAATAAAAATCATACTCGGCCAAGCGTGAATGTATTCAATCCTCTCCTCGGTCGGAGATCTAATGATTCGAAGAGTCGTTTCCATCTCGCGATATCTCGATCATCTTAATTTACGACGCTCCTCGGCGCCCGTCTAGAAAACGATTAATATCGTCGACCCCATCTGACCACCGTTTTTGTTAATTTCAGAGACTTTGGAAGCACTTATCGCTCGATGGATCGCCAGTATTTCTAGCTTCTACTAGGTCTAGGTTTAAATGGATCCGTTTGTGTTTCTCAATTTTGTCTGGTGCCATCGTTAGTTTCATTACCTTTTCCATTACATGACCGCGAGTATCGTTGCACGGTTATGTCGATAACAGCACGATCGACGTCAGACTCGATGGGAGTTAATCCCGATTCGACGAATAGTCGCAATTACGGAGAACGGACAGCTAGATCACGGGGTCAAGCTCGGGTTTCTCGGATTTCGGGCCCCGATTGTGAAACCCACGAATGGGGACAATCGAGACGGCAGAGGTTGATCGAGCGCTGCCGGACGGTTCCAGCGTGGACCCGTGGTGGCACGAGTTGAAAACTGGGCGAATCGTAAAAAACTAAGCAAACGCGCGTAAACTTCTGAATTTATGGAGATGTCCGTTGAGCACCGCAAACGAGGAATTAGAAATCGACCTCCATCTCACGACTCCGACGGAGGTCGTTATGATAATTCGGTGAAACTGGAATTGGAGTATATCCATGTCTTGCTCACGTATACCTGGATACCGCGTTCATGTGCGCGCGTCCACGGGCTGAAGATACCTTGTGGCGAAATAAAATCAGGAAGACGAACCTTCTTTCTCGCCGAATACCTACGGCTCCTGTTTCACGTCGAATATTTCTGGATTCTGCCTAGTCGTGCGTGGTCATCCCTGTAGCGATGTATTTGGCACACAATTAATCTCTTCGAACCATTCTGTTATGGTTACTGCAACTGGATGATTTCCATTTATAGATTCGTCAACCAAACTTGGCACACTAGTTGGTCATTGAATCAGCGTAGAAACTTAAAAATACAAAATTCCTGCCTCTTACTCATGGCGACAATGAGCATCAGTGTCCTGTAAAGGGTTGAAACAGCGTCGTATCCATATCGATGTTAACGAATATGTGTGTCTGTTTTCGAGACACCTTATACCCGTGAACGAGCCCCGCGCGACATAGATACTCTAGTTTACGCGCTTAGATGAGACGGCTGATTTGTGCGCATTCGTTTCTGGTCCACGTTAAAAGCCACGGGGCGCAGCCTGAGGACGATACTGGTGAAATTTATGCCTCCGTCTGGCTAGGGGCGAGGACGAACACAGAGGACGAGATCGAGGACGCGAGTCTCGTAATTTCTGATGGGAGGAACGCCCACGGAGACGATCTTGATGCCGGAGCAATCTTTTGTCGATTAAATCCGACGATTCCTAGGCATAACTTTGGTCCCCGTGTTTTCGATTCCACGCGTCTGATACGGAGACTCTAGCAAATGTTTCGGGAAACATCGACGAAATTATGGCGACCCATGGACGATTACAAGAATCAAAATTTCGATATTGGTTTTATCCTTTGATGAAAATGAAGGGTCTACGATATCCAGAAATCGAACGATAGAGGCTCGGTACGGTTCTCCATTGGATGTCTTCGACGTAAACAAGGCCGGGCTAGATCACCTGAAACCAGGGCTAGATCGGTCCCCGACAAGGATACAGATGTCTCGTTCATTATGACGCGAAACCAGCGAAAGAAAAGCAAGAGGTGGATAGGAACCTGTCGTGACGGGAAAGGCATGAAATTCCCGCCATTCATGGTGTCAGCTATTAACGGACGCACGGCGTCTACATCCTTTACAAGTCAGCTGCTTTGTAGCCAGGGCGCGCACTATGGGCCTTGGCGCTCTTTAACCGCATAATCATTCGCCCGTTGGCTTGGGAACCGACGCGTTATAATAACGTTAACACTTCGAATTACACGTTAAGGGCCGGCTGATTCTCGCCTCGGCCCGCCAGCGGTGAAAGATGTACGACTTTCCATTGGCAACACGTCCGTCGAACGATTTGCGTCAATGCAACCGCGCGGGACGCGTAATCAGCGGCCCTGACGATCGTTATTAAATTCAGCGTGGGCCTTTGTTAATATTTTTATTGTCTTGGGGCTCCGTTCGTTCGCCCGCCGGCGCGCCGCGGCGGGGCTTATTTATAGGCGCGAGTTGCAAGCGGCGCGAAACGAGTAGCCGCGCTTTCTTCTGCCATCGACGCTTTTCATCGCGGCGGCTTCCCTAGAATTTATTAATTACCATGTGTCACGGCTGTGCACTCTCCGAGCGATAGACGAGACGGAACTGAACAACGAACAGATACTCCGAGAACCTGGCGAGTATGTCCCTGGACGGAACTTCAGTCGTTGGTGGTCATCGATGACCATTTTAAATCGACATGTTTCGTAATCATTGGCACGTTGAATTGTCGAATATTTTATCGAGGTTGAGAAGTCGTCTAGACACTAGAACTTTTAGAATAGGGTAAACATGTGCTTCTACTTTTTGAGATGAAAGTGTTGCCCTCGGTAGATTACTCAGCTCCCTCTAGCTCACAGCGGTGCCAAGGACGTTTTTCCTTGTGTTACTTCTTACTACTGAAATTTAATACAACACCCTCCAAGAAATTTAACCCAGGGTCATCGCTACCCAAGACCAAAGCACTCTCATTCGCTCGGTTACATTCCCCTGCGTTCACCCTCCTCGGCGTTCAACTACCGCCGTCCTTCTGCAACAGCATCTTCTCACGGACCAACACACTCGCTATCCAGGCACCCCAACGCACGTTCCTTCGCTGGATGCATCTGCATCGGCGTCATTACCGTCCCAGCGACGCATCAATTGATTAAACAATCCGCCGCCCCCGGCCGAGGGGGTTATTCAATTTCAATTCGCCGGGTTGCCGTCAGCAACGCGCCGGCTTCTTTTTTTTTTTCTCTGCTACGTCCACGATCGGGCCCGTGTGTTTGCCAACACCCACCAGGGTCCCGAGTGTGAAATCAACAAGCGTGTAGGCGCGTGCACGCGCGCAGCGGTGTAACATTCCCCGCGTTCGCCCGTAAATACAGCCAACGGGCTTTTCCGTTTAGCCGATGATTTACGGCGCGAACGTGTCTCGGAAGGTGTCGATCGCATAATGGCGAGTCCTGTCGCCGTCGATCGCCGGCCGATACGGTAATCACGGGGTGGCATCTACCTGCCCGTGATCATAACGATAATGGCCGCTTCGCGGGGAAGACTTCATCCTACACGCCGTGTCCGCAACGGCTACGTGGCGTTGTTGCGATCTTTAGCAAGCCAACGCTGTATCACCTGGAAAAAGGTTCTGCTCACGGTGAGATTCGAACCTTGGGCACTGGGCGTCTGATAGGTAGACGGAGCCTTCGTTATCGCAGCGAAATGGGACCGACCATAACATCTCCCAATCCATATACTTAATCCAAAACTTCAGTTAATATCTTAATGATATGTGGCTTCTAGAAATTCTTCTTACGATCAATTACTGTTCAATTAAACAATGCTCGTTGCGGCGTGTCTAAGTCGAATGTGGAAGGCGTTTAGGAATCCTACACTTCTCCGCTTCGCTCCCAGCACCGAGACGTAATTTATCGAGCACCTGTCGCAGGGTAAGAAACTTGTATCGCGAAATTATCATAAGTCGACCGATCTCGACCTCGAGGGCTTCGTAGGCAACCTCAGCCCGAATTATATTTAGACTTCGGTTCCTCGGACGACGGAACGCGTGTTTCCTCGTAAAAAATTCCTCCTCGCGAAAGAATTTGATCGCATCTCATTCTAAACGGTGCCAAGATTCGGCACACGGGTCTCCTAAATATTCATCAGCCACCGATCGGGAGAGAAAAAGAGGATCGAGCCGGAGCGTGTGTAGATCGTCGGGGGCGAGAGGGAACACCACTTTACGATGGCAGGTATTAATTTAACGAATAAAGATAACACGTCGCCACGGGTCTATGGTAATGAGATAATTATAAATTCCGTGGAAGCATCGGCTGGGTAAATCATCACCTGATTCCGTTAGCGTCCGTCACGGAACGGTTCGCGCTCGGTGTACTTACCAGGCGCGATAAGTGCGGATCGTTTTACGCGGCTGCGCCCCGAAGAAATAAAAAAAGGGGAAAGAAATCTCCAAAATTGACAGCAATTTGCGACGCTCGTAATCTTTAGTCCTCTTCATTCACACTGAGCGCGCGCGGGACCAGTCTGGACACCATCATCATCGCCCGGATGAGGTCAAGGGACCATCCCGCGCGTCGGCTACGTGATCGGTGTGGTGTTACAGCAATTTCTACGATACCGCGCACGTCGCCGTACGTGAGCAACGTGTTGTCGTGAGCGGGCCCGACCCAACAATAAGGAATCCTTAAGGGGCCATTCTGCTTTGCAGCGCTAACAATTTTCGAGAACTCTTTTCGACGCAACGACCGTTACAAACGTCAAAATCCGCTGGCACATTTGCGCACGATTCGAGTAGCTGTGTGAATTTTCGTGTGACCGCAGGACGTCAGGGGTGGATACAGTGATCTGGATACGGATCTCGAGCATCTGTATCAATTACAAGTGGATTGCTTGAATACTAAGCAGACTCGAGAACCTTTCCATGTTTATATCAATCACCTTAATAAACTCTTCGAGTTGCCCGCGCGAGTCAGCCACCGTGCCGTGAAGACTCAAACCAGCCTCTTCTTATCGCGGCCATTTCGCGCAGGTGTGTCCAAGCAAACGAGCACGGGAGAGTTCACGGCTCCGACGTGTAAGCGTTCGATCGAAGCCGAATGTTAATTCGAACGGTCGATCGTAAATCTCGAAAATTGCCACAGTCTCGGCCGAGAGACGAAGAAACGCAAGAAGCGAAACACGTGCACGAAACGCTCCATCGCGTACTACTAATATCGACATTTATATTCGACGACAATATTTTGGAAATAAAAATAATTCCGCGTATATCAACGTCTCGCGGAGCATCGAAAACGTCGACGATGCTCCGGGCTTGTTTTTTTTCTTTCTCGATAGATGCCGATCTGAAAAATTCGTCGCCCGAGGCTACACGACCGCGTCCCGATTTCAAAAGTTCCCCGAGACCGGTCACATTTCACGCGAACTCTTGCCTACGCATCATCGACGCCGAGAAATCATAGCTATTAATGCCGCGCCAGTGAACGTCTCCGTATTTAAACACGGCAACTATAAGTCATTGAGTAATCGACAGACGCCCGTTACAGCCTGCGCGGCGCGGGAGTGACGCTGGTGACGTCACCGCGTGGGAAATCGTGGGTGAAAGTTTTGTAAACGTTGGATTAACCGGCGCTTTTGTGTTCGTCTATCGGGTAACAATTCGAGTTTCAGGCTGGTCCGGGTTGACCGAATTCTTGGCAGCCACGTGGGCGTGGGGATCCCGTTGAACCGCGGGTCCGGGTGATAAATTCGTTTCGCGGTTGGATATAAATGGCTACCACGAGGATTCGATCAGATTTCGAGGATCCTAATCACAAGTCACCTCTCGCCTACTCATTGTTAACGTCCACGATCATAATTCCCTCCTGCACGAACGGGGTAGTTACCACCGTCCGCAGCTCGAGGGATCGTCCTCCGGTAGTGGAAACAGAAGAAACGAATATGGACCACCCGTCCGCCCCCTGGGCCCGGCAGTGCGTTCCCCAGGCTCGGGTCCAGGCCCTGGGAATTATTTATACCCTTCCCTCGAGAGGGGGACCTGGCGTGGCTGCCGCTCCTGGTCCATCGCCGCCGTAACTCAACTTAGAAAACAACGCTCGTGAGCGCGCATGTGTCCCAGGTAGCGGTAAATTAGTAGCGTGGGGCCCCGAATTTCGACCGCGGTAAACCAGAGAAAGGGACCAACAGGGGGGGAACACGGGGGTGTCGGTGCAGCGAACGGGGCCCGCAGTGGATTTCTACGGTCTCTGGTTGGACGTCCCGCGGCGCGACCCGGCACTCCTGATTAAAATTACTCTGCCGAGATCCGGCGAGATTTCCGCGGCGAAATTTATGAAATTGTCCCGGTTTATTGTTTTAAATGAGCCTGCGTTCCCGAAGAGATCAACGGCGGATAAGGGCTTCCCTGTAAATCCAGGACCACGGAGAGCTACAGGGTAGGGAATGCCGCAGTGGGGGCGGTCGACCCCCTAGAGCGGACGTCCACGGTGGAAATCTGTTCTGGGCTAAATTAGAATCAATGGCGACCCGAACTCTCGTGTTCTTGGTTGACAACGGCATTGAGAGGACACGTGAAGGATAATGCAAAGGCACCGATAGTCGTCCACTCAATCCTCTAATGCATGAATTTTATTCTAATTCTGTGATTGTTAGCTGCGTGTGGTTCAATGTATACTTGGCGAACCTAGAAAATGAGATGGTCTTATAGAAATGAAGAAAACATCTCACAAGTTAAGGAGCTAAAAAATATTTTAACATACTCCAACACTCAGCGGAACGTAGACATTGCACACGTTACAACCCGACACGCGGCAGCTCCGCCAATCGTGATTGACGTTCCACCGGAGCGACAATCCCGCGAGGGAGGGGATCGGGATAAAATTCTGTCGCCGCGAATGTGCGTCCGTCGAGGCGATCGAAAACGAAGCCACTCATCAAGCAGCCGTTGCGTCTCAATTAAAAAATCCTCATTGGCGTGCGGGACGATCCGACCGCTATTAATCTTCCAGTTAACCTTTATGATTACGTTTTTGACGTTCCGCCACGGAGACCGTAGTCGATCGCTCGCAGGTGAACACACGCGGCGTCGCCGTCGATGGAAACGCGACTGGTTCCGCGCATGTATCGTGAGAAAATTATGGAATCTCATCTCGCGGGAATTCCGATGAAACAGCAGGTGCGGATCCAACAGTGCCAATCATCATCCCGGAGCGAGTCGTGGTCCGGCAGTGCTCGGGGTCGTCGTCGTATCGCGTCCGAGTTTAGCTCAATATCAATCTAATTTAGCCGGGGATTTCGCGCTGGATAACGGTCCCGTAGGCATGGGAATCGTGTCGAGATCAGGACAGACGTAACCGGGCGTGAACCGTACACGCTCGCTTTACGAGTGAGCTAACCATCGCTATGCGAACTGGTCCTGCGCGTTCGTTCCGTGGATTCGTCGAAGCATAGTAGTCGACCGATAGTACGCAGAACTCGTAAGTTAACGTCTTACATATCGCCAACTTACTCAAACGCTTTTCAATCTCACCGTTTATCTACGCGGACCGTATCACCCTTCATTTTGTTAAATTACTGAATGAAATTTCACGTAGATCTTCAACGATCCGAATCGCAACACCAGATTAAGAACATGTACAAGAACATACTACATACAATATTGCATACGTGCAACATTCCCTCAGGGGCTGTAGCTATATTTGTATAACTACAGTACGGGCTTAGCGATCCCGAGGTACCCGAGCTACGTGAGACATTCCTTTCGAATTCGGCACTCGGAGATATCAAACAGGTGTGCAACTCGAGTACGCCCAGCAATTTGTTGCGTTCCTCATCTTCGTGGACTCTGTTCGACTCTCAGGATCGTTGAGATTCCAACGGAGCAAATTAAATTAATTAGTCGCCGTATAAATCCAGACTAAGTACGCGTAACGGACAGGTCCCTTTCTCCGAACCGCGATATTAACTCGAGCGATCGTTAAGGTTCACCGCGTGGGACGTCGGACGCCATTCCCGAATGAAGTTAATACGAAAAAGAAAAGTATTTCCGATGGCTTCTTCCACGGACGATCGAACGATCGTTAAAATTCTCCGAGTATGATTTCCAATTGGATGTAATCGAGAGTTAAAATTAAGTTCATACCTCTCTTTCTTGTAATTACGTGGCCCAAAATCAACGTAATGACTGATTTAACGACGACTTTCGCTGCAGACGTGCGCTCTTATCTGGAAAAAAAAAGGGAACATAAAGTTAATCGCTATTTTTATTTGCCTTAGGGTACGTCATTCCTCTAATTATGGCGGGTTAAATGGATTAAAAGTGAAATAAAAATCAGTTCCGATTTGAGGGGATCTTTGTTTGTAGAAGATTTCTGTCACATATTTCTTTATGGAAGTTGTACATCGTGTGAGGCAAGTTCAGGGGTTAGGGGGGTATATATCCTCGGCTATATCCTTCAGCAACGACAGGAGGGAAAGGCAGAGGTCCGATTAATAAATTCGCGATGTCCACTTCCGGTAACTGTAGCGCGCGTCTCATTAGTTTCGTAGGTCTGGCTTAAAGAGAAATTAAATACAGTGTCCCAGGGATGGGTGTCGTCTCCGCAGGGACCCCATGGGGAGTTCCATCCTTATAATGAACGCTCGCAACATCGTTCTTAAGCGTAATGGCTCGAGCATGCGACTTCTCGGTGCAGCAAGGGCTTTCATGGCGGACGTTCCTCCAGTTCGGTGCACGATTTGTTTGTTGATAAAAGTAAAAATGTAGTGACCACAACGAGAGGAGGAATAACAAAATATGTGATTAGTTCTGTTATATCTTCCCAGGGTTTCCATTTCTGTGATCTCTTCAAAGTGAAAAACTTTCAAAGTGAATTAGTGCCAGGCAATTTTCCTCGATATCCGCGATTTCAATTAAAGTCATGTTGCCGAGGATACTTTTACAATCGTCATCGCACCTCATCCATCAGACGACGAATGACGCAAAAAGCGTAATCTTTCTTTGGGACTGCAGAAATGTCCCTTACCGCGTTCGCAAAGGAAAGCCGTCGACTTACGCGACAAAGTGACGCAGGGTCGACGAGCCTTTCGCCCAGGTTAATCCACTTGTCGGCGTTCGTGATTTAACGTGCGGTTGCACACGTTCTGTCAACCGTTGCGGAATCAAGTGAAATATTGTGATTAATATTCTTTTATCGCCGCGGCGCGTCGTTACTATATTTCACCATCAGCTGCAATCCTTTTTTACTATCCCTTCCTTTTTTTGCGTAATGTCCACTCTGTCGCGAGGTTGGCTAGCACTTTCCAGATTTATGACCAACACTGTTAATAAACGATTTGTAGGTCGTAGACGCGATTAATCGAGAGACATAATTTGGGGACCTGTTCCGCGCTTTCAACCCTTCATTTTTACGCGTGTAAATCTTCGCGAATGTCATGGCTGACCTCACGGTGTCTAAATTAATTAGTCGCGGCTGATTTATGAGACGTATTCAGGTAGGACGTAGGTCATTAGACAAACGATACGAAGGTGTATCGTTAACGAACCAATCGACTCCGTAATGATAGAAAGTATACGTGATAACATACATTCCAAAATTATATCTTTCGAATTAAAGACAGACAATTATTAGTAAAACTAGGTATGCGTGAATATGTAAACGACGATACGGATATATGTTAATAGGATAGGTAGACGAAGAATAAATAGTTCATCTATGGTAGGGGTAGAGATCATCGTTGATCGATGGTGTTCTTGATGATGTACTCCCTACTCTCTGACAACTTAATATCGTCGGAGCCGGTTAGTTGGTCGGTACATATGTATGATTTAAAGATAGCAAGTTGTAGAATTCGTTTACGTGAAATGCCAAGGTTTTCGGTAGGATGAGACACGCGAGTTGGGTAACTTCTAGTCCTCAGCAAAATTTATTCTCCGACGTCTGGAGGTCGAAGACATTTGCCAGTCAATGAAACCGTGTGGTCGAATATCACTTTAGAACAAATTATATTAATTGCTGTCCTTGTTCCAATAATAACCTGAACTTTACGCAAGCATTCCATTGAATATTAATATAGAACGGATGAGGATATTTTGCACAAACAATCGTGAGTCACGAAGCAACATTTGTTCTCGATACGGACGCAATAATGAATTGCATAATTATCCTGATGTATGACGGACCAATCAGGTTACGCCAGGCTAAACAATGCTAACGACGAACCGTGTACGTCACTCGAGCAGTTAATTATTTCGTGGATCGTCGATAAATGTCTCGATCGTTGCGAGCATACGTATCCCTCGCTCCTTGTAAACACACACGATCGGTATCTTAATGGCTCCCCTTCCTCTCCGGCGATATTTTAATATTTAATGTACTCCTTGGCAGCAGCGCAAAAAGCACCCGACAACTTGTAACTTATGTAACGCGTCACTATCCACGCTCGCACGCTTCGATAAATCACACCCTCTCGTCGCGACTCGAGTAAGCCGCGAAATTCTTCGCGATTTTCCTCTGGAAAATTCGCTGAAAGCGTGGACTAGCCGTGGCTTGCGGCTCGAAGATTGAATACCACCAGCTTGACGACGATTTTTTCTCTGTAAATCATGCTTTCGAGGCGCGAATCGAAACAGGAAACACGGAGGCTCGAGCGGGTCGTCAAAGTTGCAGGAACGATCAGAGACACCTAGGATATCCTTCACCCTGGTGGCTCTTGGGATTTTTACGGTCACGTTCAAGGTTTAGAGGATGATTACCGGTCTTTTTAAGCTTATGATTATATTTAAGAATTTCTTCGATTTAATTTTTTCATGTGCACAAATAAGCACATTCGTCCTAAACGATAGCGTCTGTAATTTTTTAATTTTGCGTTCTCATTTGTGGGTACCAGGTCTGAAAGGGCACTGTCTTCGTTCATCCTTTCCCTTCTTCGTTGTTTTTATCTTCAGGGCTTTTCCACAGAAAATTCGTTAAACGCAGGGTGCGCAGGGTTGCGAGAGAGTTTGGTTCGAAGGTTGTAAGGTTCGAGGTGTCAGACGCCGTAGGGGGCCTCGTGCCTAGCCGGTGCTACATCATCCACGGGGACAGCGTATCCACTTGTTAGCGAAGCGGGCACAGCCACTGCCTACAAATACGTTTCCGCCGTGATAAATGGACTGCAACTCTCGAAATACGAAGGCATTCCGACTCCGGGCGTTGCTTGATTAATGAACTACGGGATTTCTACGGTAAGTCCGCGTACTGATTCGACCTCGGGTTCCCTCAGTCGTGGAACCATCCTCGTGGTTGCCGCGGGACGGGACCTTCTTATCCTGGGACCCAGACGCGCTTCCGCTTTCGGCCAGCGTTGATGGATCCGACTGGTCCCAGGGAATTCTGTGGGACTGGCGGGGCAGCCAGGGAAATCCTAACGGCGCCATAAATGGTCTTCGTCGCGGTCCGTAGCTCAATCGTGAAAACGTTATGCGAGTCTGTTATCTATTAAAATTTTTCTTCGATAGGAGCTGTCATTATTCGTCGGGAATGATCGATCCTGGCGGTGGACACTGCGCAGGACTAACGGAGTGACTAGGGAAATTCTAACGGAGTCGAACACGGTCTCCGATGAGGATTCTAACTCAATCCTGTAAACGCTGTGTTCGTGATTTTTAAATGTACTTTTCTTACGCGATAGCGAATGATTATTTTCTGGTAGCGCATAAGAATGATCGGTCCTGGGAATTTAATGGAGACGTCGTACCAAAGTGGTATATCCTGATCGACTGGTAAATCCTGATCGATCATCTTGTACGTAACTCGTGACTCTGTCGTGTAAATGATTTGTCAACGAGCTTGGAAGAGTTCATTTTTGTGCCAAGCAGGGTTGTGCGAGTGGAATGTTGCAAAGCTGGTGCACTTGAGCACGAATACCAAAAGCGACTGGAGAGTTTCGCGGACACTCGTAGAAACCACCGCGAGACGGTGAGCTTAATTTTCTCGCGCAGACGTCCTCTGTGCCCCGCCAGGGGCGTACTCCAGAGAAGATGGGGCCACGTTCGTAGTCGGCCAAGCGTAACGATAAATCAATAGCAGAGGCCCCGCGGTATTCTCGGTGGTGCCCATAATAAATTCATGAATTGTAAAACTGCTGCTCTCGCGCGGGACGAACCGTGGCGTATTGGATTTATTGGTCGACTTGACCCCGCTAAGACGCCTCGCTAAGGCTTCGACCGAGAGTTCTCCGTGATGGAGGGGGTAAGAAAAAAAAAAAAAGAAAGAGATAGAAACGACCAAGGCGGAGTAGGGGGCAGGCGTCTTGGGACGCGGGTGATGTATGAACGAGTTAACGGGTCGCAATCGATCACGCGTATTACCAAATAATTTTCAATTACCCTCTATGAAGCGAACGACTGCTGCTACGACCAAGGAGACAGAGTATCGACTCGATATCGATCCATCCTCCGCGACGAATGAAACCACGGATCGACGCTCGATGCTCGATGAAGGTTTTTCCAGCGTTGATCGCTGTTGACCCTTTGAATGGGGTTCAATTCGCTGAACGAGGATTGCCAAGTACAGCATATTTCAGGAACGAAGATTCCGCGAAGGAGGAACGTTGAGAAGCTGTGGAAGTAAGTAGAAGTAGTATAGCGAGGTCTTAGAGCTCTTTGTATATGGACCTTCCTGACTAGTTCCTCGATTCAATGCCACAAAAATCTGAAAAAGGATTTCAAAGACGACGTTTCTACGAACAGTTCCTGACGACCACTGCTCGATTCGATTGTCCAGTGACTCCACCATGGAGTCCTCCCGTAAGTCGCGAGGGTATGGGAACGAGCGCAACTACTCCGAAAAGTATGGTCCTATGTAAATAGAGAAAATCCCGGTGTTGCCTCTTATCTGGCAATCTCCATATTTTCTCCGCCAGCTCAAAGAGGAAGGCGACTCACAGAAGTATCGTCCCGCGATTATGCGGCCGCTATTTATCGAAAGACGCAATACCAACACGCAGGGGGGTTTCGGGGCCCGCGCCGCGGAGAGCGATTACACGGCCGGGCAGTTAGAAGTGGTTTAGCGATAATTTAAACGCGCTAAATCAGAAACGCATTTACGAGATCGGCGTGAAATTTATAAATTAACCGAGCTGACAGATTTGTGGTTGGTATTTATACATTTACACCGCCATGGGGCCCGCGCCGGGGCCCGCGCCGGGGCCCCCGGTGCCCTGCTGGCAACGGAAAACCTCCGCGTGGCCGGGTGATTTACGCAGAAGCATCGGCGCCCCGGCGCGGCCGCTCGCAGACGGAACGAAAATCGCGTTTCTAGACGATGGATCGCGATAACGGATCTACGATTTCCCCGACGCATACCTCTACGAAAAATTCTCGAAGGGCGGAGCGACGAATTCGTCTAGAATAAGGGTTGAAATAAATCTCGACGTTCGAGGAGGGCAACCGTTTCCTCTATAGCAGAACAATTCGCGAGGAACGTAGAAATTTCTCGAAAAATATTATCTTAGGGAATATAGAAATGGTTTCACATGTTCACTATATAATTAACTCCACACCTCGATAATTTTGAAATACATAGATCCAACTGTTCGACTTGGTGGTTCAAGTACCAAAGAAAAATTCACACCCATAGATCGCAGAAGGACTGACCTAAATTTCCAACGAAACTTCTCACACTCGAGAATAATGGCTACCAGATGCGACCCCTGGACCCAGAGATCACGATACCCGCCGCTCCGAATAGACTGAACTGGATCCTCAGGAGTAAAAGGTTAGACGGTCTACGGTCCATGGCTCGGTATATGGCGTTCGCTTCGGCGGGTATGCAAAAGGGCACAGCATCCGCCATAATTCGTAGAGAGAGAGAGAGAGTGAGAGAAAGAGAGAGAGATCCCGACCGAATTGGAATCTCGAACGCGCTTTTGTCCGCTTCCTCCTTCTGGCCTGGTGCACGAGCGAGGTGAGAAACAAGCCTGGTAATGGGCGGCGATGTTTCTTCCTAGGAACGATCCACTTAGATCGGATCGACGGCCCGAGCAGATTGAATTTTCGATCGGTAACGGGCAGAATGGAGAGCGCGGCTGGAAATCGCACCTCGGGGCGTCCCGATTTCAATAGCAGGCAGGAACCGACTCGTGTGCGTTCGTTTCGCGTGTGAAGCAACATTTTTCTGCGTGTATCGACCTGGCGAACACATCCATCGAACGTTTTCCTTATTGCCGTGAGTATAACAGTAACATGATACTGTAACACGTTACTGAGAAACCTACGTTACTCGAGGTGAAAACTTATTCTGTTACGCGTGACACACATAATTTAGTTCAACAAGAACTAGCAGAAATTCCGAACTACGCGTTGTTGAGCAGTGCAAACAGAAAGCAAAAGGATTCGAGCGTCTCTGTGCGGCGCCTGGAGGGATCCCACGCGAGTACTTAACGAGTTTGACACCCCTACGCTCCGAGTATCGCAATGGAGAACATGGGTGTCGGTAGCCGCAGCCTCGGTGCTGATCTACGACGAAACCGGCGCTCGGGGCGTGCAATAATTTCGCGTCGCGGTTGCTTATCCTCTTACACGCCGTCGTCGTCATCCTTGCACTCTTGCACGGCCGTCCAACGCGCGAGGGACGCATTAATGGTAAGGTGTCCGAGTTATAACGCGGCATAGGGGCGGCGTACGAGGTCCTCTCCACCCCTACGTCCCCGTGATCCGTCGTTTCTGAACGTTTCGAAGCGGACCCGGCTTCTCCGCGGGCCAGGAAAATAAATAAAAGGCGAGCCACGGAGAGCTTATTGAAATCGACCCCTCTTACCGCTCGTTGCCTGCTTTGACGGGCCAGATCGCTGGTTTAAAACGTGCCAGCGCGCGAACCTGACATCTCGACCCCTCCCAGTCGGTGTTGTTGCGATGCTTCGCCCCTCGTTGGCTCGTTGCACGTGCTCGTGTACCGACTGATCATGCCATGTTTCGTCTTATGCGTATTTCCGCGGTGGTATCGATGCTTTATCGTTGCGGTCAGTCGTTAGTAGTTTCATTGACGAGGAAGGTTTTTTTGTTACGTGAATGTTGGGAGCATTAGTTGTTAGGGAGAGAGGTGAAAGATCCTGTTTCTATCCATTTTCGAGCCTAACATCAATTCTAGAGAACGAAATCGATCGGTCCAGATGTAAAACGACGTATTTTTGTCTATTCTACAGTTTGAGTATGCTCTCGCCGCGGCTCGATGTTCACACTTTGTTCACGTCGACTGATCGCACGTGCCCTGCGAGATACGCGCCTTAAGCCTCTGCCTCGAGCGTCGTCCCCGACGAGGATCAGCTCGGCCGACGCGTTGCCAACAGGCTTATCGGCCGTATGCAATTTTCCGATAGTTAATGCGCGCGAAACTCGTGTCCAGGCACGGCGTCGTCGATTACACGACCGGTCGTACGCGAAGAATTCCGACGATTACTTTAATCGCGTTAATTACGACGCGTTCGGCGTCGACGCCGTTGGTATTATTGCCCGTGGGTCCCGTGGGCGCGTGAACAACAATCGACGCTCACGATCGGGAACGTGTGCTTGGCTAACTGTTTCCTCCCCAGCGAGAGTGTCGACATTTTTCCGAATATCAGATGCGCGCGACCTGTTAAGTAACGTCGCCGATCTCGACGCTGCTCGTGCATCGTAAAGCTCTCGCGGCTAAGGTTGGAATTCGGCGATGCTTGCGGAATATTCAGAAACGCGGCCTCCTCGCAGGCAGAATCTTCGGGGATCTACATATTTAGAGTCGTGCACGCGAACGTGACTGTACTTTAACGATCCGAGAACGTTGGTGACGGGTTCGAGTTTACGTCCTCCTCCACCTCCCGTCTTAGCCGTCGATACCACCAGTCGCATAAGTCCAGATTTGCATTCCCGTTAAGGATATTTCTAGATCTGTTCGCTGGAAACATTGGAATAGTGCCGCATTCCGAGCGTGCTACCGCGAGAGATACCGTCGAGCCCTGGTATTAATTAACACCTGACTTGTCTTTTCGCGGGGAGCCGATAGCCAAGTCGGTGTTGCGCTAGCAAGGTCTCGGGATAAGCCTGGGCCGTGTGTTTTCCTGGAAATTTCAATTCTGTTGTTCCTTTTGGTGATCGTGACTAGAAAAAGTTGTGCAGGATTCAGCCGTTGCGGACAGTTTCCGCAATAGAGCTCAACTAATTCTTATTCACTGTCCGATAAACAATTCCCCAGTTTTGACTTCAATTTTCACTTTGCTACAGTCATATATTACGGAACATATGCCGGCGTAGATACGATAAAAATTACAGTACTACTAGCATCGAGTACAGGTGTAATAAAGTCGTGAGCGGAATATAAACTCGAACGGTGCTCGAGTGACTTGAATGCATGGTAAGTATCATCGCTTACCACGCATTGAAATCGCTTGACGCGTTAATCTAAACTGTCGGGACACCATCTGCCATGGATTATGCGCAATTTAATTTACATAATTTCTCGTCTATGCACAGATCCTATCTCGTCCTATGTTCTATTTATAATGCAGTTCGTACAGTTCTAGATTAAAAATAGTGGCAAGCAGAGGTCTGATTATACCTGGAAGGCTTACAGTTGAAACGTACGTTGTTAACTTACTTTAATAATTACTTTCTACAATTTTTAAATTCTTTCCCGCGAATTGAGTACGGGACCCTGAAATCATTTATCCTTCCTCCATTAAATGTCTTCCTGGGGCAATTAATCCGCCACCGCTTTTCTATTACCTCAGGCACGTCCATCAGGCCAGCGGCTAAAAAAGCCCAGAGCATCTCGCCGATGTCCAGACACCAGCGCTCGTTCCCTCTCGTTCTCCCCCAGCGCTGCACAATTAGGAAATGGCGTTCATGCGCCGCGACAGGCATGCAATTAGCGTGGTCTCGCGGGTGTGCATATTTCGATGGTTGCATCTGGGCACGTTAGGCTTCGTTCGCGTACCCGCGGCTACCACGTCCACGAGCGATGAGGAACAGACCAAAGGTGGGGGAGGGAGAGGAAGTGGGGGGGGGGGGGGGGGGGGTGTGCAGGATCCACGGATGCCCGCTTCATCGCGCAGAGTCCGCTCGATCTCAGCGCATACTAGCCGCTTCATACAAATAACATGAGAAAGAGGGCGGCAAGCGCGGCTCGGAGCCGAGGGATTTGGCACGACTCGGTCTCGCCTCTAAATTAGTAATTGCAGCCTCCGTGACGTGACGCCCCGATAAAAAGGCGGCTGTAATGCCTGGCGATACGAGGTCACGAACCGGGGCTAAAGTGAATACTTACCCGCGGCTCGTCGTTCCAGCCCACACTCTTCCCAAGGGTAGCCGTGCTTAAATTGTACGCTAGAAGGGAATTATTTTTTCTATGGTATCGCGATATTTATACATCAAAACTGTGTTCACTATATGAATGCGTTGATACTCGAAGAAAATACAGAAGTTTCTAAAAACAACGAATAATGAAGCAATAACTTCAATCAACCTTTCCCAGAATTTTCAGTAGTACAAAGGATATTCGTCGAAGACTGAAATAGAACTCGCAGCTCGCTAAGAACGCTATATATGAATGTTATCGTTACCTATTATTGGAATAAGATTGAGCCCATCTCTGTCGCAAGCGTGCGAGCGAGCATGAATCGAAGAGGGGGCGTAATCCGCGGCGATGTGTATTCCCACGTCGTGCTTTCTCCGCTGCGAGCCTGGAGAACGCTCCGTGGATCGATGCTCGCCACGGCCTCCGCTGACCGCGAGAGCCGATCGCTAATCCCGCGGAAGCACGCGGTCGATCTTGCGCGATCGGCTAGCTGGATCGATCGCCCCGGGGAAGAGGTCGGCTGGTGTCGCGAGTCCGCGAGCATTATTGGGTTACCCGCCGTATTAAATGCTCGATTGCGCGTCCAAGAGGTTGAATGTCATGGGAAAACAATGATAGGGCTCTGAACAGTTATGATTATTCTGTAGTATATAGAGAACTTTTTTAAGTGGGAACTAGCTTAAATCTCTTTTACTTTTGAAAACGATTCTGAGTTTAAATGGAAAATCGCGCAAATTAAATGTAACATAATTCGTAGCGTATTGTGTGTTAACGATGATATCGTTACTAGAATTGAGCAAAATCGAGCCGTATCGTATTTGTTGCGGTTTCACACAGCTTCGAGTCGACAAATCCTTCTCGGATGATTCCTCACGAGCGCGCTCCTCCACCCATCGTCGGTGACTCCGGTGCTTAATTTAAATCCCTCTCTATCCCCCCAGGGGGAGCAACAACACCGAGGAATCGGGATTCGTTTCCGACCCTCCGCTCGTATCGTAGAACAATGAAGGGCCGCTATTAATATTGGCTCACTATCTCGCCGGTATCGCGCGTTTCACACTCCCCACGCACTCGAATAACACGGTCCGCGTAGGGACATTTTCATTGCATATTAATGCCCCTCATTACTGCCACTCCGCACCGCATTACTCAATGCTACACCGCCGGCCCGTCTAGTGTTTCAAACGGGATCGAGGCGGAAGTGCTATTGACCGTGTGTTCGAACCGTGAAAAATGGCCCCGACACCGCCATTCTTCAACGATCGCCATCTCTTCGCGATTAGTTCGGTCGACGATTAGTATTAGATAGACCGAGTAAAAAAAAAAAAAAAAAAAAACAGAGAATTGAACTAAAATATGATAGAGTTACTTTTTTATTTCCTCTAAGCTACGTTGCTACGATCCTCGGATGGTTCGTGTTCGAGATTCCAATGACTCGAGCCACTTCGCAATTGATAAATATTCCCCATGTCCGTGGGACACCCGATATTTATACGTTTCCGCGAGAGCTGATTCTCAACGCTCGTCTTGCCTAACAAGCGGAGAATTAGCAAGATTATTAATAAGCGAAAGTATCCCCCGGAGGGATGCACGATACGTTTTCCTCTGGTCGCCATTCCACTTTCGTCTGGGCGATCGATCCCACCGAACTATCTAAAGCAGTGAGTGCAGCACTCGAGCGTATTTTCCGTATTAAAATCCACATACTCGGATGAAGTTTTATTCTACATCCAAACCTCCTTTTATATTCATCACCTGTCATATTGTTCCTTCATTCCAAAACTCATCGCCTACAAACTCTAGTAAGAATTTTTCGATCCAAGCTCGCAGCTGTTTCTGGACGAACCTGGGGAACCGGCGAACAGGCAAGGGAGGTGTCCGATTATTAATCGGTCCCGCGACGGGTCAGGGTTTAGCCGAACGCGCATTCTCCGTGTCTGGAGTTCAGCGTGCGAGGTCGTCGCGAAGACGACGCTGTGAGCCGACGGGCAGCCGTATCCTGGACGCTCGCCAGCGACGTCCGGGACATTAGCTATCGAATCGTTGCCCCGTGTAAGAAATACTTAAATGTCGAGGACTTGCCGCGGCCGAGGGAGAAACCGTTGGCCGGGTCGTGGTTTTATCAGAGCGATATGTCAGTGCGTGACAGCGCGGTGTGTAGACATCGGTCACCAGACGAGCAACATTTCTCACCTCTTAGAGCTTAGGCAGGTAAGGACGTCGCGGCGATGCCGTGTCGAATCGCTCGATTAAATTACACCATTTTTCACGGCCTCGTTCCCGTCTTCGGGCTGCCATCACCGCCGCCGTCCCGACGCTTGTTACACAGACACTTTCTTCCGATAGCTGCGATACTCGTTACCCAGTCTGCGCGTGACTCTTCGTTTCCATTTCTATCGTTGTAGTGCGGGTTTACTTGGCGGAGATATTAATAAATAAAATTCTTCATCGAGTTGCTTCTTCCAAGTTTTACGAAAAATAATCGGCTGTTCTTGCCAAGGTTACTAGGGCGCTTTCTATTTCCCATCGTGTTAGTGTCTACTCGATAAATATGTAAAGCTTCGTAGATATCGATTCTCCAACTTCGTATGTTACAATTTGGTTTCCGAAGAGGTTATCGGTGCCTGAATACTTCACGCATTATAAGGTGTGTTTCAAAGGACATTTATAGGCTGTATATAGCAACGGAGAAGCACTGGCAAGGTTGCTAGCGCCATCGAGAAAATGTCGCGTAAGGTGAAATGGCATCTGACAGGGGGAGACCCTTCGATTATCGAACATGCGTCGCGCCGCGATCAAACGCGCAGCTGTACGGTTTACGGGTTTTCTTTTACTTCGTTGGCTCCGCACCGTGGTATTCGACATTGTTGTATAATTGCGAAAAAAAGATGGGCATACGGGTATTATCGCTTCAAGCCTTTTTTTTGCCTGGCAACTACATAGAGTCTGTGTCTTGAGTGCCTATTATATTGAAACGAAGCTTACAATTATTTTATCGGGGTACGATTATCATACATATGGAACTATACTTCCATTCGTACCTCATCAATTGCTCACGACGAAATTGTGGCGAATGTGCGAGCACCGCGATGCACAACTCCCTCGTCGGGTTTGTCTCGTGCACGGTGAAGAGCGAGGGGAAGAAATTGTGGTCGGATTGCGACGGTATGTCACTCGAGCACCGCGAGGGTTGTCACGTCCCGACCGTAGAACCGTGTCGAGCTCTCGATTCCCGCGTTCCTGGGGTCCTGTTGGAGAAAAGAACGGTCGTAGCTGTCGCGTGTACGCTTGCGTACAGGCGTACGTACGCGAGCGCGAAGGCAATCGCGAGAAAGCAGGAAGGTCGCGGAGTCGAGGAGCCCCAGCGGTCGAGACCCCGCAGGAATGCAACGGCGGCTCGAATTAATAGATCGAGGGACCCGGGCGAATTTATCCGCTTCGTGGCGGCGAGTTTAAAAGCGGCGCGGGTCTCCTTTGCATCTCGATCTCCGCGGCAACGGGGGACGTACGCGGGGGCCCCTGTGTATACGCTGGAACGTACAACGTACAGACTCCGCGCAACGGAGAACAGAGAAGGAGAAGACAGAGCGGACGTTAAAGTGGAGAACCTAACCAACCGGGATATGTGGCTGCGTGTACGTTCCCCTGAACGACGAAGAAAAGTACGGGCTCGAGCTCGCTTCTCTTCTGTCGTTGGCCGTGGTTCCTCTTCTTGTATTACCGCTACTTCTTCTTCTGGGTAAAGATATAAAAGGGAAGAACTTAGGAAGAACTCAAAACCTTCGATGGACCAACAGACTCAACTTTCTGCAAGCAATTGATCAGTTTCTTCAGTATGTTTCTCTGAGTTCACACTTTCATTATCATTTCCACTACCACGTTTAAGTAAACTGTCAATCAACGTCGATCGAGCCCAAAGCCAATCCAAACATCGATCTCACGATTCGCCGTGCAGAAGTTGACGAGTCTGCGTCGAGTACGGGATACTATGGCTCGCCCGCGTGTATCGCATAATTACTACTCTTTACAGCGGTCTTTACACTTGTTTCTTCACCACTGTATCTACCTCTGCATCTGTGTAACCGGAGATCGTAGAGGAGAGTACGCCGCGCACGGCTCCGCGGTATAAATCCGCCGCAGTCGCTGGCTGGATGTTTTCGTTTTTATTCCGCTGGCGCGTTCTCTCGCGGCCAGCGACGGGCGTAGATAAAGACCTATCGGCAATATAGTATCAAGAGCGGCGTAAATAAGGATAATGCACCGTAGGAAGGGTATACTTCCTGTTAGGCGTGTAGGTGTACCGGTGTAAAAGCTAGATTAGATTGGCGTTACCGCCGACACTAAACCTTCCGTGGTTATTAAAAGGCGGCTGTAACGTTTCGAATTGGCGTCGGGGTCTGCGCATATCGTCCCGTCGATTCGATACAATTACGCCGAAATCGGCGACTCGCCAAAAAGAAAGGGACCCCGACTCGAGTATCGTGGTTTACGGGAAGTTGTATAGTGTAATGTGTACCGGTGTTCAGTTAGGCTTTGGGAATGAAGCCTGTTATTGCTGTAAAAGAAAGAGTCGAGCAGTTGGTGAGAATCGGTGGTACAGGAAAACTTGTCGGTACTGTTAGACGACGAAGAACACTCTGTCAATAAGTCTCGACAATGCATCGACCGAATACTCTACCTTACCAATAGTGTATGTCCCCTAGACCTTGCTACGTACAATCACGGGATCGCAAAACCCGAGCTAGGCACCTTCAGGTGATACCTGTCTCGAGACTCGTGCAACCCTACATAGCAACAGGCAAACGAGCAGGCTAGCCCTTTCGACATTAAATTACCGTCACAGCAACGGGAAATCGCGATTAAATTCACCGGTTGCGTTCCCGGCCCTCCCAGCTGCTTTCCTTTCAAGACCATAGCCCTCCGAAGAGACTGTTCAGCACTTATTCTCCATTGAACCTCGGGAGGCACAACAGGAAAGCACCGCGATCGGCAGATACACCGTCTTTCTCAGGCATTCCGGTAGGTCACGGTTAAGGAGGGTCCCTTGGACAGGCGAGCAGGATGGATCTCGCTGATCTCGTTGAAGATCCGCGAGAGTTTCAGCCGTCAAACCGCGTAGGGACGCGGCACGCACGAGAATGGAGACAGGCTAGGGGCCCTTTGCTCGATTGTGCGCGCAGAACGCCGCGTATGGATCGAAGTCGCGAGAAAGGCGGCCCAGAAGGCACCAACTGGGTAGAGAAGAGGGCCCTCTACCGATGTATGAAGCTATAAATCTTGCGCGACAAATCGCTAGCTCGCTCGTTCGTTCTCAGGCTAATTGTTGGGACGCGCGCTCGAATACCGCGCGCTGCTTCCTTTCCGACGTCTCCGAGTCGTCGAAGCTCTCTTCTCGGTGTTCCCCCGCGGCCCTAGCATCGATGACCGCACAATCGATTAATCGATTATCCGTTCGCCGTTCGCCCCGTGGCAGCGTGTTCCGCGCCTGCGTATTCGCTTGTCCAGCTACGTCTGACCGCGCTGATTATTCTGTCGCTTCGCTCATCCCCGTTGGGTCTCATCCTCGCGACTGTTCCATACTCGCTGATCTCCGCGGCGATTTCGCGGGTCGATTCCAATGGTATCTACGTACTTCGAATACTGTGCTTTTGAGTAGGTAGTAAATTCTCACATACATACGTGTATGTGTTGACGAGTAGCATGCGAACTGCCGTGGTATTATGAACGACAGTTTCAGGAAAACGGAAGAAGGTACTATTCTCTCCTCCAAGTATCTGTATTCTGAAAAGGAGAATATTACTTTAGATGAATACCTTGAAAATTGTAATACCTTTTGGCCCTCAGGGGCTGTAGCTATGTTTGATTGTAAATGTAGCTACAGTACGGGGTTAGCAATCCCGAGGTACCCGAGCTATAGGAGGACCAGTGGTCCGTGTAAATTTATGAAATGAAGAAACAAACAAACACACATTGTATGATATGTTGTGTACTCCTTCAGGGATTCCTCAACGCACCAAAGAGTTCAGAATCTTTTCGAAAAGCTCCTCGTTATGGAATAATTTTATAGTTATTTCTAATTTTATAGTCAAAGCCATATCGTAATCAATTTCAAGGAAACGATATTTCCTTATTATCCTACTTATATTCGCTCGTTGCGATATTTTCTGCCGCATGACGTCGCCCACGAAACGTGCAAAGTAGCCGCTGAGAGAAATCCGCGTGCACGTCCATTACAACGGGCAGTTGTAAAGAAACTTTCTCGGGCCAGCGCAAACAGTACTATCGGTATTACACGCGATAAGTCTAACTGCGGGTCACGATCCGTGAACGCGCAGGTGCGTTCGCCAGGTTCTTCTCCGAGAGTCTCGTGCAACACGGTTGTCGATCGTAAACGAATAAATAGGTGCGATCCGGCTGGCTTTTTCGTTCGCGAAAAAATCACGGACGAACGATAAAACGAGTCACCTGCCGCGTGAATTGTTGCTACCGGCATCGTCAGCGAGCAGGGGGAATGCAGAGTTTGATTAAAGATTAATCGTTCCGGGGACAAGGATTCCCTTTTGTTCGTCGTCCTAACGGTAACACGTCCGCGAAACGGAGCTCGCCTACCGACTTTTCCAAGAAGGGTTCTGGCAAATCAGCGGGGATCGCCTCTGCTCGCGGTCTTGTCGTGCGCGGCGAGTCGGCCCCTTTACCGTCGTCGCCCTAGACGCCCGTCCGGAAAGTCAAACAATGCGACGTGCAGATTCCGCCTTATTTACTCGCGGTATCCGCTAGAAGGGCTCTCGACATGCAAAGCACGCGTTGTCATTTGCTCCCATCTCGAGCGGATCGGTTTACGTTCGCCGCGCCACGAGAAAATCTCTCTCGCTGCACTCCACGGAACTCGACGGACTCCACTTCCTTCTTCCTCGTCTCTTTCTCGAGACCCGTTTCAGGTGGCTTCTGTGCCTCGTTTTTCCTCCTCCCTCTTTTCTCCAATGCTGAAGATAGTACAGAACTTTTTTGACAAGGTTGACATGAATTTCCAGCTTCACCTCTTTCCATCTTATTAATAGGGGGGGGGCGATCAGTGACGAAATAAAGCGGTGATTTACGGGCGCAGCATCGCCTGGAACGAGGTTGGCCTTTAATCAGGGCAAAGCAGAGTAGCCCCGCCGACGTTCAGGCGGCGATGGCCATGGTGCCGAGCCCCCCATGCGTCATTGGATTAAGATTGTAACCAAATTATTCATCCGGTGGACGTCGCGCGTAAGATAGCAACACGACCGGGAGCGCGAGGTACGCGCGAAGGCGTTGCTTCAGGGTAAGCGATAGCACCGGCTGATATATGGGGACCACACAAACCGCGTAACGGGAACTTAAATCAGAATTAATAGCGCCCTACGTGGGACGTTTTCAGACCTTCGCGGCCGCGAGTCGTCGCGATAAGGCGATAGATTGAATGAAAAAAAAAAAACGAGGGGCGAAAGAGTGAAAGGGAAAAGGAGGGAGAGGGGAAAAATCGTGGAGGGACGACGGCGTGAATCGGAAATCTCAACGGATTACAAGCGGTCGTTCGCGCGTGCTAATCCTCCCGTAGAGCCCGGTTACGATTCCTCGCGCCGATGATTTAACGCTATGCGAGGATCCCACGATTCGTAATTGAACGGCTGGTTTTTCCAATCGCCGATTAACGGCGCCGCGTATCGCCACGAAGATTACAAGCGACGAAGTGTTGCACCGAAGATCACGGGACCGAACCGCTACCTTCGTCCGACGCGGAAGGGAAAATTATAAAGAACGAAATCCTGCTGCCGTTAGAAAAGTCACGACCGCCTGGTGGAAGACGGAAGACGGGCTGCGGTGCGGCGTCTGATGCGTCAGAAAGATGAGCTTTTTGGATAGTCGATCAGGACACCTTGGATTAACAAACAATGTCATTCTACAGAGTACAGTTATCCTCTCTGTACTACGAAATAGGAAAAAAGTTCATATAAGAAATGAAAATTTGGAGATTTGAAACTCAGAGAGTATTCTCTAATTAGAAAATACCGAGAGAAGCGAAAGAAATCATAGAACTATCTAGCTTACGAAACGCGAGACTAGCTTTCACGAATTCACAAGAAATGGCGCAACGCACCGATGATACAACACACGGGAGGAACCGCTATGGTTCGAAACTGAGAAAGAATACCATTAAGTACGCTCACAGTCGCCGCGAACACGACCGAACAATGCAATTTGTAGCCGCGAGGTGGTCCCTGGGCCCTGCAAGTTCCCGATTCTCTGCGTTACGTTTCTCCAAGCGACAAGGGACTTCTGGGCCACGAAGGGAGGCGAGGAGGGTGGAATCTCCCACGAAATACTGCCAACACTCGCAATCCGCGAAATACTACACGGGCCACCGGGAGCTACGAACAACGGCGAGCCGCATTTTTTTCGTTTCTCAACATCTGATTTATAGCGGGAATACGGCGCACGGTTACAAAAACCATTCGACCGGATTCCGGTGGCCGAGTCCGCGGGAAAGAAAGTATGAACGGAGCGACTTCCGAATCGATTGCTTCTACCATCGTCGTGTCCGCGACATTGTGCATCTCTCTCGAATTAAGACAAGTCTCTGGTAGTTGCGAATACGGTATCTGCTTCTAATGGTCGTTTATCTTTGTAATTTAAAATACTGGAAATGTAAAATGTGGTTGTCTACTTAATGCCTACCTAATGGAAATCTGAGCGAAAATTAGTTCTCGGTGACTTCAACGCCAGTAATACGGCGTGCTAATGCGATAGACGAATGGAAACGTAAAGTATTCTAGGTATTTCAACCAAGAATGCAAAGTCATATTGGACAGGCGACTCGGACTTCCAACGACCTGTTCTTCTTCCTTCCATCTCGAGGTGATCTCCTACAACCTGGTTAGAGCGATTTTCACGAGGGCACGCGTCTCCCCGTCCGAATCGTCGGGTTCAAACGCCTATCAGGTCGGGGTCAATGGAGAAATCAGGTTGAAAGTCGCTCGTCCGTTTCGTATACACGCTCTAGCGCTAGTATCTTAAGTATTCTGCGGTCTCAATCGCTGAGACTGGCCAGAGGTTCTGAACCGAGGCACAGCGGACGCAGAGCGAAGGAGAGAAGAAGCACGGGAAGCTGAGCAATAAGGAACAGAACGGTTTTGCGGTTCAGGTCGGCGGTTCTCTCCCGAGGGGACTGTATTCTCCTTGTCCCCCCTCGCGTATACGTACTGTACGTACGCAGCAGGCCAGGCCGACCATCATCAAGAAATATGATGATTGCAGGCTGCTACCATTTACAGTAGTGCGGTTTTGTCTCGTACCCAGCCAGTCTCGGGGTATACATTTTCGCGTGCGCTCGTTGTTCCCGCGAGTTGGAGGTCTTCCAGGATTCTAAGTGACTTTAAACTAACGCGCGTTTTCCACGTGTAATCGCCTGCTCGCCCGCGAAAACGATTCGCTGCGCTTGCGCTTCGTGGGTCTCGTTGCCGATGAACGTCTCAATCTTCCAAGAATATGTTTACATGCTACTGGGATTGGATGTCTTGTTTCGTTGGGTGCCGTCGGTACCACAAGTCTTTTGGGGATGGCGAGGTTATTTTGCTTCGAGTTCGTCTAATCAGCAAAACTGTTCCAAGCGAGGAATAGAAGAATTGCAAGATCGATGCAATGAAAACGTTTACGACAGCTTCTTTAAATAAATATTCGGTCCACAGTTGTCCCGGAAGAAGGATGTCGTCGGCGATCGGCAGATTGTCACCGTCTAGGATCCATTTCGACTCCCTGGCGATCATAGGAGGCAGAGTTGCTGGTACGCGTTTTCGTAAGACATAAATCATCGAGAACCTCCGCGGTGCTCGCACAATGGCGTACTAATCTTCCATCACGCACGGACGATATAACGACGCCCGCATGGCGTTTCGTGATTTACCATCCTGCGGCTAACCTCCATTATGTACGGCGCACGGTGGAAACTGTTGCGAATACCGTGCACCTTGCACTCGGATAGTTACGTGCATCGCGTCTGGAAAGTGCACTGGCACGCATCGATTTTGCAGTTACTGCTCAAAAGTTTGAAAATTATAGTAACTTCAGTTTTTCAACCACACACGCGTACCTCTCCAGTCCCCCTACAATTAATTTAGCTTACAAAGAGCCAACTGCATTAGAGCGTAATTCCCGTATGATAATTCAACGTCCACACACATGTCTACCCCGGTTCTTGGTCTCGATCGCGACCACTACAATCCTTGTTACGATATTCTCGTTCTAATGTCCGTCGACATTACGGCATCGTCGGAGATTCTTTATCGGCGGATCCGAGAGCTGGCTCACGGGAAAAAGCAAGAGATAGAAACGGGCAACGAGAGAGGTATCCGTGGAAATAAGGAGATAACGATATTTGCGCGAACATAACTTGCGTCCGATAGGAATAGGTCGTCGCCGTTGTCGTTAGTAGCTTGGCGCGTTTCAAAGAATGGAGCAATAAAGGGGTTTACCGTATACGCGGAGGACAGGTATTCCAGCAACGTACGATCGGTGGATTACAATAATTAAATGTGCATCGCGATAAAATTTCACGATCCACCGCTGCGACCGAGAAACGTGGTTAATTCGCGATCGACGAGAATCTAAGTGGCGAGCAACTGTTCCTTTGTGTTGGACTGTGTAATACAAGCGTCCATCTTGACCTAAACCCTAGCTGAACGTTAAACGTAGAATATTCTCATGTACACAATAATTTCAGTTGAAAGAATTATTTTAGTTGGCGTATAACTCCTTCGATTTCTATCCCTTGCTTTCTACGCAAATCCTCAGGGTACCCGCTACCACAGTACTAGCAGCAAAGATTGATACCACAAACAACTCCATGCATCGCTTGACGCTTTCAACTAACTACTCCGGCACCTAATCACTCGAACATCATCGATACACATCGGTTCTACAGCCAATTATAACCTCTCGTTGGCATTTCCATCTCCCCCTAGACATCTCTAAATAGGGTCACAGCAACGATCCTTCGATTTCAAACTCGTTTTATACCGTCTCCACCCACAATCTCGACGAGCAGTTCTGCCTCTCAAAACGCGTGGACCCGTGTGCACTCAGGGCGTCTAAGTGCGCCGTAAATAGTTGCCCGGGGATCGCGAAAATCATCCAATCCCCAGATGCGTGGCACTAACGGTCTTTAGCCGACTTTCGCGCGGAGAAAACGAGCAGGGATCGCCGGTTTCGAAAAACACGATGGGTTAAACGTTTCGCTTGGAAACGTTCGGTTTTATCGGACTTCCGTAACCGGGGAAACTCGGACGACGAGAAAGAACGTACTCGAGGAAGATGGGGGGAGGTGGCAGGTTGTATCAAGGCAGATAAGAGAATTTACGCGTGTATAACTCGGGGAAGATAGGGATAGGTCGTCGTCGTTAGTAGGTTGCCACGACACCGGCCGAAGAATGGAGCAATAAAAGGAGGACGGTGTACTCGCGACCCGCCAGCGGCTTTTTACGAGCGATTTTCGCGGAGTAACGGTCGTACGATCGAGAATTACGTCGCGGCGATCGGAGATCCACTCGGCGCTAATAGCGTACAAATCGGGCGGTCGTTATTATTCACTCGGGACTCTCGTGTCCGTATATGTATCGCACGCCGGCCGAGCCTCGACGTGTTCTTCTCCTCCGTTCGAGATTTGCGACCTGCTCCGACTCGCCTATCTCGGGCGCGAGCCGTGCCGTCAGTGCCGGCCTCTGGGGGCTTTCGAACAGCTGAAGCAATACCTGTGCTTGTGGATTAGTCTGTGCTAAAAGTGGAGGAACATTTGGCATTGGCGGACTACATTTTGTTTCATTAGTTCCATGTAAGGATTTCCCTCAAGGGCTGTAACTATGTTTAATCGTAGCTACAGTACGGGTTTAGCAATCCCGAGGTACCTGAGCTATAAGCGGACTAGTAGTCCCCAACAGACTGCTGGCATCCCTAGTGAATAGAGGTATATAAATAAATGCAAAGTAATCAGCTGATGGGAGTACAAGATGACGCGTGCCGGGAGAAACATCAGTTAACTTTAATTGGCTAAAGTTATCATTTCGAAATACTCGAAGTAAAATGACTTCGATACTGAAGAATCTAACGTAGCGGCGTCATCCTTCGCGACGACCTGCGAAACGTCTCGGAGGGCGAAACAAATCCCAGTGTTCGATCCAGGCTGTAATTTACGACTAACGAAGCGGCGATATCCCCGTTGCCAGGTGTAATTTATATCCGCGACATCCGTCGGCTGTCGCTCGTGGCTGTTATTACGCGCGTTAATGACGCACCTGAGCACGCGCCTAGGGTCCCTTCTTCTCTGACGAAATACGCGGACGTGCGCGTCTCATGAAGACGTAAAGGATGAAATAATGGTGTGACATAACCGGCGGGTGTACCCTTGGCGATGATCCCACGGTGGGATCCCGACGTCGCCAGGACTGGTCAGGCTCCCGGTGACGCAATCCAGGCGAAAGGAGCAAACTGGTCGCTCTGGCTGCCTCTCACGGGGTTTTCGTTTTGATTTCATTAATGGGCTCGGGTGCGCACTAATGCGACTTTGTTTGCCGAGCACTTGACTCGCGTTAAGAGGAACTACGCCGGACACACGCGTCGTTTCGCGCTTCGCCGTGGCACAAGGCCGACTTTTTATTCTCTGCGTCTTCTCGCCTCCTTTTTTGCTGTTCCACGGTCGCTTAGGTCCATTTTCTGCGCTTTCGTGACTTCGTCACCTCGCCCCTTTCACTCCTTTTTGGAACTTCGTTTAGTCTTGCAGTCTAACCTTTTGTCTCGGTTCTGTGAGCCCAGCGATTCTCTTCTTGTGGATCTTTTGTATCATTTCTTGCTTCCTATGCTCGATCTTGATTCTCAAAGACAACTTTCGGCGTTATTCTCCAATCGTTCACAATATAAAAGTACCGACACGTTCACGAATAATTTAAAATTGTTTGTTTGATAGCCCTACGATACGTACTACCTCCCTACACATTTTCCATTTATTTCTGGAGTCTGAGAAATTTCTTCTCCTCTGTCTCTCAGAATACTCTTACTTGTTCTACTCGTTGTCCTTATGGGACGCATGCCAGTATCTTATCTTCTGCTTGAAGATTCCTCTTGAAAGGTTCCCGAGCCTCGTGGAGGCTCCACGTACTTCTTCTTGCACCTTCGAAATTCCGTTCCAACCTTGCACTTCGATTATCCTTGTCTTCCCAGAAGACTTCATCGCAAGCGTCTCGCCCTTGTCGACTTCATTGCCTCGTTACAAGATAATATATTTGTATTTTTCCCTTTTGCTGCAAATTTTACTTATCGGATGATTTGTCTCTTCTGTCATTATCTCTTCTTGCGATATTCGTTAGGAATCTTTTTCATAAATTAGTTTTATGGGCTCCGAGAGAGACTATAAAACAGCCACTAGATACGTGGAAAATAAGTAACAGCTTCCTCGATCCCCTAAAAATGTCTCCCTCTAATTTATACTTTGGTACATCTTCTTTCCGTTCGATTTAATTTCCAAAGATCCTTCCACACGTCCCACTCGCTTGCGCAGGATCACCTGACCAAGCCGCGCGACCTAGCGAGGAATTAGCACTTCCAGCAGCGCGCTCAAAGGACTCGCCTCGGCGGGTTTGCTTATGCTAATCCACGCGAGCCGTTTCCGAGCCGTCTCGCCGCGTCGCCGACGCTTCAAATATATTAATTAACATCGTCATTAAGCTGCTACGACCGCCAAGTTACTGGGTCTTCTCATGCATCCCCATCCTCCTCCGTCCCACGAAGGTGTCGCGTTCGCGTTCCTCCTTCCGCGTCCTCGCGAATCGACTCGTAGAGCATCTCAGCTCGCGATCTCATGCACACGTACTCGCGCCGCTGTTTGCTAACCCGTGCAATTTTATTTCTGCCAGCGGTAATTGCCGACTCGATGGACTTTACAGGAGCCGACGCCGTGCACGCGGAACCGAGAGATTTCGCGAGGACGCGCTAGGTTGAACGTGTCCGATTATGGTAATGGGGATTGGGTAACGGCAATGTATTCTTTTTTTTGTGAGTCTACAAGGAAACGGATTTTTTAAGAGAAAGAGAGGGAGACGAGGAGACTATAGGAGACAATCAACTAGAAAGCTGTGTTACCAGAGCGTTACTCCATTTCTTACCAGTTACCTGGCCTTTGCTTCTTACTTCTTACCTGGCCTTTTTGCCGTCGATTTAACTATCACTCCCTCAGCCCCCGCATAAGAATAACTGTAGACGAGGCAGCCCAACGAACAGCGGAGAGACGTGCTCGTGCAAAAGCCGTCGCTTGGAAAAATCCCCGGAACGGTATCACACGGTGTAGCGGTAATTAACGATCGAGTCGCGATCGGTTGCCCTGCTTTGTCGCTAATCATTTTCACCGTGTACCGAAAGTCGTTCGCGGAAAGGAAATTATGGCCTATCGGCGCTCCGTGCACCGGTCCTTAACTCGTTGTCCGATGCAATCGCCCCCCGACGATACACGATCGTCCTAATTAGGCGGTAATTAGATTCTGTTCGGTGATTCGAGCTCATGCACCCGGCATGAGACGAGGGAGTACAAGCGGATCGTAACCGCCGTGGACCTTCTCGCGGAAGTGACTCGCGCGAGAGACTCACGAAATTTATTTACGATTAACCCGGTTCACGTTTGGAAATCTACGAGGGCGATAATTAGGACGAACAATCTGGAACGGATCGACGCTGCCGCGGAGGGACACGACAAAGATGCGACCGACTGCTTCCGCTCGGTTGCTATTGATGTGCATCGCTTTTTCGTGAATGATCATTGAAGTTTGCTTGTGGGAATAAAATGGAGAACCTCGACATTGAGGTATCGATATCAAAATTATTTGAAATAAGTCAACGAGCGTGTCTTTCAGTGTCATCATCATGAATAACTCGTCAGCATTCCCCTTTCACCTTTGAAATTCGAACATCCACGTCTTTCGATATCTTCCCCTCTAAATGCCACGTGCTCTACGAATTATCTCACTTTCGCAGCAGTATTAGTCCCGCTATAAATCGAATGCTCCTTTATTCATGCAAATTGCAAGCATTCTGATAATCGTAGAGGGTCGATTTATCGTTCGCAGCGTTACCAAATTCTCGCGGGGGCCCTGAATTCCGCAGGGTACGGCGCCGGAGGCCACCTCCTGCACCTTCCAGCGTCGCTTTGTCCGGGCGTTATTTACTGCGCGCGACTCTAGCCGCGTAAATTATGGCGAGGCCGGCTTTCATAAATTCCGGGACGAGATATGGAGCGACAAATTCAAGTCGCTGGGCCCGGCGCCCGGGTCGTGGGATCACACGCACGCACACGCCGAGCGGACGTACGGTAGCGCACACGCCTGCGCTTTCGACCTACAGGTCGATCCACCAGCCGATAACCAAACCTCTTTTCGTATCCCAAACCCTTTATTGATCGCGATTATCTTCGTTAAATAGCACTTTACGCAAAAATATAAAAACATGTATATTATTTAGTATACGAATATATATTCAATTAATTATTTGGTAATAATCATTCTAGGATCTTTCACTAGGAGATTTGATCTCAAAGTAGTTACAATAAAGTACAAATTACAATTTATGAGCTAAATACAATCTCATACGAATGTTTGCTCGACTAAGGTACAAGTAGAAATGGGTAGTCTATGGTCAGACACTTTCCAACTTAAGTACTCCCATCATTTTGAAAACTATTGGGTTGTCCAGGAAATATTCAAAGGTACATTTTGATAGATTTAAAATGAAAAATACTTGCATATCAATCCTCAGTTTAAACTTTCTTCTTCGCATGCGTTTCCTCTTCTGCGGCTTCTCTCCCTGCAACGCAAAAGAAATTTCAGTCACCTTCATTGCCTGCAGCGTTGCACCCATCCTATCGCCAACCTTCCCAAGTACTCACACACCTAGTATATCGCACAATGTTGGCCAACGTACCCACACGCGTGTTCGCCAAAAAGTTCCTCTGCAACGGAGTCATTGAAACGTCCTGTAGAGCCCGCGGAGGCAGGACGCACGGCTTCAGATTATCATTTGTATGGCGACTTCCTGCTGCGATAAACGCACTACCGGCACCCTAAGGTTTCTATCCTTGATACCGATCCGAGACGCGAGTCCCAGGGGAATCCTCGTGTCTTTTATGTGGATCATTCTCGGGTCCCGTGGAACCAGGATCGCCGCACGGGTCGGACGGACATATTTTAGCGGGTCGAAGATGCGGGTCTGGATTTATTGGAGGCTGCAAGCGATAAGAGAGGCCCTCTGTTTGCGCGTTTGCGTTCGGCCGAACGAGTTGTTTATTGCGTACTTCGCCAGACCATTGCTCGGGCACCTGACCTATTCTAAAGGCTCTTTATGGCAGCTGCTGATAATTACTAACTGTGAATCGGCGAGAGTCCAGCTTGGGGACGATTTAAGGCTCCCGGTGGCTGCAGATTCCGAATGGCAAACTCTTTCTGGTTTTGGAAACCGCTTCTAAAGTTTCAGGGAGTGTTGGGTGCCGTGGAGGGAGCATGATAGTTCTCAGCATGTGTACCTCAGTTAAGCTGATGGCTACTATTACGTGTCTTTGTGGATCATGTGGCAATGGAATGGGCTTGCTATCCCTATTTATTCGAAGGTTACATTTATATTCGTACGCTACACCTGTGTATTATATAATCGAAGTGGAAAAGCAATTAGCTAGAAAGCTAAATAGAGACCACCACTGGCGGATCTACACGAAAGGGTAGCTGGGGCGAGTCAAGAGCCACTGGAAACCAGGCCTGACGTCGAGTGGGTGTGCTGCGTATAGATTTCAGTCCGTGGGTAAAAATCGGTAACATCGACGAGGAAGAATCGTGGAGGAACAGGGAACTGCGGTTCGCAGGGAAAGGGAATAAGGGAAGGCGGTGGTCCCGAACGACGTCGAGGAGAGAACAGCGTGGAGATCCCAATCTTCCGTGGAGGCCTCTCGAGCAGTGAGTAAAAGGTGGCTAACATCTCGAACATCGTCCCTGTAATCTAATGAGCACCTGCTAGGAGCGTCGCCTACGCTTTATATATAGACGAACACTTCTATGCTTGGGCGTCGCGTACGCGGTACCCAGGGCCGTACCAGTCTCTTCTTCCAGGAGATATTTTCCGCCATTTCCTGTCGCTGAAAGAACGCTGTCAGCTGGTGAGCAATTCCGAGGCAACGGGAACCGTGATTAGGATTTCTTGAAAACACGATTTCCATCTCCATCATGTATACACCCAATAAGTACTCGCATCGGTCTCGAACAAAACGATCGTCGAGGCATCGTCGCCGTGGTTGCCGCTCCTCGACGAGCCCTCGACCCGATTTCATCGTATACTAGCCCTGACGTATGGCCAATAGAGGAGGAGAAGAAGAAGGTAGCCGGCGTATCGGATATCAACGGCAAGGAAGACAAATAGCGAGACGCAGCGAGAACGTTCTCTTTGCGAGGGCATCCACCGCAGGGCCGTATATCCCGGCGCGAGATCTCGAACCTCTGACGGATGGCTTCCAATGGCGTAGACGCGGAAGGTCTATCGTCCTCGCAGATTAAAGAGCCGGTGGCTCGTGTCAGGCGACGGCCCTGCGCCTTATTGGCGTCAAACAAACGTACGCTCCGACACCCGCGGATGCGTATGTACGCGAGCAGAGACGATGTCCAACTCCAGAGGGACCCCGGGGAGAGGGGCACGACTATATGTTATGAGGGTACAGGTGCCGGTTTATCCTCCTTCTTCACCAGCCCGTTTCCACCTCCAGCTGAAAAAGCATCCTTGTCCCTCCCTGAGCCACGTTCACCGGCGTTGTCTACGGCCACGCTGCCCTCTCTTCTTTTTCTCGTCCAAGCTCCTCTTCTGCCCGGCGTCTTTTCTCCTTTTCTTTGCGGAGCTACGGCGTCCTCGTCGTCGTGGTCCGTGAAACTGTTGGGCTACGGGAGAGAATCCGTTCGTATGCGTGAGGTCGCGCCGAGTGCGGGTGAAAGTCTACCGCGGGTCACCAGTCGTCCCTACCCCGCCTCACGGGCACATAGGTGCACCTATATCGCGCGATGGTCAACCTAAACCGAGGCCTGAGAGGTGATTCTTCCCTCTCTCGTGAAAATGTCGGGCTACCATCTACGCAGTTGCTGATAGAAAGCATCACCTTGTCAGTGCCTTGCTTTTTAGGATTCGAGATGTAGCCTCTTGAGAGTGAAACGAGTCCACCTGTTCGAGTTCTTTGGTGAACAGACCACTTGGCTTTCAGGACACTTTCGTTTAGGCATGATCTTGATCCTAGGGATGGTCCACTCGTCTACCACAGAATAGAGCCCACAATAGCGGTGAGTCTTCTCAACCCTGATAGTTTTGCAACAATACCAATTCTTCTGTCGCATGTGGAAAATCTAACGAAAATGAAGAGTGCAATTTTGAAAACTTCTTTTAATACCTATCCATGTCGTTTCGTTACGAGGATCGTGCTGCAGGCACTGGTAACTATAAGAGATAGTTCGACTATAGCTGATCGGTGAAAGCGTCGGGTGTAACATTGTCGCGAGGCGTGGGTCGCGGGGTTAGGCGATACGCGCGATTTCGCCTCGTCCTCGCTAGCGCGAAACTCGAAGCGGGTGGGGATCCCTCCCTACCTTGAAGACGACGTTCGTTAGTTCGACGCGCGCCATTCCCCAGCTCGAAATCCGTGCGCTGCACGCTCCGATATGTCGTTCTTGGGTCGTGACTCCTCTCGATTCCGCTTTTACTTCTCGACCTCCGCGGCCTGATACAAATCTCTAAAAGGACTAGGCTGTCACCTTGCTTCGAAATAAAATTGAGCCGTTCATTGCACAAATCGATTAACTCCATAAAATAAAAAATGGAGAAATGCGACGAGAAATGGATATTGGTTTTTAAAATTCCCTATAATTCAAATAAATATTGCAGAATGCATAGATACAGATGTAGCTTTCATCTAACGCTATATAAAATCAATAAGAAAGAATAGCTAAGAAATAATCATCAGATTTGTGCAGTGAACGGCTCGATAGTAAATGAAGGAAATTATATAGTGTAGCCAGTTAGAATCGTAAATCTAGAGATACGGCTATGCCACGAACCTCGGAAGAGCGTATCCGCGAGATAAAATAATTTCAATGTGAATCAGTTGCCCCGGCGCTCATGATTAACTTCGGATAATCTGGAAACTCGTAAGGTCAAACGAGATCCCAGAAGTCGTTCCAGAGCTAAGCGGGATCGGTGAATTCCTGAAAGTCGCTTTTGCGAGGAGAGAACCGTGCACGCGCGATGCCAGGAAGCGATTTCAAGCGTCGAAGAAAGCATAGTTACGAACGAACGATTTCTAACGCGTGCTAAACGCTCACGGAACCGAGACAACGTTTTCATGGGGCGATGCGCTTCGGTCGCGCGTAACTCGCTTCATTCGCCTCTGGTCACGTGTCCCCCCGACAAAGTACCGACAACACGGTTCACTTCCAAGACTCCTGGCTGAGACCGTGTAACGCTGTCCACGCTCAACAAACGACACGCGACTATTTGGAGTAACAATAAATTGTTGCGAGCCATGCGGGCCTAGTAAATATTCCTAATGCGTCCATCTATCTTCTGGATCGGAATTAATTCCAATTGGTTCGCTGCAGCGGTTCTTAACTTCCTCCGGCACGGGTCAGAGGATAAGCTTTCCGCAACAGGGAAATCACTTCCCACATCTTACTTTCTTATATGAATGCTTTTTGTCGCTTTTTTAAGGTGTAGACTATTCACGCATTCTTTTTCCGATTAACGTCGTGCTTCCACGGACTCGATGCTGAAGTCAGCGAAAGCCAGCCGCGCAAAATCGAATCGCCCGGGTCGCGGGGCTGGGGTAAAGAGAGAAGGTCGGGCAAAGAGGGCGAGGAGATCGAAGGAGGTGGTAGGTTCTCCTGATTTATGCCATGTGCTTTATGAGCGGCGTGCTTCTTGCCGACCGCGGCGTAAGTTTTGTCCGCCGCGGATGCAGGAAATAACAACGGCGAGGAGACATCGGGAAGAAACCGAGACCTTTTCGAACCCTCCTAACCCAGGCGTTACGATCTTTTTTCCTCGTTCTTCACCTACGAGCGGCAACGTCTTCGCTTTCCCCCGCGAAACGATTTTTAATTTATGGACGAATGCGCGTGTTTTGTGCGGTGAAAATTGCGCGAGTGAGGCGCGAACGGTCGCGAGGCCGTCTTTATTATCGACTTTCCACGGTTTTATGTACTTTGCTAATCGTTCAAATATTTACGCTCTCTGGAGAGCCGTAAATCGCACGGTGAAAAGTTTTGATCGATAATGCGGCTGGCTCGCGTTGGAGGCGACTATGGCGGCATCGTGTTGCTTCGGAATGGAATCTTCTTCAAGAAATTATACCAAGGAAATCAATGCAACCCTGAATTTTCCTTCTATATTATATTTATGTAGGAGTCTAACCGAAAAATAAGGCACGTTGATTCGAAGCCACGATCCTCGGATTCACAGTCGACCGTTTTACCTACGCGACCAATCCCGTACCCTACGTTTCGTGTTCTTATTTGACTCCTTATTGTTGGGTATGGGAGGCGCGGACACTACATTTATACAGGGTGTCCCAAAACTCGGGGAGGAGCCGGAAATGGGGGGTAGCTGAGACGATTCTGAACAACAATTTCTTTTGCAAAAATGTCGGATGGGGCTTCGTTAAGGAGATATTAAGCGAAAACCCCGACCAATCAGAGCGCGCGTAGACCGTTGGAGCGGCCGCGGTAGCGAAGGCTACGCGCTAAGTCGATGCTTCGATGCACGTCGAGTCACTTGTTCGCGTGCAAGCGCGGCCGCCAGCGCGTAGCCTACGCTACCG